>NC_087513.1:172211680-172527553 GCF_963921805.1 Phalacrocorax carbo
AAGGAAATGACTGATTACTGAAAAAGTCTTACTGCTATTTTCTATCATCAGCATAATGATGGGGTCTTATTGTGGTATGCCTTCAACAGCCATGCCAAGGCTCCTGAAATAACATACAACTACATTTTTACAAAAGATGAAGAAAACAATGAATAAGGGGTAAGCAAATAGGCACACGATTACTGGTGTGGTAGGTGTGAGAAGCATAGATATCTGGTCATCAGCTGCTGCCATTCTGTTTTTTCAGCTCTTCTGTCAAATTGCATATAAAAACACAATCTGAAGGATGGAAGTGAAGTAGTTCTTCCAGTATTTAAGGGAAATCCTGACTTAGGAGAACAATACTGCAGAAAGAGCAGGGATAAACATTTGGGATCAAGCCAGTCAACCAAGCTTTCCCGCCTCCCCCCCAAACAAGATCATCCCACAGAACAGCAAGATTAATAAGCTTAGTGTTGTTTATAGCGATGACTGTACTGGCAGGTATCAAACTAAAAATTAACATACTCTACTTCACGTGATAAAAAAAGAAGAAGGTCTCACTGTATTTGCAGAGATGGGCAGCATAAACTAGATGGAGGTAGACGTTCCAATAGGACATAAAACTTGCAAATGAAAAATGCAATTTGAATTACTAGGAATCTCTGAAAGATCAAGGCACTGAAGTTTTAATGTAATGATATAGTTACATCTGGTTTATTTGGATAGTGTTAATTTCATAAAACAGTTTACATGCGCACCAGTTGTAAAGCTGCCATCTTAACTGATTCATGCTGATTTCAACTTTAACCAAGCGTTTATTTGCTCATGCGTATTTGCAACTACTTCAGTTATCCAGTTTTATTTACATATGCACCTTCCCAAAACAAGAGGAAGATGAGTTGTTTTTTTTTAAATATGCCAGCTGAGCTCCATACTACTTCAGAGGTTGGTGGTAAAAGAAGGGTGGCAGTGGGCACCTTAACCGTAAATGCTCTTATTTAAGCAGAGAAAAGGACAAAATCATCATGAGAAAACAAGTGTCCAAACATTCAGATCACCCCTGAAACAAGAAACCAACCAATGAATTCCTTAAATATGCAAAAACATGGCTGACTGAAAGTTGTCTTTTCCAAGTAATTCACTGGATAATGGTGGTGTACTAGAGCTGGGTGTTTGTTTCTGCTGGAGGGGTGGGGGGAGAGAAAAAAAAAGTTAAACATACCCAGAGAACGAGGAATATGAAGAAATGATTTCTAGAAAAGTCATCAACTGAGATAACAAAAGAAGTGGTGAACAGAGGTTCCAGTTTCACTGCTTAGAAATCTTTTAATGATAATGCTTCATAACATATGCACTCTTGTGCTAGCCAAATGTTGAACTTGCCCATTGTGAAAGTCAGTCACTCAACGTACCATTTCTTAATATTTTTTCTGAAACATCTACCTCTTCAGCACTGCATTGGTTTTTACCCAACCTCAAGCTGTTAACCCCTTTCCAAGCTGGGGAATAAGCAACCAAGAGATAAATGGATCTGTGCACAGCCGTATCTTAGCTGGACTCCTACATAGTGTCCACCTGGGACATACAAAAAAGTTGCCCTGAACAAGAATCGGTATGTTAGAAGGTTGAAATGAAAAGACTAGAAGAATATCAGCAACACCACAGCTTAGAAAAGGGGACTTGCAGTAAGACTTAGGCACACCACAGACAGAAGAAGGTTTTGTAGGGCTACCTGAGCTTCCTGCCATCCTGATATTGCACCAGAGTCTCCCTTCCCACTCTCTTCTCTATGCCCATGTGAAGGGTCTGCATTTAGAAAGTATCCTGCAATATCCAGACTACTTTCTGCTTTAATATAGTATTAAAAATGAAAAAACCCACCCCCACATAACTCCCTCACACATCCTACTGCCTCTCCCCTGCCCAAAACGACCATGGCAATTGAGCCAGGGGTTCCAGGCACCAGGGGAGGGCACCATAGGGCCAGAGCCACAGCACACTGGAGATGAGAGAGGGATAACATTTGGACTTCATGCAGATTCTTGAGAGGCTTAACATACCCAAAGATCCAGTGATTCAGCGCCCTGACAGCCAGGCGGTATGTGACCGATGGGTTGGATGACAACGTGCCCTCAAAGAACTTCAAGTTCAGATTACAAGAATAAAAACCCACCCTGAAAACCTCTACGGAAAATCTGTCTATACCATTGCTTTTGTTACAGGAGGAAAGCAAAGTTTAGGACAATTGTTCACCTGAACCTGAAGTGCTGCAAGGAAAAAAAAAATTGTTTTTACAAGCTTCAATTCAAATAGAGGCATTACTTGAAATATTAACAGATAAAATGTGAGTGATACTAAAATCACATTTGTCTAGGGCAAACATTAAGAAAAGATTAAAGCAAACACAAATGTGGACATTTTTGCTGTAGCAGTACTAAAATCACTCTTGTCTAACATTTTAATCTATTTTATACTTAGTATTTTAAATAATGTCTCCACTGTAACCGAATCTTTAAATGTTTTGTTCTTGTTCATTTAGAATGAAAGATAAATGCAAGCTATAAAAAGCCTCTGATGTTTGTATTTCCTAAGTTTATACCTCAGAGTATATCTGCAAGTTTCAATACAAGCTGTCAGTTCACTAGCATTTATTTTTGCAGGAAGGACTTTAAGAAAGCAATACCTTTGTTTACACTGATTAAGAAAAATATGCTAAAACTCCGCTGATATTTGCAAGCCGGTCCCTGTACGGATTATTTCGTTAAGTTGCAGAGAGATACAGAGATACTGAATAAAATGGCCAAAACCAGAGCACGCTTCTGCCCTAGATTACTGTTCCCCTCTTACTATTTAATACCTTGATTTTTCATATCTTTTAAATATGCGGAGTTCTCTAGAGGGCAGTGCCAGTGCCATGAATGAACTGGGGATCTAACTGCAAGGTCTTGAAACTACATTCAGCAGGAGGGAAAAGGCAGTGTATAAAAGAGTATGCACACAACACGGAAATGCCTTAGATACAATTGCTTTTGCATGTTTAGCAAGGTTATTCATGCATAGAAGTATTTTTTTTTGTTATTACTGGAGATTCGTCATCTTTTCAAATTTTTCAGCCTTTACTGGAAGCTGTACTTTGAGCAGCATGTGTACCGAGACGTGGCATGAGTCAGCTTCAGCCAGAAACATTCACCAATACTCCTTCTTTATTTCTCACGCATACATCCATGTGCGCACACGTAGCGTTTGGGGAACCAACGGCCTTCTGGCCGCGTCTTCCCTCCAGTCCCCACATCCCCTGACTTTTATATCTCCTTTTACACCCACAGGTTTCCAACCCATTTCACCAGGTTTACTTAGCTCATTAACAAGGCAACAGACGGACAGCAAGTAAAGAAATTGCGCAGAAATGAACATTTAACAGTCAAAAGACACCGTAAAGGCAATTAGTGTCACATAGAGAGACTGGAAAAAATAGTCATGACACCACTTCCCATTAAACTATGGCACTTGGCATTACTTGCAGCGCTTAAACATAATTTAGAAATTTTAATATTATCTAGCAACAGTTATGTAGAAATAAACCATCAGGTGGAAGCCACTGAATTTAACGCTGACTTTGCTGACTCCAGCTTTAGAAATATTATGCTCTTCTCTGGAGTTAGAATAATTCAGGGGGAAAGATGAGCATAAGAGAACTCCACTGATATGACCTCTTCAAATGAAAATAAAAGCAAGGTTGTAAAGCTCTTGAATACTACTGTGTTTAATAGCTGGGACTTTTTTTTAACTACTTTTAAGTTTCAAGATATGAGAGTGAGTAAGCAGTAGAAGCTATATTGAACTACAACATCAAGAAAAATGGTATTTGGTTTTTTTTTGTTTGGCTGGGGTTTTTTAAAGGAATTTTTAAAATCTTAAGTTTAAAAGAATATAATCACATACAAATAATTGTACTGGGATACTGGAAATACACTGTGTGTGTAGCAGGCTACTAAGCTGGGAGAGAGACTTCCGAAGGCTCCGCTTCCCAAAGCTCGTAGCAATATACTGTGTTACAAGTAATGAGCTCCCAGATTACAGCGTTGGACGGCAGAGGACATTGACACTGCTTTGCAGCACCATCTAATGAGAGATGCCAGGTACAACACATGACCAGAGGCTCTGTGCATACAGAGGGACTACAGTCCCTCTCCTTGGCAGCAGATGAAAGAAATTGCCTCTGGCAAAGGAATTAAATAATTGCAATCAGAGGAGGAAGGATGGCTACGGAGGAAATTGAAGTCCAAGGGAGCCACAAAAGGATGGACGGCATTTGAAAAGATGACAGGAGCACAACTAGAGGAGGCAGAATATCAGTCTTGGTCAAAGGAATAAGGAAGTTTAGGCTCAGTAAATTTTGCTGATCAGCTCAGGTCTCTGATTAGGTTTTTGAGGAGTTCTAAAATATGAACACTGCCCTTTTAAAGGCTTTAAATATGAAGGAATATTTGATGAGAACGTAGCAAGTTACTAAAATGTCTTTATACATGAAGAACTCCGAAACGAACATGCTCTTGTGCTTGCTCACACAGCTTTCAGCTTTTCAGGGGATCCTATACCAGCTACACCTCCTTTAAGACCTTTCTGTCATCTCACAGCAGACACGGTTCTACCCTGAACAGTAGCCTACACTACTCGCCCCTTATTTGTAATTATATATATGTTCTCCCCTCAGATGTAACTCCTTCACTGTGAGAGATGTATTTGCTTTTACAAAATTAAAACGTCATTGGTAGCAGAAATCAGGGATCAGGCTATGATCATCTCAAAATCAAGACCTCACCCTACTTAAAGATTAAAGATGACATGAAGAGGTCCCTCTTTATGCACCACATGCCCTGTCATCTGCCTTTCCTATCTGAACATTTCGGTCTAATCATTTGAGGATTTATTAAGCCACAAACACCACTAAAAACTCTATTCTCCAGGGAACTCCTCCTCTTAGTTTGCAAAACCACGGAGAGATGAAGCATTTGTAGCTGCCGAAGTCATAGGTGGCCCTGCACCACGCAGGGATAACTGCACGCTGAAGAATTAGTGTGAAGAGCAGGGACAAGAGGTTGTGGTCCAGAAGGGAAGCCACGAGTGACAACTGCTGCTCTTCCAAACTCTTCCAATGCTTCCCTATTCCTATCTTTCCTCTTTGACATAGCCACTCACCACTCCGCTTCTGATTCAGGCTGAACATCAATACAACCCAGGTGTTGCTCAACCGCCTCCAGCGTGACACTTCCTCCAGCCATTTTATTGCTCTTCTGCAAATGCAGCTTTATTCATTTATTTAAGGAGCCAAACTGGTTTGACAGAGGGCTCCTCTAAATACACCCAGGTGAGGAGGCAAGCACAAGATAAGATTGACTGTCGTAGCAGGGTTGCTATGCACACTACCCAGAGGTAAGATTTAATTACTAGTCGAAGTAGCCAATCTCCCCCTTATTATAGAAGACAATTATAATTTGCTTATATTTATTATGACATCCTTGCAGATATGTTCATGACTCTTTGTAAACAATTCCATACCCTGCAAGGCAGAGGCAGAAATCTACCCCACAGTTTCCATTTTCTACTCATTAAGCATTTAAATTGAGAATTCTCAGTGTCTATGAAATTGAGCTCATTTTTTTTTTTAATATCACTGAAAGATTCCATGTCACTGAAAAATGTAATTTATTTTCCTCTGGGAGAAAAGACAACGGTACCTCAAGCAGTTTACCTGCATTTGGCTGATACATTCTTTCTTGAAGACAGATGCTGACCTAAACTCCTGTGTAAAAAAACCAGAGAGGTTCCAGCCCGTAGTGAGCTGGTTCACATCTATTCACCTAACCTCCCCTAATGATAACAGCCACAATGGTTAGAAAAGCCCCACAAAACGCACACAGGAGAAGCACTGAAATGCAAGCAGGCCAGTTGTACCAGAAAATGTTCTATCCACAGCTATAAAAACAGTCTTGGATGACTACTCTGTTCCATTCATTTAGAAGGATTACATTTGTACCTTGTAACCACAGAAAAGATGCACTTTTTGGATTATGAACAGATGTGTGTACTTCAGGCATTTTCTGTCCCCAGCTTAACTTTGTCTTTAGAAATAACAATGCATGAAGTGGAGAACTATTATCAGTAATCCATACAGTTTTTCATAAACAGAGAATATCTATGTCCTGAAGACTGAGATTTTCCTCTACCATAAGTAAGAGGCCTCAAGCATTTCAGGTTCGAGCAACAATGGTCTTTATGACCAGCTACGTTCCACGGAATGCAGACTTCAAGAATATCTGAATTTTTGCGTAGCAACTGAGATAAAACATAGAATGCCCCAAATTTAAAGCTTTTCCTCCATACATATTGCATGAAGTTATGCCAACTTCCACAGTTTGATCTGGTCAGTACATGATTACCATTTCTACATGAAAATTTCTACCATTTTTTTTTTTACAGCTCACTAAAGCAGTTGAGGACACTTTTCCTACCATAACAAAAACAAAACCGGGAAGTGCTTTTAACATTAGGTCACTGCTTTATCAAAGCAGAATGATGTCTTCGGGGTTTTTTTAATTCAAAATTCCAGCGAGAAAGGAATGGTAGTTTGTATTACCAATGTTACCTCCGATCCAAGATTTAATTTTGTTTGGGGGCATCACAAAATTATGCTTTTTATTCAACACGCCCTCTTAAATGTTTTCTGTTAGAACAAAAAGTTGCCCATAACTTCAGCTTGAAACATTCAAACACCACTTGCACAACATTTACAGACTAACAACGGAATTACCTCTGAGTTAAACTGGTTGTACATCTCGCCCAGCATCATCTGTCTGACAGTGACCTGTACCAGGTATGTTTGCATGGTGGGGAGGGAGCATACCAGTACTTTTAAATATTTAGAATAGATGAATTCTAGCCTTCTCTATAATTAAATGGTAAAAAACATGACATAGAGAAAGCAATACATCTTTTCACAAAGAGTTCTCTTGCTTCAGAAATCATTACCATGATGATCCATTACCATCATTACCAGAAAGGAGAATTATCACCTACCAATTCTTCCTGCCCCCCATACCAAGCTTTTTTCCTTCCCCTATTTGCTTGCTTAAAGATTTCTTTGATTGTAATAGACAATAAAATAAGGAAACATGTATGCAGAAAAAGCTGGACTCACATATAACTTGGGTTAAGTCTAAAGTGTCAAATATATACAACGCCTTTTTAACTAAGGCATGTAACCATGTTTATGCTATTAAAAACTCACATCTTAAGCTGGCCAAAACTGGTGCCTCAGTTCAAGAGCCCGCATTGATATTGGGCGTAAACGCACACAGAATCTGGGTGTCACTGCCAAATTGATCTCGCATATCTCCTGACATATTCTGACCTCTGCTGTTATAAAGTGGAATTTATTTTGACAATCATTTTTTTCTTTAAAACACTGCCTTCAGCTGAATAAAACTTTTCAATATCTACACCTATCCAGGGTAAAGAAATGATGGGAAAATCACTTTTATTTACACTGTGAAGCACAAAAATAAAGTGCCCAAGCTTTTCTCTCCCCCTCATGTTCCTATCATCCTGTCGTTTATTGCAAGCTGCATATTTGACTATTACATAAATACACACATACGCTGTTCTTTTAGCATCTGGACTCTAGCATATGCTACCAAACTGTCCCAACATCATTTTTCTCTGATAATGCATTATTTTAGGGTTTTATGACAGATACTATGACTATCGGTAATATGAAACTATTCAAACTGCAATTTTTAGGCAGCACCTTTTTTTTCAGTTTAAGTTGCATTCTCACTACAAAAATACTCTACAGTAGACTAGAAAGCTCCCTTAGCCAAGTACAGGTCTAGGACTCTGTACTGAATTTTGACAGCACTCGTTAGTAAAGAAATCATATTCTAAATATCCTGTACATTAACATCAGTGAAAGCGCAAATCTGAAGGAGTTATGACTATATTGGCTGGCTGGATTTTGAAGGCAGCAAAACACCACTTTTTAAGTGATAGGTATGCTCAGAGGGGAAAAGAAGAAACAAGGGTGTGGCCATCATTATGCTCTACTTCTAAACTTTACTTTCCCTCCTGGATAAGTGTCTCCTCTCAGACCCTCACATTGAAGATTAAGGTGTGGACTTTACTGTACTTATCAAAAATGCTCAAAGAACATTTGCTCTTCCTTTCCCATCATAACGCCTGACACGCTTCAAAAAAAGGTCTTTTCCAACCTGAAGTATTCTACGATTCTACAGCTTGCATTTTTTCCACCAAATTTGATGATTTCCCATGGCTTGGGAGATTATAAAGTATTTGATCCAATGTTTATAAACAGTATGAATTTAAAACTCTACCTCCCAGTCAGATAACACTTTTGACTAAGTAATAGAAAGAAAGTGTCACAGTGCCCAACAAGTGTTTAGCACCAAATGGTTTTTTATTGTTATTGGGTTTTTTGGGGTTTTTTATTGTTAATGGGTTTTTATTGTTCTACACATAACTTTATTTTCACCTTCATGCATATAGTTAAGTAATTTTTTTTTATTATAATTAAAGGTTTTGCTTCTGCTGGGACAAACATATGGAAATTTGCCGTAACACCTTTATTGGAATAAGAGCAGGAAATGCAAGAGCCTAATACGAATAAACCACTGAATCTCAAAGGATCCTCAACTACAAAACAAACAGTCATTAGAACTCAGCACGGCACCTACTCCATCACACAGATGTCCGGGGGACAGCCTGTTGGCTTACACCACCACCCTGCCCCATTCCAATAACCATCCTCACATGTTCTCTTTTGCCTTCAGTTGCAACCACCATCTGCTGGAAACTAGAACAGAAAGGGCCCCCAAAAACGTTAATGCACTATGTACCGTACTGTACTATGGTTCATTTAATTTTGCATTCTGTCAAAAACGTGATGCGAAACTGAATAGCCTAAACCAAACAGAAGTATGATTTAAACAGGAACTCTTTGAGAAACCAAGTAGTAAAAATAGAAGTGAACAAAATTAATGCACGTAGCATAACAAAAAGAGTCAGGCAAGTTGAAGTGAAAAAGTAACTAGAGACAAAAGTGTAGAAGAAATTCCATGGCCATGCTAGAAAAAAAAGGAGAGGACAAGTAGGGTATGAAGAAGGTGCATAAGTAGTTAATGACAAGATGGCTACCACGTTCAGTTAAAGAGCTGTCAGATTCTTCAGAGAAGCATGGGACTGGGAAAACAACCACTGACAGTGAAAGAAAAGTGTTGAAGATGGCAAAGCCTGGAAGTATTTGCTTAATTAAAAGTTATTCTGTGTTCCAGAGCATACTCTAAGCCATTAGCAATTATCTTCAACTCAAAGGGCTGGAAAGGTCTCATCGACTGAAAAAGTTAAAAATAAAGATCCCCTTCAGAGGTGTGACGACATAAGAAGAAACCAGAATAAGACTTCAGTTTCTAGAAGGGTATTAAATACTGCTGATTTCCCCCCCCCCCCCATCCCCCCAAGCCATAGCTGTTTGGAAGGGAAGTAACACTTTGGTTTGAAAAGTCAAGTATAATTTTTCTCCTGCTTTAGCAAATTAACTGGCCTCATACACAAGAAAAGCAGTAAGTGGGCTACAGGTGGACTTACGTTATGCAACTGGCAAAAAGCCTTGCTGTTTTATTTAAGGACAGACTATGGCAATACAGTCTAGGTAAGGAGATTAAAAGGCCATTATGTGACGGTAGGAAGATCATCTATGTGAAGAGAGGGTTTCTAAGGTGCAAAATCAGACTGGGATAAGGTACTAAACTGGACTTGAGAAATTATTTCGAATTCCAAGACTCTCCAGTGTGTTCTTTACAGAATTAGGTGGCAGACTACAGCCATATTATTTATAAACCCAAAAACTGAGACATTGCATGACCATTATATGGGGGAGGTGAGAATTTGCCATTCTAGTACTAAATTGGAGCACTAAATTGGAATGTGAAGTTCAGCAAGAGAAAATTCAGCAGAGGTTAGTTACAAAATCTTATTCTTAAAACAGGGCAACCGAACACAAAAACAGGATATTCCTGTACATCTCAAAATAATGTGGGTTGTTTTGGGGGTTTTTTTTGTACACAACAGACTTGACCTCAGTTTGTAGTTGGACACCACCATACCCTTTTATGCAATGCCACCGCCTTAAGGGTTATTTTCCAGTTTGTACTGGTGCAGTAGTTGCTCTGCTCTTAGTTTGGTACATGCTATTGCGCATATCGCACTTCAAGACAAGACAGAAGAAGCTTAAGAGTGTGAGGACTAGTTATTATAAAGAAGAAAAGATATTATAAATATGAGACTGGAAGGGAACACTTCCAAGTTTATCAAAGCAAAGGTTGTACTAATTGGTTTAATTTGCAGCAAAGATTTGTCACATATTATGGAATAAAAATTAACCATAAAAGTTAATACTATGTACCATAGACCAGTCTGCCAGTTTTTAAGAGGTTAAAAAAAATATATGCCAGGAATGGTCTAGGTATAAGAATATCCGGTCTAACAAGAGAGTAGTCATGAACTATGTGACCTCTGAGCTCCTTCCAGCCATATATGCAATTTCCACATGAAAGAGCTTATTACTCATTCGAGTCTCATCATCTGAATACCAAACCAAGAGAAAATTCTTAGTTAGGCATGTATGTATCTGCAGCATTTAGGGCATAATACAGAACAAAGTGAGTTTCAGGGGGAGTTCTGGTGCTGTTTTGGAAATGAGGTACTTCACAACAACTGCTCAAAACACATGATAACCTAGACACTAAAAATGTCTACATATAAATCAGTTTATTTTAGGATGTATACTCTGAAGCATCAAGTCAGAAAACCAAACCTATAATGCTTACTGTGACCTGCCATTGTTAAAAACAACAAAAAAATAAAACTCTATACCCATGGTGGGGGAACAGACACAAGTAGTCCCCCCTCACATAACTACAATTACTCATATTAGACTAACTACAAACTCTGAAGACACACAGTTTAAGTAGCACTTACACTATCATATAACCCTAATGCCAGACACTATAACTCTAATGTTATGGTAAAAGTTGCATAGAGAACTATGATTGATTAGAATTTAAAGGCTAAGGCACTGGTTGCATCCAATTTTTGCTTTCTAATGAATTTGGTTCCCAAAAGAGATTCCTCTGTATGGCCTGTAAATTCTCATCACTTGCTAGGATGGAGGAAGCTGTTGGTGGTCCAGCTGTACTCCTCTAGTGGCCTGCTGCCCTGGAACCACTGGAGACGCCCGCAGAGAGATGGGAGAGCACAACATGGTGGTGCTGAACATGTCTATACACCACTGGCACTTTCTACATTTCCACAGAGATTTTGTGATGGTGTCAGACAAGGAGAAAAAAAAACATTTCTGCCTTCCCTTTCCTTAATGGATGACTGTCTTGATCTAATAAAAATAACTGACCTACAAGCTCTGAAGGACTAAGGGTTCCTCCTGGGCACCTCCAATGACAGATTTATGTGGGAATGGGGCAGGTACCAGTGGAGAGAATAGCTACAGCTATTGCAGTGTTTTGTTTGAAGAACTTCCAGAAACCACATAAGAAAAATAACAGAAACCTGTTTTTTGGAAGGGAACATTCAAAGTAAAAGCAGACCTGGACTTTATTACATAGCTTTTGGTCACAGGTGCTACATAAATCCACCTGCTCAAGGTGTTATTTTAGATACATTAAGAAAAATAAATGAATAAATAAATAAATCAAGTTTTTGCCACCTCAAGGAAGAATATGCAAAACCCCACACAGCCTTGCTGCCAGAGGAAGGAACGGAAGAAACACAGGACAAAAATGGAAACCCTAGAAGATGTGCTGTTTGTGTTTGCATTTGAGAAATAGTGGGGCAGAAAGATGAAAAAAATGGCCAATTTTGTTGTCTGCCCCATCCCCTCCAGCGTGTACTGACAGAGCGTGTAGCACAGCCACCGCATAACCCTACCTCAGGTTGGCAGTGGGACATGACTTCTGCTACACCTTGGTCTCCTGCCTTTGCCTATACCCAGCACCGGAAAAGGCACGAGTGTGGATAATTCCAGTTCCACTGCTGCTTCCAGCAGCCCTGTGCAACATCACCGCTGAATTCAGGGAGGTTTCATAGAAACCCAGCAAGCTGAGACAACCCCGAGGCCTGATGACCACACATTTTATGGTAATGGCAGCTGGCACAAGAACTTGTAAAATCAGAAAATCAAAGGCTGGTAGATCAGACGTAGCCCTCCAAGGTTTCCTTTGGATGAAGGTTTGTAGTAGTCAAGGCTACATACACTTTAGCATGTGCCAAATTCATACCAATACGTGTGTCTGTCAGAAGATAGGTCCATGAAAAGTGATAAATCTAATATAAAGACTGACAGTCAACAGAGAACAAAGGACAGATTCGGGATCAGTGAAGTGAATGGCCCATCCTTCATTCATTGGCTTTGAAGAAGCAAATTAAAACTAAATGATGTCCAACAAAACCAACAAAAAGCTTGTTAATATTCTTGCCTACATACAGGAGTAAGTCTACAATATAACTACCCAAAACACTTTTTACCAAAGCAGAAAATGGTACAATAAAACAATTCTGAAAAATATATTCAACGTTACTTGAAAACAGCTTATTCTGGAACGAAAGATTTCCCTTATAAACACTGTAACGGCAGGTTGAGAATCCCTGCAAAGTACCTTCTGAATCCTTGGGAAGTCACAATACACTGCAATGGAAGACATTGTTGTTTTCATCAGATCTGAAAACTTTGCAAAAAGTGACACTGGATTAAGCAGTAAATATTTTGCTGGCTAATGGAAGCTTTTGTGAGCAAACTTGTGACACCAACATTTCTGCTAAAAAGAAAAAAAATTCTACATGTGAAAAATACTATGGCAGAAAATTCTTTAAAGTAATTTTGCAAACATTGTGAAGACTTTTGTGCTGCTCAAAAATGCACAGGAGTATTCATGTGAACAGAAAATAACTGACAAGACTCCTTTCTCTGTCTTGATCCTATTTTTCACATAAATGAAACATTTGTGAAATTCATAGCATCTGAATGCCAAACACACATTTCTGCAGTATGACATAGTGAGGGCTATTTTAAGACGCTGGAATGTCATTAATTTGTGTCCCTTAGCTCAGCAATTTGTAAATTATTAGCTCTCGAGGACCAAAACAAAGTACAGCCTGTCTAAGCCCATTTCATCCAACTACTGGTGTTTAACTTAAACATGATTTCAAGAACTAATACCAAAATCCAGCATATACTATTATCATAAAATTGAAAAGGAAGCCTGATGGATGATATATACCTACAGGAAGACAAGAACAACTTTTCGTTCTTGGCCCTTTCAGTTTCCCAAGATTTCAAATAAGTACCTACATTTCTGCTGATAACACAGCCCCTGAGGAGAATGTTCAGCTTGAGATGTCACTGTCGAACCTTTTTCCTATAGTGTCAATAGGAGGGGAAGGAAAGAAGAATATGATTAAGCAAAATGCTATTTAAATATCTATTTTTTCTAAATACAGGAATCTCTTGTAACAGCAGCCTCACACCTGTACTATCAGATTCCTGCAGAGTTTTATGTGAAATAGCAAGTCCTTGGCTGCTGTGCTCCATCACAGGGGGCTGCATGAAGGGTTACAGGGCAGCTCTGTAGCTCTGGTCTCTAGAAAAGTGTTAAACCTCTCTAGAGGTCATAAGACTCCCCAAACCAGGCTAAAAATGAAATTACACAGGCAACAATGGAGAGCTCCAGAAAGACTAGGAAAATTTGGCTCTAGGAGAGAAGCTCTCCCAACAGCAAACCGCTTTGAATGGAGCAGCAGACACTACTTTGTGTTTGTTTTTTAAATCCATTAAACAGAACACACCTACCACTTCTTTTTTTATCCCAAGCAATTCATTCAAAGTCAAAGCTTTGGTCTGAAGCTTAAGGCCTTTTATTTTATTTCATTCTGGGCTAGCCTTAAAGGAGCAGTAGGAGAGGTTTAAAACTGGCAACATCATTCACCAGGAAATACAAGTTACCTGCTCTTAGGCACCTATGGAGTATACTTGTTTCAAGTTCTTCAAGTTTGAGAAAAAAAATCTGGACTTCAGAAATTCCCTACCATAATTAATGACTTGCTCCAACTTGACTTTTAATGTGTTTAATCACTATGAAGGAACAGAAAAGAAAAAAAAGTTTGGCATCATCTGATATTTTTGAAGTAACAACTTTAAAATGGTACTTTATTGTTTAACCAACCTCTACTTCAGGCCACAGGACCTTCGTACTAGGCTTCAAAAAGGAGGGAATAAATGAGCAGTGGCCATGTTAACACAACTCTAGAGACTTGGGTAACAAGGGACGGTGAATGGTCTTGGTGCATCGTCCAACTCCTGGCCAGCCCCTCTCTGATGGGGGTCTCCATCCTCGCAGCAGGAAAGGACAGAGGGCTCCTGTGGTCCCCTCCACCCCCAATCCAAACATTTCAGTCACATAGTTAAAATTCATATGTATATGAGAATTAGGTTTTTAATAATTCTACAAGTCTTCCTTATTCAAATGGACGGAGAAGCCAAAGGAACGTATAGAGGAAAGGAATTTTTGAGAAAGGATGATCTAGAATTCTTCACACTTAGACAAAGAGAAATAAAATTTAAGCATCTAATTCCTAACTTTAAAGAAAAAAAATCTAGAAGACATAATTTTTAACAGCTACCTGGATTTTTTGTAAGTCCTTATCCACCTAAAAGACATTTTAATGAGGAAGGTATCACACTGTAGCACTGAAACCAAAGCTAGATAATTTCCATAACCACAGAAAAGATATTTCAAGTTTCTTTTCCTTGGCAATAGCTTTCATCCCCAACTGGAAGTACCTTCTCTCTCTTTTGTGCTTAATTTAAAGAAAAGTTCAAATACACAGGCAAGCTGCTGTAGCAGCTCTGAGTTGAGATGTTCCCGTTCACCTCAGCTGGGCAATTTCCTAACTCCAATGGGTGCCACTAGAGCAACCAGATTGTTTAACATCCTGTGCAAATTACTGGAGATGAATGCTCAAATCCACCAGTGTGCATACAAATGGAAATTAGCAAAAAGCAGCAAGATGGTAATTCAGCATGATGCTAAATTTTATACAAACCTCTCTAAAAGGAAATCAACAGGAGACAGGAAGCAAGACAAACATTGGGACTGTAGCATGAGCTACAGCAGAAGGTCCACATGATGATATTCAAAACAGAAAGCCCTACTCCATAGATTGCTTCTGGTTTTCTCTCCCCCCCATCCCACCTTATCTGGAACAAAGAATATTTACCTGCTCCTAAAAAAACAAAGCAAAACAAAACAAGAAAACCCACCCAAAACCTCCTCCAGCCATAGGTACACCTTAAAGTTGTTGTGGCAGACACACAGTACTAACCACCTTGAACCTTCTCCCCCATAAACTTTGTAGCTAAACAAATATTAATAATTGAGAAGCACACAAAGTGATTTTACTAAGGGAGTAATTAACAACTTCATTTCAGTTTAGCAGCTGATTTTTAGTTGGCGTTAAGCCAACAGGAGCTTAAAAGAACCTATTAGACACGTATAAGTTTCTTAACAGCCTTGTGAGTTACTTCTGGGCAGTTTGATGTGGCCCTCAGACTTCAAAGGCCCCTTTTATAAAAATGGGGGACAAAAGGCAGAGAGGTCTTTATCATCATTTATGATAAATAAGATAGACAAACCCACTACGTACTAGAAGGCTGATGTGAGGAAAAGACTGAACTTTGCATGAGCTTCATCAACATGATAGGAGTCCTGAACGTAGGAGTCCAAGCTCATAGGAGCCCTGAACTACTCAGGATTTTTGGATTAGAAGGTGACAGTAATTTGGAAAAGCAAGAGCAAATAGTGCAGTAGCACAGAAGAATCCAGATAAAAAAATTTCTGCCTCTTTGCTACCAGCAGATGCTTGGGAGGACCCATCACCAGACTGCAGCAGAGCATGTGCCCAAGCATTTCCTAAAAACTTAAGTGAACACATCCCACCCTGGGCACACACAGCTCAAACCCTCTTCATTTTCTACTGCTCAGCCTTAACGATTCCTATTCCCCCAGTCATGAACACATAGGCAGACAGACAAAACTGACGATCCCTGAAGTTGGCATTACAGGAATTGCATGCTAAGGTCTAATCACCAAATACACACATTGCTGATAATTAGGCCATGTAGAAACACAAGGATCTTCCCCTTACCAGAATTCACTGATTAAAATTAACATAGTGTGAAATGAAAAGTACAAACCTTTAAGTGGAAAGCTGCCTAATGTAATTATCACAATTACCATTTAATTTAAGAAGCAGATCAAAGAAGTGCATCATTTACATTTTCAAACATTAAGTTTTAAAGATCAAAGACCTCTAGTATTTCCAGACTGCACATGTGTGAGTAACTCGGTTAATGAATCTATGCAGAGGGAGAACATGAGCTGCTTGTTTCCTCCATGCAGCAGTGTTTCCCCATCATCTGAGACTGTAGCAAGTGGTATCTACAACAAGAATCATCAACAAGCACCCGTTGACACTATATATATAGAGGCAAGGGGCTTCAGGGTCTAAAATTGCATTACACCAATTTTCTGACTGCTGGAGAACTCTCTCCCTGAAACTAGCTACTGCTGCAGAGATTTTTCACAACTCCAGCCTGACAGCTATGATTTAACAGCGCTTATAAGATGTTCCAAAGGTCATTAAAGACTTCACTTCATTGTAGTGTTTAACCAAAACACTTGTTTTGTGACAGTGCTGTAGCCTAATTATGCAAAAAAGTTAGAGAGAAGTGCACTATGTAAGTATTCCAAAACACATCAGTTAATTTCTGCATAGAATTAAACTGTCGGCAGCAACAGTGATGTTTTGATGACCACTGGGGGTTGCTGTAACAGACCCTGATTGAATTCAGTGTGAAGTAGAAAGTATCCTGGCACCTAGATCCAGGAAACAATCAAATTTTTAGTTCATACTGAAGGCTCATGCTTACCTCCGAGTGCCTCCCAAGAAATGCAGCTTAGAATTCAAAGTTAAAAATGGATTTTTCTTGGCAGAAAACCAGAGAGCATCATGGCCATAAAACCCATGCTTAAAATAAAAGATGATTGTTTAAAAGAGAGATGATCATTTAAACTGAACCAGTAAACAGGAGCTGCTTATGGAAGTTGAGGAAATGGCCAAAACTCCTCTTACTAAATTGTGGAATGTGACAACACCACATGTGTAATGTGCAACAACACTTGGTACCTGATTGCTGGTGTTGCAACAACATTCAGTCCCCAGAGCCTCCCTTATTGCACACTAAGATCCCCAATACATCATACTGCCTGTCAGACTGGTCCCAAGCACAGGATGGGTTTTTATCTGCATCTCCCTTGTGTTAACTATTTTCCTTCTGAATCACGGGATTAAAACTATTTTAAAAGTACATCGGAGGGAATATATAATTTACGCACGGACTTTAGTTCTTATATCACGGTACTACACATCTAACACAGGAAATAAAGGGGCATACAAAATCTACATACCTACCTCTAAACACAGGAACATTTAAAGCAGCTTTCTAAAGAGAAGCTTTTCTGACAGACACCTCTTCATGGTAAGGATGTTGCATTCTATAACTAAGACCTTCAAGCTCCTAAAAAGATGATCAGCCACTGTACTTTTGCAAGAGTTAAGGAACCCGTGTATTATTAGTACTCTGGGAAACAGCCTTGTGACAGACAAAAGAAATTATATAGAAGCAAGTTTCATACTTTAAACCTTCTCCCACAAAATAGAAAGGTGAGCAATATCCAGGCTCTTTAGACAAAGAAAAAAAATGATGGGTTGTGTCCAGCTGCAACTAAGCCACGACATCGTAATCTCAAAGGATGTTTAGGTTGCATAACACTGGAATATATGGGTATTCCTGCTAGATCTAAACTGGTTCACATGAATTTCTGTGTGACAGCAGCCACACAGCTTCCAATTCCCAACCTACACCAGGTACGCAGACACAGTCAAAGCATTTAAAGGTCTTAATCTGCATCTGACAAAAATTAAAACCACTGTGTGCAACCTAAGCAACATTGCAGGCATTGGCAGATGGAAAAAAAAAAAAAATGGCTAAAAATTGGTGCATGTCCCATCTACCTCCATTAGCAATCTGCAGAAGAGTGCCCCTTCCCAAAGGGGAATATATATCCCTTGCCTCAAGAAGAAAGAGAGACACGTACACTTCTTTACTTGAGTGGAGAAGCACGTGCTGAGGATAGGATAAGAAGGACCCAGAGATCCAGATCTCTTCTCCATATCCTTCCCCCAGGAGCAATGTCTATTAAACTGAGCCAGCACCAGCTTCATCCATTCCCAGACTGTGCAATGGCACAAGAATAAAGATAAGCGGTGGCTGAGCTACAGCCACAGCACAGCTGGGTTAGGGATAACACTGTAAGGAAATAAATAAATACAAAAAAAAGACTGAGATGAGGAAGGCTGGCATACCTTTAAAAACAGCTGAGACACACCAATATCCTTTCCATACTTCACTCCCCTGTATCTGAAAGGTAGCGTGACATTAGAGATGTATTCTACCTCCTGAGACACCGTCCTCTATCCTACCTCCTCGACTGATCACAGAGGGAAGATAAAACAATCAGATGAGTCACTGCTGGAAATCTGCACGGCTGGATCACATCTAACCCATCTACTCACCAGACGCAGGAAACTGAATTACTGCCAGCCTCCCAGCCACGTCTGATTAGACGGTGGAAAACGCTGCTCCAACCTTAAGCTTTGTTACCCCGACCAGCAGATAAGGTTTTTGCAAAAGACTGGCCCGCATGCAAAGACCAAATCTTGTTGCTGAAATGTGCATGTTAGGTATTTTGTATTCTTACAAAAGTGACTGTTGTACTGGGAACCAGACATGATTTAACAGCATTATTTTTCTTAACTATGGCATATCCAAGTAAGTTTAGGGAAAGAACATTCACCTTTTTACTGTAATTTTCAAGGGGAGACAGTTTTCACAAGGAAAGATCAAAGATTGCACTGGAAAATGGAATGCCTTAAGATTTTAGTTGCCATGTTAAAAAAAAAAAAAAAAAGGTTTTTTAGAAACTCTTAGCTGGGGAAGTAAGATAGGTAAGAAAACATGAAGGAGGAACCACAGGTACACACAGACACACATTTTTCAGCCAGGTCTAGCAGTAGGCTTCCATGCCCCATGGTAGGTAAAGCAGATGAGATACTGATTTTACAAATACATAAATGAAAAATTCAAAATAAATGTAATAACACATTCAGAAATTTAGAACAGCCTGAGACTGTACTCCCCCAATCTTTTAAATGACTGAAATTCAAAACAAATGTAAAAACCCAGATTTAAAAAGCTATTTTGTTCTGCAAAATTTCATAATTTAAATACTTACAGGGTAAGAAATTCACTCTAGTAAGAAGCAAAAAGTAGTTATTTACAAATAACCTTAGGTGCACATGTCTCTTCTTCCCCTTCCAAGCCTCTCTCCTCTGTCATTTCTCCACAGTGCACAGCTCCCAACCTCATCCACTGACACCTGATATGCAGAACTTCCTGGAGTCTTTAACGATGCTCTCAAATGAGATTACAGCCCACGTCTGCAAGACCTATCCCAACGTCACAGAGGACTTTTGGATTTTATCAGACACATCAACACTAGGTCATTAGTGAGCAACCCAGTCTGTGCATTTTAATGGGGATTTGTCTTTGAAAAAATTCATCGACATCTAAGACTCGCAGTTGTGAGGCAATACCCTCCTGAATAATCATCGAGTCGATGTTTATTATATCAGGGTTTATTTTGCCTCCACAGCATGAGGCAAATGTCTGTGAAAGATACTGTCTGTACCTGGAGCTCATGCCTTCATCCTCACCTCATTTTCACTCAGTCCAAATAAGAACAACTCCACACAACCTTTTTACTGAATGCTGAGAACTCTCAATGAGGATGCCCATCTGACATTTAAAAAGAAAAAAAATTATACAAAGGTGAGACCTTCGTAGTTAGTTAAGAGAGTTTAAGTCACTTTGTTACAACCCCTTCTATTTACAAAAGAACGTGCAATCAAATGCCTGGCCCAGTTTTGCTCAGGATTACATTTTCAGATGCATTACAAAGGTACATTTTGTCAGTGGCACTGTTTAGGCGAACAGAGCATGGTAACTCAAGCAAGAAAAGAGGTTTTTCCTACAGTGGAAATGCAGTAATGCCTAGCTTTGACCCCAGCTTTACCTAACTTGAAACAGTATCCAAAGAAGTATTTCAAGGCACAACAGCTGTGCTACAAAACTCCCCACCCCTGTAGTGTCAAACCTGGATCTTAATTTTTCTTCCTCTTCTCCACAGCCACTTTGCCATCTGGCTTTGTTTGCTTCTGTTCTTTTATCACATTGTGATTTACTAGCTGACACGGTCATTTGACCACATAGAAAGTCTCAGATCGAACTCCACAAGCTAGATTTTTCAAATTCCTTCCTGAAGGAAAAAATTAATAAATAAATAACAAATAGGAGGTCCAATAAAGTACTTCCAGGAAAGAATTTGCAAATAACACTGGAGATTAGATCTGGGATTAGACTGCACCCCTGAAGGGCAGGTGATGATCATAGCAGAACTGCTGGACCGGATGGCCCAACACCTCTGAAGGACCATCTCCCAACCAATGAAACTCCAGCAGGATGGAAAGGCCGCTTCTGCCATAGCGGAAGCCTGTGTATAAGCGTATCATATACTATCAAATGCTTTGGCCCAGACGCTTCTGGCAGAGTTTCTATTTAAAACAGCTCCAACTGTATTTATAAAGCCTTATGAAATTCATCCTGAAGAAGTTAGTTATGGCTGGAAGCCAGCCTCCCTAATTCAGGAGTCTAGCTTACACCTCAACCCCGGGCACCTAGCAAACAGCTCCCGAGTTGTACAAGGAAGAGAGCTGGGCAATGAGCAGGTGACTTGAGAGGCCTCCAGGGAAAGAGGCGTCTAAATTCAGGTGTCTGCCTATCTTCATCCCACTAGCTCAGCAGCAACCCAACGGCAAGCTGCCAGCAAAAGGCCAACTCCGCCATCACCACCTTGTCCCTGGCATGAGCACTGGTGCCCGTCCCGCCTCCCAGGAGCCAAGTGAGTACCGAATACCACAAAATAGGCCGAGTTTTCATCATCAGATGAACTCCCTGAGCCAAATAACTGGAGGGTCTGACAAACACCACTGCCACCACAAAAAAGGCAGAAGGACATGTCAAGCACAGGTGTTTCAATGATACCTTACTGTGGTAACGGCCCAGCACTAACACTAAACCACATAGTTGTGGAGCTTACCCTAGGAGGACAGCTTGGCCCAACACCTAGTGTTTTCACTGTCTGTGCTAGTTGAATTGATCCCAACCCAGATATTCCTTTAAAGCTGTGTTACATGACAACAATTTTGACTTTTTTTGGCCAATGTAGTAATAACTATTTCCCAAAGTTAGTGTATCAAGTTTCTAATAGTAATGACTAAAAGCTGAACCACATCCAGAAACAAAAGTTAAGACTTTCACGAGTTGGTGCAGAAGAAATGTGCCAACACACACAGCACTGGCAAAAAAATAAAGCAAGTCTTATAATCCTCACGCCCTTCTAAGATAATCTCAGATGTTTTGTACCAGAAATGCAAAACACTGTTGAAATTAAGTTTCTCTATTCAGTGTAACACAAATGAAAATTTTACAGCTAAATATCTAACTGGAAGCTAGCACACTGTAAGGCAGATCCAGACATCTTTCTTTTCATTGGAAAAATAGAAATTTAGCACTATTCATGAACGTTAAATTTGCAACAGTTTGCAGAAGCTCACAGCATGAGGAACCAAAGAACCTATTTTAAAGTAGCTTATTCACCGTGTTCCTTTAAAGCCAGTTTTTTACTTGGATTGACAGTATTCAGATACGTGAAAAACAGCAAAACCAAAACACTCCTCCTAAGGTAATTTGGATAATAATGTTAGGTGTGTCAAGCACACCTTAGACCAGCAGAAACATTTCTAGTACACTGGGTCTGAGAGCACATGCTGTTTTTCATTAATTTGCTGAAATTGGAAAGCCCATTTTAATTATTATAGTTACAAGTTATGTTAGTCTCATTAAGCAGAAAAGGTTGAGGGGTTTTAAAGAACTTTTTTTAAAACAACAAAAAAACCTGAGTGGATAAAGGAAATCTGAAGAGGAGGAGTGGTAGGTACAAGAAACAGCTGGAATATATCTGGTTCTTACAACACAATAAAACCCAAGTGTTTTCCAAAGCTCAGCAAGGTCATCATCTAATGTAATACACCCAAATGCTCATTAAAAACTTAAATTTGGACAAAAAAAAAAAAAGTATTTCACAAAGAAAAAGGTGCTAAAAAGGAGTCTGTAGTCATGGGGGGGTGGGGGAAATATGATGAACATAGAAATCATCATCTCACCTCCTCCCCAAGCTATGGGAGGAAAAAACATACATGACCTCACAAAACAGAAGAGAGTATCGGATCACAGTTCAAAAAACATACAAAAAGACCGGAGGAAAACAGAAGTAACACCATGACTAACTGTAGTTGGTAACCACAAAATACAGAATTTAAAAAAATCCAGTCAGAATTGCCTGTAGATCCCCTTAAGCTGCAATCCATTTCCCCAGTATAGAAGACACCCATTTCTATAGTTAATTCTTCCTCTTAAAGTGTCTGCAGATGTGGCTTTCATGCAAAATTTTAAAACAACACTCACAACTACAAAGAGAAACCATCCACAAAGGAAACTACACTGTGAACTCAGCTCAAAGCTATGCATGCCCATCACACAGGACTGCATGAGGACAGACTTTGAACATCTCTGAGGAATCCAAATATAAATTTGAAAACATATAAACCCACCTTGCAGAAACCAGGAAATAGATTTTACTCTCAAGCAAAAATCAGTCCCATTTTTCTCTCAAACACATCACCAAACACACCACAGATACCTTTCCTGAGGTCCATCAGGAAGGGGACAAGGTAAGAGACAAAATACCATTCAGCCAGCTAAAACAATTATTACTGTCACCCTCTCCCTCAAATATTATTGCTAGCCCTGTTATATGATATTTTGCCACAGCACTTTCTTAGTCTGCAGCCAGTGGAGAACGTTACTTCTAGGACTTACATTCCCACAGTATTTACTTAACAGCATGCATATCTATGTATCAATTCATATTTATATATTAATTGGATACACTTAGGTTTACTCCATGCAAGGCTCACTGCCAAGAACCTATAAACAATAATGAAATATTGATGCATCCACCTAAAGGCGGGTTAAATACATCCCTTATGTAGACATGAGCCAGGGCTTTGGCAGCAGTGCTGTAAGAAGTTCTCCAGAAACCAGCCCACCCAGGTTTTATGACTTGACAGAATTACTTTGTATTAGACATGTTTTAGGCAACACAATATCTAGACTTTGCCTTTTCATTCACACATTTTTCATTCTGACACCATCTAGGACATCAGCTGGCTCTCTACACACTATCCGAGAATACCTTACCCAGAACTGAGAAAAACCTTTTCATAATGATTAGTTCAACTGAAATAAAGGTACCTACGAGAAGAGGATTTGAACTGTAAAATGAGTGTTCCATCTCTACAGTTATTCCTCCCATCTGCCATACCAGACTGTATGAGTTAGATTCACGCTTGGGGGAAAAACAAAACAAAACAAAATAATCGCTGAGGTAAGATGTCTATGCAAATACAGGGAAAACATCACTGCTAGATCTCTTGCTGCATTTGCAGAAGCCATAAAAAATATACAGTAGAAACGCAGATTTCAAATAGTTTCAACAAATAGAAACATTTGGTGACCACATGTCAGAGACCATTCACTGGATTTGATTGCTGTACTGTTGGTCCAAACCAAAAGATTTCAGAAAGTAGTCCTGGCTCTCAAGCTGACTATTTCTACCAAGCTACTCTGCAAATCTGCTTTTTTAATATTCTAAAAAGCGTGTGTGTGCCTGCATGTATACACACACGTTTTTTTCCTGAAAGAGACAAAACCAAAAGCCTCCAAATAATTTTCCAACATCCAAAATGTAACAGATACTCTTAAATCACAATGGAAGATAGTTTTGGACTCTGAAAAGCACACTGTAATACAATAATAAATGAAGTTCTTAGCACACAGAACAGCATTCAGATAAATTAGGCTATTTCACTACCTATTTAATGGCCATGCCAGATAGGAGCAGCAGAGCCACCTTCAGCTGCCATCCAGACATGTTGGGCTCTCTTCCTCTAATGCTGTCTATTGAAAACTACGAAAACACCCTTATCTTGCTACAGAAATCCTAACGGTGAAATACCTCTCTCCATCAACACTGGGCAGTGTTAGCACTAGAAAGGACTTCTGCTCCGCTGCAGTGTCCCTGCATGAGGAACAGTCCCACGACTACTGAGTCCTGCTTGTGACCCTGAGACTGATGCTCTCGACAATATCAGATGAAATCAGTAGCTCCCAGAACATCTGACTTCAACAGTTATTAGAAGTTCAGCTCCAGAGAGGCCTCGTAGTAGCTTCTGATATTAAAGAGTTACTTGGCCCAACACCTATTTTTCACTTCAGTGGATTTATGAAGGTTGCTCCACGTGCTTTCCTACAACTCTGCTGCTTTCCTCCAACAACTCATTCAGGCACACGCTCACTGCCCACCCTCCCTCAGATGGGATCTGTAAATTTGACTACTTCAGGGAACAAAAACAAAAAAAAAATTCAAGCATTATTTGCCTCAGGGCACTCTAACTAAAGATTTACAGACTTTGTGGGTCAGGTTTCAAGTTGCTTTAGCAAACAATTTCAAACCCCAGACGTTTACCTGAGGACTAGGGTTCATTTAAGGCACAGAACAGGAATCAAAAGCTGAGAGGTTTTACAAGAAAACAGCACACACTGTTCTTTCCACTTGAACTCTTAGAGGGGCATCACCCCGAAAATGGTAAAGGGTGTTCTGGGACAGAAGGACCGTGTCTCCCCTTTGTTCACAAGGATGAACTTAACGGTGGACTGCAGAGAGGAAGAGGCAGGCTGCCCTCCCACATCTTGAGGCAGGAAAACAGACTCGGCAGTCTGGGATATTTAATAGCTGGGGGAAGAATGCTTTGGTTTGGAGGAACAGCTTTTGGCTTGCTTAAGTTATAATATGGAACAGAACGCAGTAAAATAATTTTAACCCAGCTATTTCTAGCTTTGGCAAACACAGCTCTACCTTAGAGAAACTATTTTGAAGTTGTGTTGTTTTAGTGTTTTATTCTGGTCTCAGCACACACCATCTGCCCAGCTGAGGTGCTAAGTAAAGGCTGAGCTGCACGTGAGTTCGACCAGCACCATGTTGTTACAGGCAAAGTTCAGAAGACTCCAAAAAAGTCCCAGATGCAAGAACTCAATACCACTAAGCACTGCTGGGTTCTGGATATAGGACACCTGAGAAGTGCTTGAGTTTTGCACAGAAAATGACTACTCTTTCTCCCAAAAAAGTAAATGCCCTTGGCAGCCAGCTCTCGCAGAGTGACCGCCTCCAGCTAGAGCAACCGGTATCAGGACAAGCAACATTATCCCCCCTCCCAGTTCACCACAGCACACAACACACAAGAAGAGGTTGGGGACTATACCTGAAGAGGTCTTTGTACTGTAAAGACTACAGTACAGACTTGCCGTGTCTGGATTATCATAAACTACGCCTCAACATGAATCTGAATTAAAGAACAAAGCCTTTCATTAACTAACCCCACATATCAGATGCAATTTTTTGTTGTTATCACCTTTAATCAAGTTGTTATGGTTTTTTGGGTTTCTTTTTTTTTTTTTTTATTTTTACAGCGTAAGAACTAGGATCAAATGTTTGAGCTCCCACCAGCCAGTGGCTGCTGTACAACATAGAGCCTCCAGTTGGGAATAGGCAGAAGAGGGACCTGACCAGGACACAATTTCCTCTCACCAAAAGCTTCAAGAACAGATAGGATAAAAAAGTTTTGATGTTTTGGGGTGTTTCCCCCCCCCCCTCCAATATCTGACAAATACAGCTGCCCATTCCTGTTACAAAAAGCCATCAGCTTCAAGGTTTGAGCTTAGGTCTTCTGAGGTTTTTTTAAAATCTCAGAGTCCAAAAAGCTCTGTACTGAAATACAGAAATATGTTAACACAGATTTCATTAGCAAAGGGAAATAGTAACAGTTTACGAAGAGATTTTTGCTTGTTCTTTTAAATATGTAGTAGCTAGTGTTTGTATGCTTTCATCTTCCTCTAATGTTAGGGGGAAGCTGGAATACAAAACCTTATCAAAACGTAAAAAATTCAAGTTCATAAATATTTGGAAATCTGCCTCATCTTTAAAATTAACTGTTTAACCACTAGGACTCACCAAGTTTCACTCCCAGTCATGTAAACATCACTGCATTTCACCAAGACTCACAAAACCTTGGGATGCATTTCATTGATCTAAAAATATCTTTACTCTTCTCATACAACAGCGGAAGCTGTTGGTCTTGGCTTTTTAATCCATCTGGATTCAAAGATTAGAGAAACACTATGGACTCTGAAACACAAACCTCATTTCATTGGGAAATAAATATTTACATTTCCCTTCAACATTATGGAATTCTTAACATCCTGTTTATCAATACCTTCAGGTTTTTAAGTTACTCGATTTACAATAAAACGTTTCTCCAAGGGGTAAGTTTAGAAGTTACTTTAAAATGAGAACAGCTTTCACATATCAGAAACAAAGTACAGCCACACAAGTTAGATGGGGAAGGCGGGAAGCTGACCCTACTCGTTTTCCACTGCAGAAACAGCACACACTTTACACTTACATCACTTTGCTAGCGCTCCCATGCGCTACTGGCAGGCAAAGAGGGAGCCTTTTGTAGGAATGGTACCACCAGCCAGCACCAAATGAAAATCAATAATAATTAAAACAAATCCTCAAACCCTTAAAATAGGATTTTCAATGATGAATCTACATCACCTTAACAAAACTATTTAAAGTAGGCTTTGGCAATTTAAAGAAAGCAACACTAGAAATATATATGCAAGAGAGGAATGCTTTAATTACCTCAACTCACAGCTAGCTCCTACAGAACTGACACTTGGGGAAGCCAGGACTGCTTTAATTACTGGCATTTGCAGGCGGCACTTTGAGACTTGACATTTGTGGAAGTCACTTGTGATACCCCCGCCTACGATGCTCTCGGTTCAAAATTCTCAACAGGTTTTAAGCGCTAGATGTCATCATTTTACAGAAGAAACAAAGAAGCCTGGGCTTGGGTCTTGACAAGCTTGCAAGGTTGGGGCCAAAAAGTAACAAACGCCCTTCTTTGAATATTTACTCTTTTGAAAGGTACTAGGATAGCATTTATGACAAACTAAGGTTCACCTCGAGTGAATGGGTGTAAAGAAATAAGTATTTTTAGCTCTCAAAATACCAGCCCGCTAAAGCTCCTCTTCAAACACACCCAATGGCTATAAGTGAGGCTGCTCAACATTTCTAACATTTCTCAGAACACCTTCCCCGCCGCCAGCCGCAGGTACCCCTGCGAGGAACCTCTTTCCCCGCGCGTGAACGCGGCACCGGGCCAGCAGGATTTTGTGCAACGATGCAGAGACGCAGATATTTACGTCAAGCGCTCAGACACTCATGTTTAAAAATAGGAGGGAAGAAAATGACTGTAATTTCAGGTTACTCTCTGTCCTGAACTCTTTTGAGGCAGGAAGAAGAGGAGCGCCTTTAATTCGGGCCATCTCAGAGCAAGCGCTGGAGAAGCAATTTACCAGACGGTGAGAAATTATAAGCCCTAATGACAGGAGGGTAGCCCGACGAGCCTTTAATTAGGATTTTGGGGAGGGGGGCGTTGGCGATGCTGCAAAGACAGATCTCTACAAGCTTCCAGGGTACCTTCTAAAAAATACCAGCCCGCAGCTGCTGACAAAGAAGCAAAGTTTGGGAGCCGCGTCCCTGGCGCTCCTGCCCGAGAACGGGGGGAGCCCCACGGGGAAGCCCCTCCACCACCCCCACCCCCAGACACCCCGGGCCGTACCGGGGGGTGCAGGGAAGCCCCGGACTCGCGTGGGGGAAGCGGGGCTTTGGGGTGACGCGGGAACAGAGCGAGAGACGCCTCACCTCTACCCACCGCCGAGCCTCGGCGAACGCCGCCTGGCAGTCGCACTCCACCTCCTCTCTGCCCTCCATGGCCGGCCGGGGGAGCGAGTGGGGCGGCGGCAGCGGGTCCTCCGGCGGGCTGGGGGCGCGGGGAGCAACCGCCCTCATGCAGCTGCCGCCTTTTAAGGCTCCCCGCGCCGTCTCCTCCCCCTGCGCCTCCTCCCCGCGGAGCTCCCCCTCCCGGGAGCTCGCCGGCGCTCAGCGACCGCAAGAATGTGAAGGGAGCCGCCGGCGGTAAAGCAGCCCCGCGGCCCCCCGGGGAGGCCGGCCGGGAGGAGCCGCACCCCCCCCCCGCGGTGGCGGCTCCGTCCCCCCGGGCCGCGGCGCCCCTCGCCCTCCCGCCCGGCGGAGGCCGCCCCCGGCGGCTCCCGCCCCGGCGCATACCAGGAATAGCTGGGGACAATCGCACCTTTCAGGGCCGGCCACCTCCGCCCCGGCCCCCGCCACCTGCCGTCCCGGGACGGCCCCGCGGGCCGCCGCCTCCCCCAGGCCGGGCAGCGGGAGCCCGGGCTCCGGCCGCCTCCCTCACCCCCTCACCAGCGGCTCTTCCCTAGCAGCCATCGGCAGCGCCGTGATCCGGGGGCGGGAGGGGGAACGACCCCGCAGCGCTGTCCCGCCTGGGGACGGAGTTGGGAGCCCTTCCCACTGTTTTGGGAGACGCGAGGTCCGCGCTTTGTTTTGAACGCTTTTCACGCAAACTGGCCGAGGCGGGGCTGCCGGGGCCAGAGCTGCGCCGCGCCGCTCGGCCCCTGGGCTCCCCGCCTGCCCTGAAGGCCGCCGGCAGCAACGCTGGTTCTGCCCGCAGCACCCCCGCCAGCGCCCAGCCCTTTCTTTCACTCGCCCCGCTGCCCCCATACACCGCGACAGGTTCTTCGTGAGTTCACTCCCCGCGTGATCCTGCGCTCAGGGTCAGCGGTAAAGCCCTGTCCTAGGAAGGCCGATGTCAGCTCGACCCCTCCTGGAGCCCGGGTGGAGGGTGCGCGGGGCTCCGGGCCCTGTGGTGTCCTGCTGGGCCACGGCGAAGCTTCTCCCGCCCTGACCGGGGGACTCGAGCTAGAGCCGGCGGGGAGCAGGTGCCGTGGCTGGACATACAAAGCTCTTCAAGTATAGCAGTGGGCATCGGCTAAGTAAATGAAAGATCAGGAAAAAAGCATTTTCTGGAAAGTCCATGCGTAACATAAGTCGTTGCTTTTTTTTTTTTTTTAATTTAAAAAAGTACTTTATTTAATTTTAACCTTATATGTAAGATGCTCTTTTTCTACTTCTAATAATGTTTTTCTTCCCATATCTTCTCTCTAAGCAAAGCTGAGTTACTGCACGCATCTTCTGCTTCTACAGATCATGTAATTTTTTTTTTTAAGGATTATTGAGAGAAAGGTAACTTAAAATTTGTACTGCACAGAAATTAGCTTCTCCTAAGCTTTTTCCTTGGGAGCACATCTTATTTCTGCTCTGTAAACAACCTTCTTTTAAAATAGGAAAGAAGATCTTAGGAGATCAATTCAGCATACCAAGAAGCTGTTTCTGCATTACATGGAAATTACTGGTGGTACACACAGGAAGGAAAACTCAGTGACTTTGGCTGAAATAAGTTCCACAGGAGACATTTGCCATTTATTAAAGTTACAAATGCATAGAATCATGTAGTTAGCTCCTCACGGTGGTATGATTTGAGACGTCTATGCTCTAGCACCAGTGATGAACAAAACAATAATCAAAGCTGTAATTTTGAAATTTTTTCCTACTCCTTTTCCCAGCTCCAAGCCAGATCAGCCACAAGACTAAATACAAACGAAGAATCTGCCTCCCTTCATGAGTGGAAAGCCTGAGCATCAGAAAACAACCCTCTCATCCCACTATTTAACATTTCATGACTACAAAGGCTAAAAGAAAGTGTACGTAAAGTGTGTATGTGCTGCTGCTGGCTGCCATCAGTTTGCGTTAGCTGTCATTACTAAACAGTTTTCTGGAGAACTATTGCAGCCTTTCCCAGATTTTTAAGGTCTGCCTTTTCACTCCGTATAAAAATATGATGCTTGTCCCTAAGTAGGAGGAAGTAACTATGAATACTCTAAAATTTTAGTTTGTTTTTTTTTTTTTTTGAGAATAAAATTCTAGGAAACAGGTTTCAAAAAAGGTCATGTTTAAAAAACAGTTTCCAAGTTCTCGCTTATTTCTGGCTGGTTTATTTCACTTAAAGGCAAATCAAATCACTTTTCTTGCGAATCATATATTTAATAATTCAAGTCAGTCAAGTAATCAAGTAATTTGATTAAATTAGGAAACTGCACAGACTACAGCAGTTTTCAAGTCAATATTATTTACTGAGTTATAAAAGTTCCAACATGCAAATTTATTCCTCAAAGTGAACTTTAAAATCAACTGTCACAGATAAATTATCTATGAAAGCCCAAACAACCAAAATAATTTAATATTCCTTTGTGCTAACGAGGCAAGTCACCAGATTCCTGGATCAGAAGACTAGATATACCAGCTATGACTGCTAGTTGTCGGTGTCAAAAGTAGCAAACATAATATTGTTCTACTCAGCAACTGTGTGTGCTGCCGGGGATAAGTCAAGCAGCAGTTTATGTCATATCTTTTCATAGAGAGTTCTACAAATATTGGATATAATAATATTTTCTGCCAAGGTAGGCTTCTTCTGTTAAGGAAAGACTGTATTTATATTTTACATGTGGGCTGTTAAGTACGTTTATTTTCTAAAACTTATATTTCAGTGACAGAAAACTATTCTTTCTCCTTCTTCCCTTACCTGAATCATGCAGCCATGACTGAAAGGAAAGGGCATTGTACTGGTTATTAAATTCTTAGAGTTTCTCAATAAAATGCTTGTAATAACATGGGAAAACTTACACCAATATACTTAAAAGAGCTTGAACAATCCTGAGTGCTTAATAGCAGACCAGCTCCACTCAGCTAAAATTAATACAAGTGCTGAACATGCATCATTGCTTCACTCCTACGTGCACCATTTCCATAAGATGATACGTCAGGCCGGCCCAGACTGCGGGAGCTGAAGAGGAATTTCCTGGCAGTCACTAGCGCCTCATGCCTTTGGCCAAACCATCCTCCACACAAAGGTGGCGAGGCTCTGGCAAGGCTGCACGAGTTTGGAAATACAGCGTTATTTTCCCACGGAGCTTGAGCTAAGAAGCAGAGATTGTACAGATAAGGCAACGCAGAGCCAGAAGCACCCTGTGGCCCTGCAGGGCTCATCAGTCCCTGGTCAGGACCTTGCTGGACTATGCAAGTCAGCCAGGTGTTTGTACCTCACTCCTTGGATCCAAGTTGTACGGGTTCTGGCAATGCCAAAGATATTCCAGCATCTTGTTGATCCCTTCCTGTTGCTCCTCAAGATGGTCACTGATGCCTGTGCCAAAGCGTGGTCTTACAGGCCTGACATGTATGGTGTTACGGCCTTCCAGCGCGAGATAGTGTTTCTGCAGTGCAGTCTTTCAGAATTTCCATCTAGCAAGGGACCATGCAGTGAGCAGATACAGTTCAGCATAAGAACTGGTGTGTTGCTCTTCCTTTGCCATCTCAAACTTTTGAGAACCTTTCCAAAAGCAATGCTCACTAAAAAGTACTATCTTATATATTAATAAACTATGAATGAACACTGAAAGTAAAACAAAATAGAAGGAAATCTTACCCTGCAGAACAACCAATTTGAAAACTATGTAAAAACCGCTAAGCAAAACTATTATATTGCCAAAACACTAAGAAGTCTTATCGGTAAGTTTTTACTTACGATTCAAGATTTATTTTTCCAGTTTGACCGTGAAAAATCCCACCCCAAGTTTACTATTCCAGCCTTGATTTCCTTTGTCATGAATTCACTTAATCAGTCCTCATACTCAGTTGCAGCTCCAGTTCTGAAGTGATTCTGCAATAAATAATTGCACAAAAACATAGCTCCTCCATTTATGACCTAAACCCACTGAAATCTTTGGAACATTGAAAAGCCTATATGGTGTATTTTCCCAGATCAGCCAACTGATGTAGCCAGTTTAACAGCTTTGAACTGCACTTCCTCTCTTTCCTCATGCTCCTCCCTACCCTAAAAGAACCTTATCTATATTAAATATGGCTTACTTTAAATGTAATCCTCCGAGTCACCTTTAGCATAAAATATGCAATATCCCAATTCAATTGTGACAACTTTTATTTGATTTTTCTGATATTAGCAAGAAGGCAATGAAGCTGCTTTGGTTACTATAGACTTTGATTTTTATTTAAAAGAAGTTTCAGGGCTTTACTAATGAGCATGGCAGCATCAAGCAAGTCTTAATAATAACTGCATTTTATTGGGGTGAAAAAGTGCTCAAAAATAGCAGCTCATTAGCGTCGTTTTTCCCCCCTCACTTTTCCAACCAGCTCACTTACAGGAAACACGCTCTTGTTGTTAGTGGACTCTCCAGGTGACATGTTTTAAACAGACGCTCTGACTTTTTCTTTAGAGTGCAAAAGATGTTCTTAAGTGATCAGACAGACTCCTGGGCCTATTTCTTTTCTATAAAGAAGGAAAACTACCAGATTGCGTCTGGCATAACCCCATTTCTTTTTCCTGCAATGACAATTGATAGAGAATGAAAGCAAGCCCTGGGACACAGAGGGTTCAGTTTCCTTCGGCAGCAGTCCTGACTAGAAGCAAATCTGAATTATTTAACTTCGAAGATCACAAATAAAGAATATTTTTCTGGAATGTCAAAAACATGTACATTAACGAAAATCAACCTTCTCATGAATCCTAAAGCGTAAGATTGCTTAGTGGAAAAAAAACACTAAAAAAATCACCAAAACCAAATCAACCAAGTTCTTACTAATTTACTAATTCAAGTGTAGAAATTGGTCAACAGTACCTGAAGATCCAGTGGGTGGGGTAGGAGGGATGGCACAGGGGAAGGGTATCACGTAGCATTCAGTAATGCCACCTGATAAACTTACAATAGATATTCCTAAAGGGGGGAGAAAAGAAAAAAGTATATGACCGTCATCGCTGTCTAAAAGTCTATAGTCTGTTCCTGTTCTTGTTCCACAAAACTTCATTACAGCAATCGTTACTTTTCTATCATTTATTTCAGTTAGGTGAGATACTTCACATTGGTGTATTTGCCTGTGCGTCACCTCCGCGGTCCTACCCAAATGGTAGGTCAACTAGCATTAATTATTAGTGTGGCTTTTCTGGGGCAAAAATCCATATTTTTTTTCTACATATAAAAATAGCGAACACTGGTTTAATGAAAGCTTTTTGACAATTTATTAACATTATTGGGCTTGAGAAACAAAAGTAAGTTTTATTCAAAATGTAAAGATTAAGGTAATTTTAAAATGTTAGTGCTCACCAACAGTAAGGAGAAACAGTCCTTTTTCTGCCTTTTTTCTTCCATATATTTATTTATAAATGATGCACTGAAAAAATGCCTTTGTCTTTTGAGTCACCTGCAAAAGTGCTTATAATAGTCTTGTATCATTATAATTAAAAGATGGAGATAGCCTCATATTTCAAGTTTTTACCCATTAACATACCACATACTCCACTCAAAACGTTTTCAGTGAATGATACCAATGATAATCCTGCTCCCATCATTATTAGGATGAAATACCACAGACAGTAATTCCCAGAACTTTTACAGGGGTGGAAGGGGGAAAACCCACCATAAAGAAGTTCAGCACAAAATGCATGCGTGTATATAAATGCCCAAGGTTTCTTTAGGAACAAGCAGCAAGATGTAGCAATGACAAATGCAAAGTTTATTCCACGTATGCTACAGTTAATCAACATGTTAGGGAAGTATCAAAATTTGTATTATTAACATATGGCAACGGTTTTATTGTTACAATACATTGCAATAGATTAGCCCGACTGGAAAAGGCTTTTAAGCTGCAGACAGTGCAATTGCATTAAATCTTAATTCTTCTGGGTCACGTTCCATGAATTTCTTGCAAACTTCTATTGCATCCTAGGGGAAAAGTAAGAAACAAAAAAACAAAACAAAACCCACTATAATTCATACTTATTAAAAAACCCCACACAACTGAAATATGAAGATATGCTTTACACAAACTATGCTCAAAATGGATTTCCATTACTATATAGTGTGACAAATCTAAACTGTATTTCTGATCTGAGTTACCACTATTCAAGATTTTTTACAGTGCTCATGTGGGCAGCACAGGAGAGCAAAAGTTTTATGCAGAACCTTAGCAACAATGATTTTTGTGACCACGTATTACTTTGTGCAACAGATGTGTTGCCTGTCTGACTTCAGAAATGCATCTCTGAAGTTTGCCTTTACTAGTATTGCTGTACTCAGAAACTCTTCCTTTGTCTCAAGATGAATCTAAGCTGTGTGGGGTAAGCAAAAGATTGTAAGTAATTCCTTCATCTAGCTTTAGGGTGCAATCTGGAGAGCACATGTTATCAGTAAAACAGGAAAAAACCACATATGAAAAAAGGAAGCTTTATCCAACTTCTCCCCCTGCCCAAACAAGCACAAACTGTATGCAAACTTTACAGACTATGCTACTCAACTAGAAAAGGTTTTGTTTGGTTGGTTTTTAGTTTCTCTGGTTTCTTCCTTTTGTAAAGCTAATCCAGTCTGAATACCATAAAAGTCAGGTCTATCCATTGCCTCCTCTCAGCTTTAACTTCACATCATTCTGTGGGGATGACAGTTTATCCTCCCAGTTCACTGTATTCCTTTCTAATTAATTTCTCAACTAAACAGCTCCTGATGCAAAGAAGCGCCCAAAAGAAGCCGTGGAACTGGAAAAGAATTATTATTAGCAAGTGTCAGAAAGGAAATCAGCATCTGTCTAGCATGGCATCTTTCAAACTATGACTAAACCAAAAGGAAAGAGAATGAAAAATTATCCTAAGTTTTCATTTTGATGACTTCATGTCATGTACAATTTGAAAGGAGCAGGGGTATATGAAAATCTCAGTACAGAACAGAAGTCATTCTGATCTTCTGTTATGGTCAACTCTTCTGACATTTCTTGTTATCATGTTAAGATACTCTGTCATCCAGAGTCACAACATGAGCGTTCTGGAATACCTGTTTTAGAAGTGAGTAAACCTAAATTTTGTCTCACCATCACACTTACTCTTTCCTCATCCAACCATAAATATAGTAAGCCTTTTATAAAAAATATTTATAAAAGTATTTATACAAATTTTGTGGAAATATATCAAGACTTTTGTATAGCACCATTTAAGAAGGTTTTCTATTCCTACCTCTAAAAATGAATCGTCGCTAGTTTCCCCATGGTTTATTGGAAATGGCTTGCGCCCATCTGTTGGAACACAAAGCAGGATTGAATAACATATTTAAAAAACTAGAAAAGCTTCATTTTTCCAGTTAAAACTATTTGAACAGACTTTTGCTCTTCACTTAGAAAAATGCTACTTCATTTATTCATGAGAGTCGCACATGCAGCTAGCTATTCCCTGAGCTCTCCTCCACTGCTGACTGCTTCAACAGGTATCATTACATAGAGTCTATTAAAAAAACATAAGTCCAATCAAAACAGTGAAATACTTCTCAATATTTTATTTGAAACTCCAAGGCCATAAGTTGTGATTGTTTTAGTGCTGGTATAGTGCTTCAGTTTTTAAAGTAAAGAAGAACAATTTCAACTACGCTTAATGCATCTACCCGGACAGACAGCTGTACGTCTGGTCTTTGACAGCTGTGATCAGGGACTCTGCGACAGAACAGAATACCAAACCCACCAGTTTGAAGAGTCTGGCATAACTGAAGTGTTACGCTCTTTTAAAATAAATAAGCATTCAAACCAAATACTTTAAATGCTGTGAAAGTACGTAATACTTAAAAATGGTTGCTATAGTTAATTTTTTTTTCTCCCATTTGCAATGTAATAATGCTGTCATTCTCAGCATTTTAAAAGTTATTTCGTACATAGACATACATTTCAGGTTACTTGCAAAGAGCTATGAGAACATATGTCAGGATATCCTAAGTATTTGATAGACCAAATTCCCTTTTGGCCTCTGTCCTCCATTTTAAAGACTTTTCCCTCCCCAAAGATTCCATTGCAGTTGACGATACTTCCAAACTACATTTTCTATAACTAAAAATAGATTTGATGTTAGAAATTTCATGTGCCTATAAATAACATGTTTTCTATGGCAAAAACTTCATAAGCATTTAACATCTATGTGCTTCCTTAGCATTTTCTGCCTGCCAAAGCCCACATGCTGGCTACAGTGACTGAAGCCAGTGAATCAATTTAAAAACCTTCTTCCATTTTCCTACTTTTACGTATTTTTTGCCTTCTTCTTCTGCTACAGAGAGGTGTTATTTTAAGAACAAAGGAAATAATAGTATTGGCGTTCCACTACATGGTGGGATCCTCTCTTTTTTTATTTAAACCTTTTTTTAAAAAAAATATTTTTTTTTTAATTTAAGCAAAAAATTTTAAGTGGGTTTTATCTTGCATCATACTCCGGGAGAATAGCTAAACATGGTAATCATAGTCTGTAGTGTGCTTTTTAAGCAGAGCAAATTAAAGCGCAATGAAAAGGTAACGTGGAAAATGTAGCACAAAACTAAAAGAAGAGCGAGGCATCCATCATGCCTTGAAGTCGAGAGTCATAGAATATTTATATTGCATCCTACAGCAGTTGCCTCACTATTTGATCTATTTCACTGACAGACATACAGAATCATAAAAGCATAGAAATGTGTGCCTACAGTTCTTTACTTACCACTGATAATACCCCTCAGATCACCTTAATATTAACATAAGCACTTCTTATATACTGCTTGTGGCCTGGGTTATGATTAGTTGTCACCTGTTAAGGGCATTGCTTAATTACATGTTGATCTTCACAAGATGAAAATGTTCTCACCATAGAATACTGCAAAAGTTACGTTAGGAAAGACCAGTGACTTGCAGTTTTTAAATCCTGATCTACTTGCTGGTTTTCTGAAGTGCCTACAGCAAAACCTAGTTGCCCAGCAACATCTTTAAGATTGGAGTCATTAGAGAATATCTGAGCAGGACTTGGTGCTACACAATCTGAAGAGGGAAAAAATAGCTGTAATTCAGAAAACAGAGACTACTGTTTTACAGTTAACTGTCTAGTGACCACAAAAAGGTAGAAGAAAAATATTACCAGCCTATAACAAATGAGTTGCAGAATATTGGTATCTGCTAATATACTGACTACATAACTTCAGTTTAAACTATATCATGCTATTTAATAGTATAGCTAACACTTCCAAAGTGGCATACAGTTAATTTATTAGTTCTACAAGCAATTCAGGGACATAAGTATAACAGTATTTTCGTCTCTGAAACTTTTGAGTGTTCATCAAGTCTTTCTTGCTTCCAGTCCTTGTATCTCATGAAGGAATTTTAGAGGCAGTCTAGTATTCTGTATCATTTTACCTTAATAGGAGGGAGTTGAGGGAAGGAGAAGCCAAAAAAAACCCACAACAAAACAATGGGAAGAAGGCTGCAGTGGTTTGACAAAACCCCCCAGACCTTACAATGCAGTTAAGAAGAACCTAACCTCTACATTCCATCAAGTAATCTCTCTCAAACTTTGATAGTTAAGAACATTACTACTTGTATTTGTTTCAAACAAATGGAGAGAGCAGATAAAAAGGTGTTCTTACCCAATTCATAGAGATGACCACCTACATTAACTAATGCAATAAAGTGAAGATCTACTTTTTCATCTATACTTGGTGCCTGCAAGACAAAACAAAACAAAAAAATTGTGTTCACTAAAACTCTTATCACAGTATGATTAATGAGAACATACCATCAAAATATGCAAAACACCCAGAATGTCAGAAGCACATTCTGGATCTATACAGAATGGCAGAAGTCACACTGCAGAACATTTTGGAATATATAAAAGCTTTCTGCAATGCACAGATCAGTCCTTTCAGTAAAGTATCTGGAAGTACTTCCAATTATAGCTCTACAAAAAAGCTTTATTTTTCATTACTGAATTAGAAGTAGTATCAGATTGAATATGTTAACATTAAAAATGGATATTCATATAAATAGCAACTCCTTCACTAACTCATCTCCCATAACAAAGTGATGCAGGGCTGAACTCTGAACCTAAAACTAAAATTATTTGCTTGGTCAAAGTAATTTTTATCTCGTAAACCACATATAGTACACTTAACCTGCTCCCTCTTCACAGGCAGTCAAAAGAAACCGTACACACATCTTAAGTGTGGAAGAAATAAAAAAACCGGAGATGCCTAGACTGAAATTTCTAAGTGGCATCATACCAAGGAAGGACTGAAGTGCAGTGACAGCATCAAGTGACATGGCATAAAAAAAAGGTTACAGTTAATAAAGATCTATCTATCCCAGTTCTGTGTTGTCAACTACAGCGAGCAAAAGCTTCTTCAGAAGAATACAGGGCATGCATAGCATAGTACTCTGCCAGCACACATTCCCAGCATCCACTACACAGTGGTTTTTGAACTTCTGAGCCAAAAAGTGCATCACCACTGTTGTGTTCAATAGCAGTTGATGGTCTTATTTCCTCATCAATCTGTCCAGTCTCATCTGAGCCTCAGTCCACAATTTAAGAATATACTGTTTGAGAGAATGGGAAAAAGCACCTTAGTTGTTCTTAAATTATCAAGAATCTGACTTCTGTGAAAACAGATATCATGCCATTTTCTTCCATCTTGTAGTTACTGTTAGTCTTATGTGAATTTCTTGAAGCATCCCAAAAATCTAAGAATTTGCCAGAAACAGATTAGAGTGTAAAATGAGCTGCAGAACCTTACAGTCACATCACGTTTTCAAGACTGGGTTAAAAGATTCCTTCTTCCTGATGGTCACGAAAAGAGATTTTAAAAGATGATCTAAATTGAAGAAGTGTTACAACCAACCAGAACAATAAAGCAAAGGACAAGAAGTCACCATCAGTCCCTTCTATACATCAAGAATGCCAAAGAACCCATTACAGAGCAACTGCCAACAGTTTACAGAAATTCTACGTAGCAAGCTCAAAAACTAAAGAGAGAAAAAGAAAAGCAAAACAAAAAACCCCACAACCTCCCCCCACCCTCATTTGAGATTCCTCTCCAAGACCAGTTTAAGTGTGAAAGGCAGAGATACCCTGTTTCATGTCTCTTTCAGAGGGCCTAGAATAGAGAAGGAGCATTCCTGCTGCTGAAGATGAGGCAGCTGTCAAAGGTACAAGAGGACCTTTCCACCAGAAGTCCAATGGGTCTTTTTCCCCTACGGTATAAGTGATTTTTCATTGAGAATTTTGCTTTACAGGAGGCTTTGAAAAAAAATCCAAGCAAAACAAGCAGCATCTAGAGTTTGGCTGCCCCAGCTGTAAACTTCCAAAGACCACAGGCTTCTATAACTTCATGAAAACTGCACAAGACAGTAGCTGACAACCAAAAGGAGTAACAACAAGGTCCCATTGATCAACCAACAGTTTAGAGCCATCTAAACAGCTTAGAGCCATTTAAACTGTGGTGCTACAAAAGCGTGCAGGCAGGCAAAGCTAAGGGGTCCTTGCCAAATCCCACATTGCCACCTAATCCTCATGTAGAGATATGACATCATGGTTGTTTACTTACCAAGTAAACCTACCAACTGGGAAATCTTGGCTTAAGGAACTTCAGTGTTATTACTGCCTGTTAGTCTCACTTTAGGAAAGAAATGGCATAGCATTTAAAAGCTTGCATCTGAAGATATGCCACCTGGGCTCAAATTGCCATTAACTAGAAGAGCTCAAAGCATCACTATTTCGGAGGACTTTGAGATGTTCAGGATTTGGTTTTGATCACATTTAGAACAAAATACAGTTATCCCTTTGGCCATTTTGAGGGTTGTGTTCTTTGCCAGCTTCTAATAAATACCTTTTCTATAGAGGGAGACTTGGCATGCTTGGAATGCTGAGCCTATATACAGCTAGAAGATGGATAGGGAAGTCATCAAACAAAGCATGATTAACTTTTCACAGAGTTTACTTGAAGGCACTGATGGTCCTATGGAATCCTGCTGAGTTTTTGTACATGCCTAATCTAAACAACGTGCTTCCATTAAGTGCTATTGCCACAACCCATGTGAAATTTTTAATTCCCCAGCCTCATAGAAAGAAAGTGCCACGCCATTACTAGTTTCAACCATATGTTCTAACGCAGTTTCCTTCCCTTATGATTTCTCTTCATCTTATGTATAGTAAATTTACTACCAAGTAGATCTATTGCATTTCTTAAAAAAAATTGGTTTTCAATCATTTTTCACAGACAATTATTTGCATAATCATAAGCACAGAGACACAATGGGGTTTGAATGGTCAAGATGACCTAAAACTTTATAATATAAAGATCTGATGCGTTTGACTTAGGCAAACAAGTAACTGGATTAAACTTTCCCAGTGTGATGAATCTGAACCAAAATCCCCCCACCCCTCCTTAGGGACCAAAAAGGCATTAATTGCATATGTGTGCATGCACACACACACAGAGACATACACATGAAAAAAAGCTTAAGTCAGGCCAATTTCTGCTTCACTGGGAAGCTCTAAAAATTCTAACACTTGAAGAAGATGATTTTAAATTTCAAAGGAATGGAAAGCAGAGGAAATGTGATCTTCAGAGAGATGACTTTTGCGTTCCAAAGATCTGTAGCACAGTGAAAGAAAATGTATGTTTCTTTCCCATCCAGAAAAGACAGAAAGAGAAGAAATACCAGTATCTTGGGTTGCTTACAGAAGCTTATGATATGGTTTCAACCTTAGCATAAGAAATAAGTTTTGGTAGCATGGGTTAGCGGACATGACTTTTCCAATTTATCTTTTCAAAAGAAAAAAAAAAAAAACGGGAAAATAATGACCAGTAGACTTGGAACTGATTTGAGGAAGAAAAATGCAAGAAGTTTAGCACTCAAAGTGATGGTTCTGAGAACATAATCTCAGCTGTTCTTAAGGTATTGAGATAATGCTCGATGATAATATAGCTTTTCTTCATGAATACCCAGTCTCATATACAAAAGTGACAGCCAAGGCTGTCGTGCCCTCTAATCTTGGATACCACATTAAAAGCACCTAGATATAATGACAGAATCATTTAGGTTGAAAAGCCGTTAAGATTATTGACTCCTGATTTTTCGGAGGATTTGACTGCCTTCTCTGCTAACCTGGACATTCAAATTGAATCATAAACAATTGCTGACTGCTGTGAGAAGTAAATTGTAATTGACATCTCTCAGGCCAATACCCATTAGTTCATGTTATCAGAATAGCACCGCTACATTTCTTCTTCTATTATTCACTAGCAGATTTCCGATCAGTATTTTTTTAAAATAGCACCTCCCAAAGTTTTTACTGCACAAATGGTAACCCCTCCTACACCCTCGTGTTGCACTGAGAAATGCCTTGATTTTACCTTTCACCACTGGATGCTGCCCTCTCCTCATGAGCTACAACAGTCATCTTTCTTGGTGTTGCACTAAGCTTCAGAAACACATTGGTACACCCCTATATCACCGTTTGCCCAATCATATCAGCTGGTCTAATAAAGTATGTTTCACCACCTACACAGTTTACCTTGCTAATGCATTTAGGCCATTATCTCAATCTAAAAGTCAGTATTCAGTTTTCATGCATTTGAAATCTTTTGATCTTCAAATGTTGCTAACTTAGAACAAAACTGTTCATCAAATTTGATGTGCAAGTGGTTTCTTTCCCCCAAAACTACCTGTCTGGGACAAACACACAACCGGGAGGAAAAAAAGAAGTTTGTGTTGCTCTCATGGACATGGACAAGTCCTTACCTCATCCTGCTTAAAATTTATTTATGAAAGAACACATTGTACAAACAGGTTCAATCTTACATGACTGATTTAGTTGGAATAAGTTGCCTGAAATCTTTTATTTTTATTATTTCCTTACACTCGTTCTTGAGAGAATGGAATGAAGCAAGAAGTCTCACAAAGCAGTTTAGTAGAATGCTTTCTTTGCATTACAGGTAGTGCCTCGGGAAAGAAAAAACCACTACTTCTGTTGAGTCAAAAAATTGGCATCAAGAGTCTGTCAGGTTCTGGAAGAAGAGCGGTAAAGACTGATACGGAAAAGACAGTTTTGTAGAACCTTCAGGAATAAAAAGTTCAAGATGCATCCAATTGAAAGATCGTGAAAAAAGTAACTGAAGTCTAAGAGAAGAAAAAACCTGAGGGGTTTAACTACACCATTTCACTCACAAGGAGTTACAAGAAGCCAAAGAAAAACATATTCAAAAATGAAGTTTACACAACAGAAGATTAGGTATGGTTTGGATTCAAATTCTGAAGTAAAGGGGAAAAAGTTATGCAATTGCTATTGGGTAGATTAGGGGTCTGTAATTTCTATTTTGAAGCATGGAACATGCTTGGGCAAATGTCCTGTGTAGGCCTGTGAAGGGCATTTAAATTCTGGTTAAAATACTGCAATTACAACAAAGACCACTGGAATGATGATCACAAATTGCAGCAAGATTATTTCTGGCTCATTCTCACAGAACAGTGACATCTCTGTTCATGCTCAATATACTGCAGAGAGTTCACAGTATTTGAAATACTCTGGAGTCTCACAGTTGAACATACGTAGCTAATTTAGATCAAGGTATCCCTTGTCCAGAATAATGAAAAAGAATTTCTTTAAGAAAGGTGCGGAGGGAGTGTCTTGAATGCTGACCCAAGAACAGACAAGAAGTTTCTTTGTTAAGCATTGCCTTCGGTATTTTTCTACCATGCTGTCATGGTAGACAAGCTGTCCCAAGCTTATTAACTCTATGTCCCCAACCACAGCTAGAACATGCACGTGTCAGGCGAGCCACAATTCCAAACTGAAGGACAGTAGCATCTGATTTTGAACAGGAGAATGCCAAGCAAGAAGGTGAAATTCAGAGATGAGCTCTATCAATGACCACACTATCTGGACACAGACATGTTTATACAAACACAAATCTCCCTTTAGATCCGTAAGCAAGAGGGATTATTCAGCATTGCTGCTCTGTGAAAGTATTTCTTGGATTTTTTTGAAGAACAGGAACTTTAGTCTGACACAGAACATAAATGGGAGAAAGAAAATGAGTAAGTTTCCTAACTTGAGAAGTGTAGGAAAGAAAAAATAATTAGGAGATTAGCTTGACACATAAAAGGCAGCAAAATGATCCTAAGGCAAGCACAGACGCTAAACTAAGAGAAATTATGAGCTCGAAGAGTAAGAATTCATTACAAGGACTGAGGAAAAGTCAACATTACTAATGAAGAATGTTGTTACCTATAGCTTAAAAATTTGCCACACCTACTGCAATTTATAGAACATTTCAATTGCATAGAACATTTCAGGACAATATTTTCGATTTTTTTTTTTCCTATTATATGTTCTTAACTCATCTGGAGACCTTATCTAAAAAGTCAAGGAAAGGTTTCAAGAGGGGAAAGTGGTTTTATTTAGGGAGCATAAGTACAGTCTCCCATCATTAAGACTTTCGTTCTTAATTTTGAAACAATTTATTTTCTATCAGTGTTTATGTAATAGAAATGTACTTAGAATTACAGGAAAGCTCAACTGTATTTTAAACACTATAGCATGTTTCCTCCCCTCCCTTAAATTAAGTGCATAGATTTCTTAATAAAAGCAATACTAGAACATTTTCATACCATGCTGAGACCAATTCAGCCTCTTTGTACATCTGGCAGAATGATCAGAGCTATACTTGTAGAAAGGCATTGACAGGACAAAACAAAAACTACTTTGTCCTTTAGGATACCAAGCCAACTGAGACAGCTTTAATACCCAAAATGCTGTCTGGTTTTTTTTTTTTGCATATTAAACTAATTTACATATAGTTTGTATGTTCTTGAATCTTCTTGGGAGGGTATGTTATACAAAAGTGTAAAGACAACAACATTTTTGTAACCAGTAATTATCAGACTATATCGTATCCATTGATAAATCTTTGCATATAGGACACAAAATTTTAATTGGTCAGATGGAGACAGTCAGGATCTCAGTGGAGTTAGTGATATTTGAAGACTATTTTTAGTGGCAAGCTTCTGTTTGCCATATACAGTTGTGTTGAAGACCGCTTATTTTTTGAATTAATCTTTTGACCATTTTTAAAGCAAATGCTCACTGCTAATGGATGAAGAGCTGTTTTTAGAAATTTTCTGAAGTAAATAAGACTCTCAACTTGCCAGAAGCAGTTTTCTAATATAATCACAACAGATTATCCTGTAATGTCTGTCCTTGGATAAGTCATGGTTTATTCAGTGTTGAAATAAACTCACGGTCAATTAATGTTTTAGTTCTAGGCAGGCACACTCAAGCGCAAGTCTTCCTCAATAAGTCTTTTGTGAACAACAAGTTTATCTAGGTCAAATTCATACAAGAACTCAGTTTCAAATTACAGAAATATGATGCAGTATTTTTCAAGTTTTGCTAAACAAAAAGTCCCCAGGTAAAGTGTCAGAGGTTTGCCATGTTAATGGCATAAAGGTTAAATGTGGGGAGGAAGCATGAATTGGGGAGAACTTAACTCTGTGCTTAACTCCATGCCTCCTCAAATCCCAAGGTATTTAACTAGCTTCAAATTATAACATCAAGAATGCGCCATAGTTCTGAAGATTACAAGAGAGCTAGATACTTAAAAATAGCAATTATCATTCACATAAAGAGAAAGGAGTCTAGGAAAAAGTCTTATCTAGAGATTCTTAATCAGCATAAGAATATAGAAGCTGTAAAGAAATGGAAGCATTCTGACACTAATTATTAATAGCAATAATACATTAAGAAGAATTTCCACATCTGGAAGGACAGATCCGTATGAAAAGGGGAATTATTTGGACCAGGATACTTATTTCACCTCAGTAAAAAATCCACATACCTCAAATAAGAATTTCTAGTAATGTAGGTGAAACGTGGTCATTACCAAAGAATGATAAAAACAAAACCACTGTCCCAATTTTGCTTTTAAGACCATTCTCTTCTACGTATCAAGATTTTTATTCTGTGTACTAAAAGCATGATCACTCCTTAAAAGCCAGATGAAATGCCACTAAACCATCCTTTCAGTTTCATGTTTCTGATGGTGGTCATAGCAGTTTAGAAACATTGGCTACTCTGTGCATGTAATTTTTTTTCCTACATTTTCAAGATATTTTTGTGCCCTTAAGTGAAAAAGGACCAAAGTGTAAGTATGGTATTTGATGCCAAGCTTTTGCTTATTAGAATGTCTTCACCTTCAATCAGAATATCTACAAACTGGATAAAGAAACAGATTTCAAGTGAGAAAATAAGCCAGCCCCTTGGGATTACAGGAAACATTTCATCTTTACTGAAATACCCCGGGACCATTAAGCAAGACTTGGAATGAAAGAGGAGACCAGGTTTAGCAGATGAGAACATAAACCAGGTCTCAAACACAGAAGAAATTATATCATGTGACAAAGAATTAGAAGCCCCTTGGTTTAGCACATCCAAATGAAAGATCATGAAGATGAGGTGAAAAGAAGAGGCTGGATGTGGAGCCTATGGTGAAAAAAAAAAGCCACTTCATGAAGGGCGAACTTCATCTATGCTTTGAAAATGATTTAGCATGTGTATTGAATCAAAAATACCTGGACAGCAAAGCATGGGAGTGATGCACTTTTGCTGTCTGACATGGGGGAAAGAAAAAAAAAAAAAAAAAAAAAGGAAGAAAGAAATCCTAAGAATGGTTGAGAAAAGGCCCCAACAAAAAATGATGCCTTGAAGACTGGAGTTACATGGCAGAAAGCCAGTCGTGTCAGAGTAAGGAAAGACTGAAGATGGACTACACTTACAACAGAATGAAGCCCAACAGATGGAAGGCGTATCAAGGGCCGCCAACGACGAAGACGGATTGACGGACTGGTAGCCTTTGCAGGACCTACATGATTACGTTTGGCCCAGGAGAGGGATGCAGAGTGACACAATGGTGAAGCCTTCGTTCTGCTGTGGCTAACCTGAGGCTGCGATGAGGATGGTGGTGAAGACAGCGAGGACGATGACGACTACATAAACATTAAAAAAGAACATACTTAGCCCACTTAAACTTGAAGCAACATACCTAAAAAGGCAATGGCAAAGATGTCCGCTATTTATTATACTGTCCTTGAACTGATCAAATCTACACACATAATAATCGAGGATGTGTTGAATTTGGATGAGAAGACAAAAGAACTAAGAAAATAAGCAAAGACAAGGTCCAAATCTGAAGTTTATCACCAGATAAGCTAGAGGTTATTCACACCCAGTGAACTCCATAATATAAACAGAAATTAAACTGACTCATTCAAGAGACAGACTGTTGAAAAGTGAGGAGAGAGAGGATTTAAGTATCATCTCATGGAAGAAATAGTTCAGAACAGAGAGTGATCAGTTTTTTCTACAGCTACAAAAAGTGTAAGCAACAGTTCTTTGGTAATTTGGGAAAGCTAGGCTATGCTACTCTGGGATTTAAAATGGATCAAGTAACTACTGTAACAGAACCCAGAGTTTCTTTACTGTTCCATGCCTAACACAAAAGGAAAGCAAAGGAAAAGGGAAGCTTACCGTGGTGAGGTATGCAACTTCCTAAGTTTTTCACCTATTCTTCTAAAATAGCAGGCCAGTGGCAGTATTGCCATTAACACTCAGGATCCCTTTAGTATCCGTGGAAGCAGTAGGACTATGTTAAACCATTCAAATTGTTACTATTAGAAGAAAGACCACAGAAGTATTAAAAATGACTCTCAGCTGCAACTGACAAAGTTACAGTAAATATATTAAGACCAGAAAGGACCATTGTGATGATTTAGTTTTGATCTTCTGTCCCACACAGGCCACAGGACCCATCAAGTTCAAGTTTTGTTTGGATCAGAACATATTCACAAAACAAAACCAAACTTTCAAGCTTAACAACTTTTTTTACTACTGAAATAAATCAGAACAAGTCAAGATTTCAATCAATCCTGTATGGCTACAGAGACAGGTAGTAACACTTCCATACAGTTTACTAAATACGTCAGTGCCAAATGAAAAGGCAGCAGCTTTCTACTCCCACTTAATGATGATATGAACATGGAACAGAGGATTATTTTAGTTCATTGGGCCATGATGTCAAACCAGGGGCTCACCTTCAGCTTATCATCCACCGTTACTTTTTCCAATCAGCTCATATAAAAATCCCCAATGTCATCTTCAGCCTTTCAGAGAATGCCTCACCTTCTGCCAGGAAATAAGTGTTTATCTTTTGTGCTAATTACATAGCTTTTATTTGGCCTCAGAAAAAAATTCTCTTGTTTGAAGCTAACCTAAAGGGCAATCCAGATTGTCCTGTGTTGATGTCTTGTGCTTGACTATCTCTTGATTTTACACTGCCTGTAGTTTTTGAGGTGTATTTTTATGTTGTCTTCCATGTCACTGATAAAAGTTTTTTAACAGTACAGGTCTTAGAACCAAAGCTGGTAGAGCCCACTAGCAAACAGAAACTTACTCCTCAGTAGTGCCCCACTTAGCTGCACTGAGACCTGCCTGCTACTTGTGAATCAAAGTTTTCCAAGCAGAATAGAAACTGCAGTTCCTTAATATATGTCCCACATTATGCACAAAATAGAACAATTCTAGTAGACTTCAAAAACAGAGCGTTAGATAGCTTCTCTGAAAAAACTTATTTTCACTCTGTTTAATCAGAGCATAAGTGCCAGTCAAAACCATTTACTTTCTTTGTATTATTTTGAAGCAATTCACCTTCTTTCCCATTCAATTTTTTTTTTTTTTCCTTTTCCTATCAAGAGTGGGACAATGAACTGGTTCTTTCTGCTCCCATATTCCTGACCTTAGAGAACAAAGACAGGGATAGGAATTCTTCATGAAGAGCAAGCACCAAGTACAGTAGAAACTGTAGAGCTCAGAGATAAGCATGGAGTGTTATCAAGTCTCATAACCTGTCCAGACAATAGAGTTTCCCACAGGTTTGTCACAGGATGGTTTTTGTTTTGTTTTGTGGGTTTGGTTTTTTTTTTCTCCAGTTAGCTTCTGATTTTCAAGCATTCTGATCCACGCCTAAATCTCAGCAACTCAACATAAAGGAGGACAAAACCAGAAAACCGCTGTCCCAAAAACTTAACTATATGAAGAAAGAGGAATTTAGCAATGACAATACCTCTAAGAGTCAGAGAAGCTTATAGCAGTTTAATGGCCTTAAATAACGTACCAGATGGCTTAAAAAAAAATTTATGCTCAGCTTGCCTAAGAAAATTCTGAAAGACAACAGATGAAACTCTGCTCCTAGAAGTCCTCACAGCCAACAGACCTCCCTATGGAGGGAAGAAGCTGTAACACGTGAACCTGCTCTGGGGCAGAAATTTAAGAGCTTTGCTGACTAGAGTTCACAATAAAAGGCAAGACACACTAAGTTATGTTTTACAATTTTGTAAACCTCTGCTGTCAAAATGGACAAGATTGTTAGTCCTCCTGAAATCTGCAATATAGTAACCATTTACTTAGAAATAGTTTAAAAAATGAAACTGAAAAACTTGATAGAAGGAATTTACTCTGGTTTTGATGCATTCCATTGACTGGAAGCTGTTATGCTGTAGGGTTTTTTTCAGAGCAAAAGTGTATCTGTTAGCACTCCTAGTGTAATTACTATGAAACCATTAATAAGACTTTGAACAATACCAAATTTAATATTTAGCAGTCCAGTGATGGCCAGAGTATTAACAGAGGTTTTTTATAAAGCCTTTTTTACTTTTGTTACCATATTTTCCACAATTCCTTACTTTTACCATTCTTAATGATTGCACTTATTTCTTTGTTTTCTAGCTAATATTGCTAAGATAATGAGAATATACTAAAAACACCCTTGGCTGAATGTAGGGAGACGAGAAAAGATTTTAAGTTCTCAAAACTGAATTTATAACCGATACATAGCCTTTAAAATAATATAATAAAGGAAACTATTATTAACATTTTAATATTTCTAGGTCAGGATTTATCCTCACTTTAAATTCCATTCAGTGAATCTTTTTATCCCGTACTAGTGGGTCCCCCAGTGAGACAAACCAAGACAAACTTCCTCCCTACTGAAAATGTACTTTTGCATTTTTAAGAGTGAAATTTCGATGGTCAGTATATAGGAATTCTGGAAAAGCAAAGTTAATACTCGATTATGTCTAATTAACAAGGCTGCAATAGCCATAAAATTACATGCATTGCTTTAATAATAAGCAAAAATTAAACTGTGTCAACTGAAGTGGTTTTCAACTGAATATAAAAAAATACATTAAAATAGAATTACATGTCAATATTAATATGAAATTAATGTTAAATACATAACTCCAAATTAAGGATACAAAGTCATACATTTCATGTTTAATTTAAAATGTGGAAGACAAATCATAACTTGAGATGCTCTATTCAAACAAGACTTAACAGCTGGAAACTGCAGAGAAGAGAGAATTAGACTAACTTCACAAGATTAAAAGATCACAGGAGCATATTTCTGTGCTGAAAATTGTAGCAGTTCAAATATCTGAAGTGGTAAAGCAAAGCCCCTGAAACAGAATTGAATGTTGTTGTCCTATAAACCAGTAAGCACATTAAGTTTATGGTTTGTAATGTAAAAAATAAATGATACACAGTGAAAAGCTTCATGGAATAGGTCCAAAAAAAAAACCAAAGTTCAGGCAATTATCCATTATCATCTGCCCCAATCCAACACTCATTCCTATATATAGCTATTATTACAGCCTAGAGCCACTTAAATCTTAAGTCTCAGGGAAGCACCTACAAAGTTCCTCAGGCACCAAGAGCTGTGCTTTTGCACACACCTAAAAGTGCAGAAGTTTGATAGTGCAGAGTGGCTCATGACTTGGCTCCTGCCCAAACCTGTCAGGCTCTAGAAACAGTGATCTGTCTGCTCAGCTTGTTTGGGGAACCCAATCCAGCAAAGTATTCCAGTTGACGTCTAATACGTTGAAGAACTGAAAGGACAAAGCGGCATCTGGTGTTGCGTGGCCATTTCCTTCTAAGAAATATTTATTACTGATTAATTGCTAGTGGTTACAAAAATCCATTTATCTGGAAGCTCAAGTTCAGGCCATCTTCTCAGTGGAAAGTTCAAGCCCGTGCCACCTACCTCTAAGGAGGCTTCCCTGTGTATCGGCTGACAAACTGTGCTGCGACTGGGGCTTTCTTCTTTCCTCCATTTTGAGGTTGTGTTACTGGGCAGAAAGCAATGCTAGGTGCACTTGGACAGAGATAAAACAAGCTTTAACTGCACACCAACAACACTGGAACCTTGGGAAGCAGAAAGAGATACCATACTTCTAATCCTGGTCTTTTTTTCCTATGCACAACCCTGGGATCAGAGGCCCTGCCACATGTTCTGCATCTGCTCCGTTGAGTCGGTCCACGAGCGTGCAGTATCTCCTCCCAACAAACTAAGCCTCTGTGGCCTTGTTATACAGTTCCTGTACAGCAAGCCCTGTGCCAGAGATGGGGGGAGGTTGAAATGACAATAAAAAGTGCAACTTTTATATTGTCCACCTGGCTGGAAAAGATATTATAGCTTTAAGATTATATTCAGAGAGGATATACTCAATATCTATCATTTTTCCCCACCACCTTTTGAGGCTTTTTTTGTTTCTCATTAGTAATTGCTTATTATTGAATTAAACACAATGTTTAAAGGGTCTGTATTACAGTTCTAAGTGTAATAGTGTTTTTCTTCCATAAAAGTCATTATCCTTAGTGGGTTTTTTTACATGCAAATTAAACTTATGCATCACACTGTCTGAAAAGATCCTCTTCCTCCTCCTTCTTTCACAAGTGTTTTTGATCTTTTAACAGCATTTCCAACCTGTTTTGGTGGTGGTGAAACCTTGAGAGACATTAAGTTCTTTCAAGCTTTTGTAAGAAGATAAGCAGCTAGACAGGGAAGAGGAAGCATTCCAGAGGCAGAAGCTGCTTCATGAGCTCACCTCCAACAGTATACCACAGAATTCACATGAACAAGAGACATTATGAATATTTCAACTGCAAAAAAAGCCTTGTTCCTAACCAGAACTTCCTTACATGCAACAAAAGCCTGCACAACATGCGAATTGTTTGGAAGTGAAGGTTCATAAAACTCCACTCCTCACAGACCTACTTGTTTTGTCAATACTTCAATACATATTAACGCTTATAATTGTAACTGAGACTACAGTTCTTAAACTGATTTGGGCTATATCTACTAGCTGATCAGCTTCTGCACCATTAAGTTTAATTAGTGCTTTTGCAGCTGGTAAAAAGACAATCTTTACAATATTCTCCATGTCAGTTCAGTCCATGATTAAGAATGGACAATATCCTGACAGTATTACTTTGCTACACATATGGATAAAGACAGAGCTTGAAGATAACAAAAATGGTGAGATCAGAGCACCCAAAAAATCTTTCCAAAATTAGCAATAATTTCTCTCTCTCTGAAGTCCTAAATTTAAGTTCTATGGCCTATGTTAGGCAAAAGTCAAGCTAGATTATCACAATGGCAACTTCTGTGATCAAAAAAAAACCAAAACAAAAACAAAACAAAACCCAGTGGAATTACAAAAAAAGAGAATTCCAAAGGCTAGGGAGCTCTGCAAAAATGAAATTAACTAGATTTTTCAAATAGTTTTTCCTCCACAAAATTTTTTCTCAAAATGAATTGAACAGTATTGTTGCACACCCAATTACCATATTTTTAGAGTGCTTCCTTGAGCAAAGACAGTTGATGCAACATCACTTCTCTGGGTAGTGTTAATCCACTGTCTAGCTTCAGCCATACTGGTAAAATGTTAGCAGTCTTAAGGACTGTAAGTTCTTATATTCCCTCCCCCCAGAATCAGTGGTTGGGTAAAGAAAAAGAAAAAAAAAGAGCCAAATCAGTTTCTCTTCTGCCTGAGGGAAAGAGGTTGAGTGTGAACTCAACCATCACCTGTCATGATCAGCCTTCTAAAATGCCAGTGAGCAAACACATGGCTAGAGCCTGCTGCTTACTGCTTCTTACACGGATAGTGCAAGAGCAGCACTGGAAGCATTATGGATCGACGAGACGCAAAAAAACCTTATGGCAGTAGGTTGGTAGAGATGTTGGATGCAAAACTGTAGAAACATTTGTTATATACTTGTTATTTAAATTCATGGGCTGCTTTATGGGTGCGAATATCCTCTATAGTTACGTTTCATTCTAGGAATCAGAGTTCCTTCATATAGATTTTATGGTTATGTGTAAAGATCCAGAATAACAATTCAGAGCAATATTGTATAAATACCTTATTGGTTATTTGCTCAGCAGAGTATAGGAATCAGTTTGATGCATGTCTCAAACACTGACATGTTAAATAACAGGGCAATGCAATGAGTCAAAGACTAGCCAAGTATAATTTCCAAAATGTGTCACATTATTCTAGTAAGCTGATATTTACACTTTTTACTGCATAGGCTGTAAAACAGAAAAAGCTATAGCTAAACATCAGTAGGCAACATCATCGCCTTTACAGGACAGCTTACATGCTTGTTCTGGAACACTAAGCTAAACAAAAATCATTTTAGAAACAGTTATATAATTGATTTTATATTGTCCCAAGATGCAAACGCTTCTTTACAAGACTATGGATTACTCAGAAGAAACACTGAGGAATATGGGCTATTTAAGAAAAAAATTCCCACCATATGTTCTTGGCAGAAGCGAAAGGGAAGCTCCTTTATGTTTCTTCTCTAACAATAAATTGTAATGCCCCAGGGAGCCAGACATCTTTGAAAGTTCAAGTTTTACAGCAGTTGAGAACAGAGTGCATTGACTCTACTTAGTTCTTGCCAATGTTAACGACTGTTATGTGATCAAAGTCTAACTTAGCACATTCCAAGGAAGATTATAGTTCTCAAGGCACACTAAACAAGTTTACAGACTACAGTTTGCAGTTATGGTTTGAGTTAAGGAAGAAATCAAGCTGTGGTAGCCTTTTTAGTGGCTGCCAACTTCAATCCATGTTAAAAATATTCCTGATCATACTTGTGAACAAAAAGTATATCTAAGTATACATACTGATGTGCACAAGTATTCCAGTTTTTCGTGAACATCTGAGACTAGTTCTTACTTATGACTCTCATACTGACAGAACCAAACACCAATTTTGATTTTGAAAGGCTACCACCTTCCACCATCAATATTTTTGATAGAGGTCTAATGAGGTGCAAGAATATCATTTTCATTTGAAGTAGCAGCTCAGATGCAGCACCTCTGCTCAGTTCTGAGCTTCATTTAGCCCAACATAGAGTTCTAGCAGCCAAAGCTGTCAGATGGTAAATAGATGTACGAAGTATACTAAAAAAAAAAAAAAAACGAACACACACCCAAAACCAAACAAACAGGAGGAGTTACAGAACCAAAGGCAGTATTTTCTGTGCTCCCAGAAATAGGTGATACATTTTATACTCCAGTTCCATTTTCTTCTCTCTTCCATAACAACTAGTAACTGAAACAATGTAGGTTAAACTTCATTTGAGGAAGAAGAAAGAAAACCCAGGAATTTGAGAACTCCTAATTTTCTCCTACAAATTTAGGCCATGAACAAAATCAAAAGCTCTTACTCTCTAACCAATATCTAACACATTTCATTTGTATTTATTTGCCTGATAGAAACATTATTTTGAGCTATACTGTAGTAACAGTTGAAGAAGTAACCTTCCCAAAGACCACAAATCACATTCTGCTAAGCAGTAAATGCATAAACCATGCTAAAACTCCCCTGTCCAAAAAAACTTCAACCTCAAACACAAAAGGGCTTCCAGGTGCTACAAGTACCGCAAGACATAATAAAAAGTTCACTCTATCATTTGAACTTTATAACAAAAAGTGATATGGAAAGCCATTTGACAGCAGTTAGTGATACCTTGATGTTGCACAAACAGCCTGTGAATTACTTAACACCACAACTATTTGACTATTTGCTGTCCACAGAAGTAAAAGCAGATCTATGACTAGTCTGTTAAGCCTTCTCCTCGCTTCCCAGAAGCGTGCTTCTAGCACCTCTGTGCCAGCATTAGCTCCTACAAGGCTATAGGGTAAGCTGTTTCAGGAAGCTGTTTGGGTAGCTGATGGAAGACAGAAGATATTGTAGGTAATCTGACAAGCCAGAATGATTTCAACAGCCACAGACACACAGAGCTGGCTAAAACTTCAGATACTATTACTAGAATAGTACTTGAACAAGAGTTAAGCATGTTGAAGCCTTTAGAAATGCAGAAATTGGATCCAGATTATTCTCTAGATCTAATACCTTGACTAAAGGCCAATTAATCCTCTTAGAAGTACTTTATATGGTATAGCTTGCCACTTTCCTTACTGTAGAATTGAGCTGCAATGAAGCATAGTTGCAAAGTAGTAGATATGGATGTCAGTAATACGAGAGCAGAACAAAAATATCTTGCTACTCACATTATTATATTCACATATTAAAAAGGTCCTTTATTTCAAGAATCAGTACATATAATATTTTCTACCTAGAATAGCTTCCCTGAAGCTATCATAGTATATCATTGATTGAGTTAAACAATTTCTGATTTCTAACAAGTATGCCTTCGCATTTTCCTCCTTTCCTACTCCCTCAGAAAACTATACAGTAACTTTTTATTATTAACGAAAATGAGTAGATAGGATAGAAAATAAGTTTCTCGCCCAACTCCAAATTCAAAAGGGCTGTTTGCTCTGCAAAAGAGCAAATGTAATGTAATGACATGCTTTCCTGTTTTCAAAAAAACTCTCCCCTCTGATTTTCTGATCTTACTTTAAAATAGTTACTATGATTGTTTTGAAAGCAAGCAACTCAAGATAGTAATACAAAAAAAGTTAGATATGAACCTAACCCTGATCAGTGCTATTAATTGCTACTTTAACTTCTTCATTATTCTTCTGTAGATTAGACAGTTAACGTGGATGCTCTAGCATTCACAAACGTAATGTCTTTTTAATATGTTCAAAGGTTTGTGGGTTTGGGGAAGTGGGGGCAGGGTATTTTTGTTGTCTTTATAAACGAGTATCAGAAATGTTAAGACATGTGGTAGTACAGGGTTTCAGCAGTTCATGAACTGCTAAAGGAGACACAGGAAGAACAAAAACAAAAAAACCCACAAATGCAAAACAAAAACAGAAGACCTCAAACACTGCTCAGTACAAAGCAACAGTATAAGGACCACCTTAAAAGTGTGTGCAGTTCTGCAGAGAAGCAGGTTATATTTTCCACATCTTCAGACATCCTAGATGTTATAAACAAAAGTATAAGCTCAGCAGAAGACTCATGAAAGAATAAAGAGGATCTTGAGTAGCTGGCAACTATTCTAGTCTCAGCAATAGCTGCCATTCAGGAGCTATCACATAGAAAGGAGTATGAGCTGGATCCATGCAGCTTTATGATAAAGACCTAGATCCCTTTTTTGGCAGCTTTGGATATGAAATACCTGTCACTTGAGAAAGTGTAAGCTTCGGCAGCGCACACTTTAACAGAAAGACTGTTACAGGAGTCTTACATTAATTGCCCTCATTATGGTACTGGAACATGGGACCAGAATCAAACCGCCCTAGAAACTGACACCACACTTCTGTGGAATTATTCCCAGACCTCACTCCTTGCCACTGAAGTAATTTTAAACAGACCTACATTTTTTACACATAGAACTACCCATAGGACTGCTTTATCTATTTATTTGCTTTACTACAGCAAAAAAAAAAGTGAGCCATGGAGCTACAGAATCCAGAAGTCTTAACACAGAACTGTGTTAAGAATCAAATCTGGCCCAAAACTTGGCCTGCAGGATAAGCAGAGATTTACAATCCTTTTAATTTGCAAACCTGAAATAAATTAGCAAAACGAAAACTGCTTAACTGTTCCTAAAATTTAATCTCTTCGAAAGAACAAAAAAAGCTTCTCTATTTTTAAGAAAGTATTTACATTGTTTAATAAAAATTTAGTAAACTTCATTAAAAACCTCACATATTTTAATATAAAAAAAACTCTCCAAAATACTCAATTCTAATCCAGCCTATAGATAGCCTGTAAAAGTTTTAAATGCAATACCAAAAGTTATATAAAATGGTTAGGAACACAGCCTTTTTTTTTTTTTTTTTAACTAGGAAAATTAATCACAGCTAGCAAACTTCAGAAGCCTGTTAAAGAACCCAACAAGGCAGAACACACTATAGCTTTCAGCTTCAACCCATTTGCTCAGCAACTCATCTTAATGCTTCATCTAAATAGATCACACATTAATGATAAATCCCGGAATCAAACTGATCACCTTCTCTTCCAGCAATCACTAACTGTAATGTAGATTCTATCAGTCCACCAATATGAAAGTCATACAAATACCACCTTGTCAAACACTTTTTTTCCAAATAGCGCTCTCTTCAAAACATAAGAAATAAAAACAAATTTCATTACAGATTATCCTAAAACAAACAAATCCTACCCACCAGAAAAGACAAATAGATGGAATACACAGATAGTAGAAAGACAGCATTGCTTTACTCTATTACTTCTAGCCTTTTATTTCTAGAATTGCTTTATTTTGAGGTTTGAAATACATACATGGAACAGAAACAAAAGCAGAAAATCCACTAGCATATTGTAAAAATCAAGTAGCCACTGAGATGATAAAAAAAAGCTTGTGAAGACTTAGCAAGACTGTCAGGAGCAATCAACAAATAAAGGCTTTACTCAGAAGAATTAAAGGCTGAATCCTCAAATATCTGAGAAATCAAAGCTCAGAAAAATAAAATTTAAAAAAAGTATTATCAGACGAGAACCCATCCATATTCTTTGCTATTTTTAAGCCTTCTACATCTCAGGATTCCAGAAAATTTTACTTTTATTTCAATGGTGTGTTTTGCATGGTGGAAGGAAAAAATAAAATCTTGAAAGCAGTTACAAAGCTTCCTAACCAAATCAGCACAGCTGACTGCAACACATCCCACTTTCGGGAGTTATTCCGTCTAACACACTGAACTTAAGCAACATTTTCAGAAGAATGAGTTGACAGTAATATGTGATACCTATATAATGGACAGAACTACCCAAAGATCAGGCTATTCTTAAGAAGCACACAAGGCAAGTTAATCACCCTAAAAGAGTAGGCCTGCACGTTTTCTTAATCTTTAATTCTGTAGGAGAACTGGAAAGGACTTTTTGTTCGAAAAGCTACAGCACTTACTATCATTGAGCAATTACATATGCCACTTTATTCAAAGGAAAGATTTCTATGCAAAATGCCCTGGCTATTCTGAGGGGAGGGCAGGGTTGCGGGGAGAACAAGCACCCAACAGAGTCATAGGAAGGCACACATGTTCCTTTCCAGTGCTCTGAAAGGAAGTTTTAAGTTCTCAGGAAAGTAATTGGAACAATAACAGATATGCAGGAGGAACAGGATTCTCTTCTCTCTTGCTCCAACAGTGCTGGAAATTATCAACTTACCCTGCAGGACAAGTCAGCATCCTTGTACGACCTGCATATGTTAATTTCAGCATCTTCAAGGGCATGCTGTTCATCGGTTCCTTCACCACTACATGAAGAGCTACACAGCAACATTTAAAGTGTACCATTTGGAAGGAAAAGACTAGAAGATTAACTCACTCCAACTCTCAGTTACACTCCTCAGCGTATTCAGGTTTCAGATTTTGTTTAGTTTAAATAGAATTGTACCTTAAAGTAAAGCAATTCCTCCTGTACAGGTGAAAGGGGAAGCCTTGCTGCCAAATTTAACTGCACTACGGTAGGACAGGGTCTTCAAGCAATTAGATGTTCCAGTAAGATAACCTGTTTATTCATTCCCTGTGCTTGTTTGATGGATCAGAATTATTCTTAAAAACGGTCAACACGTATTCAGCCATAGTACTATTTCAACTTTGGAAACAGAAAGACAGGAAAAAGTTATTTTACCAGTCTAAGGAATATCTATATTGAATTACTTCCAGGTTCAGTTATTATTCCATTTTGCATATTTGGCAAGGAGAATACCTATTCAATATCTTTGTTTAGACACGTTGCTAAGACAACCTTGTAAATTTTTACTGTGAAAAAGTCTTCATTTTTCCACAAAGCTATTAACTTTCGGATGTGGTTACCTTGATCAGGAAACAAAATTTGTGGAAGTTCAAGAAATTAACTGTCCCTTATTAGGAGATTCCATCATCACTTAGATGCTTCCTGAATCTTTATGAAGACTCTCAGGAGCTACATAGCCCTTGCATTTTCTTTCCCAATCATTCCATAATTTCTGCCAGAAGAATGCGGAGACCAACTACTCCCTCGATGAATGTCACAGTACATCAAAACAACTAAAAAGTTTTTTCTCTTTCACAAGGATTTTGGGAAAAGATTCACTCTTCAGCAACTTGTGGGATTAATCTCCAGAGCCTCTCTCTTACTAACCTTGCCAAGAATATCTAGCAAAGGACTAGTTCGTGAAGAAAACAGACCAGATTTTTTTTTTAGTGTCTAACTTAAAGAGAAATACAAATTCGTTCTGATGTTTCTTCTTGAAATATAGAACTTCGATTAATTTAGAGAAAGAAATAAGATGATGTTGTGGCTTTTTTAAAGAAAATACCACAAAGGAAGTCGAGTGTCTATAATAAAAATGGTTAAAACAATTATCTTAATTTTAATTTCCAGATGGTAGGGCAAAGGGGAGCAGAAAGGACTGCTTTGCTTTCTTCTGCATTGTTTAGAAGACACTGTACAAGCCATAAGAAGAAAGAAAACCTCACCTACTGTACTTCAAGAAAAAAAAAAAGCAAGCAGATTAGCCACTGGAATCACAGCCTAACAAAGGGGGGTTCCTCTCTTTGTCAGAGAAAGCAGTGCTAGCAGCAATCTAATCAGTTTTATTTTTGTGGAACAGATATTGAAATCCGAACCAGAAAGACGGAAAACTGCCTCAGCATGACTGAAGCAGAAAAATGTTAAAAGCCTTAAAATAAACATAAACTTAGCATTCGTTGGTTTGGGGGTTGGGGTTTGTTGTTGTTGTTGTTGTTTTGGTTTGGTTTTTTTATTCTCCAACAGATTGGGTGATATAAAAGCTTATAAATACTTGTATTAATGAGAATTTATCTGAATTAGTATTTGTATACAAACAGCACATACACAATGGAAAACCAAGCATTGTACTATTTATTTTCCTGAAGTAAAACTTTTCAGACTCATAAAATGTATGTTCCACTTTATGATTACTATGGATCTTAGTCCTACCTACAAATTTGCAATATCAAAACCTCAACTTTCACTAAAAATACTGTTACTGACTGTTTTACTCTGAAATGAAGCTTGAAAAGATCATCCATGTTATAGAAAAGCTTAAAAAAAACCCAAAGACCCCCCCCCCCCCCCCCAAAAAAAAACAAAACACCCCACAACCCACACAATACAACAAACAAGCTTCAAGTTTGGTTCCCCCCCAACGCCACTTGATTTTGTGCCCTGATCTTTGACTAATAACACAATACAGCAAACCAAGCAATAATCTCTATTTCACTGTAAATCTTTGATATATGGTTGTTTTCATTTCAATTATATTAAACTCAAAGTAGTTATTAACAAAGATTTTTTTTTTTTTTTAAATTAATACCTCAGTCTGACCTTCATGGGCACTGGATTCATGAGTGACACGAATAGCCTAAAATTAAAACATATTTTAATCAGACTTTAAATGAGAGACTTCCAGTCTTTTTAAGAATCACTGTATGCTCTTCATTTTATAAAATGCCATAGATGTACCTATTTTTGTTCAGTGCTGTAATAAACAAATTACAAAATTAATAAATAATCTCCACTTCCAAGGATCTCAGAAGACCAATATTTCAGTTTCAGCACAGTTAATACAAATCAAATACCTAACAGTTTGTAGGGGCACTTTTACACAGAAAACACTACAGGCAAATCTTTGTTCTGTATCATTTCTTGAGCAGACAAAATAGTTTAGACAGCTCTGATCAGACATCATGTCTACCATTTCTACAGAAATGTCATCGAACCTCTACTGTTTCTGTTTCTGCTTCCCTCGGCCACATCTTAACACCCTTATTCCTGAGGGCTTCACAATAAGCTTAAATGGAACTCAGGCTGAGAAATAATCAAGATTTTCATTTTAAGAGAAGATCATCATTACCATCAGGAGCAACAGCACCGTTCTCCCCTTGAACCACTGGCCAGATGTTTCTGCCACATCCTTTCAAAGAGCACTAACGATCTGGCTAACCACACTATCCGCTAGCTCATCTAATTGTTTGGGGTGGCCGGGGAAGGAGATTATATTTCAGTCAAATCAGCTCTTTGTGTGCCCCAAACTGTTAGAGCCAAAGGGAGATGACGAGAAGGCACAAATGAAAGGAAGCAGCAGAAGGACCATCCTTTCAGCAACAGCCCCAGATCAGCTTAAATTGACCGTTAAACTGCATCCTGAACCCACCAAAAAGATTATGCACACATTTCTCATCCATTTCAAAGTAATTTTAAACTAAGCCAGTGAATTAATATGGATGAGGAACATTGACAAAATCCATTCTGCTGACGGAGCTATGGCCAGGCAGGAATACTTTAAACTATCAAAGCAGGGTTTTCTTTGTAGCAACTGCCTGATCACAAGCTCACATGTAAAATTGAATTGTTTAGGACTTGATCCAGTGAAGCACTTAAGGACAGTACCTGCTCATGCAAGTAATTCTTACACCATTTTAAAGAAAAGTAAAAACACATGATACTGACTTCATAAGTTTCTAGATATTTGGCCCTCTCCTCAGGAGTCATCGATAATGAATCTTCTAGGAACTTTTTCAGTGAAGAATTAGTTTCTTAAAAAAAAAAAACAAACCAACAACAAGCCATAATTAGAGTCATGCTTTAAGTCCAACTTCATTCAAAGCTTACAGAATGCTTATATCCAACAAAAGATTTAAAGATATAACTACATTGTATCTTTAAGACACTGAAGGCTGACTGCAGGAGAAGTTGCTAACTGCTGCAGTTTGTAACATTTCGAGTGCTTTAGTTCGTGGATTAATATGAAATACCGTTTTTATAATTATAGGTAGAAATGTTCTTTCAAGAGAGACCATCCTTCATGAATAGTTATATTCGGAGAAAAGAGCGCAAAACATATCCTTCCCTCCATGCCTCCCCACAGGTAAGGGGAAAAAATGGAAAAGCCAACAAAAAACCCCCACCAATAAAAAAAAAAAAAAACAACTTACCAAAGTTCATTTTATCTCTGTTGTTTGCAATAGCATGAATTAGCCCAATTGTTCCACAAGCATTGTTAATGGTCTGCTTCATGAAATACACTGATGATTTGACATCTTGCCCCTTAGCTTTTATTCTCTCTTCTTCTTCTGTTCTGAAGGTTTCGTACTAGAAGGAAAGTTACAGATGATTCACAAATAGTACAGATAGATCCTGACTACATTATTCAAGCAAAAGTAATTTAAAAAAAAAAAAACACGCAACGGCTAACTCATAAAACCTGAACTTGTAATTTGAAACACTTGACATGTGGTCCAACAAGTATACGTAAACTTACTCAACTGAACAGCTCTATATTGTTTCTTAAACCAATGCCTTATTGCTAGCCAAAGGCCAGTCACACTTGAAACATCATTTTGAAATATGTGTTGCCTAACAAAATCTCAAAAATGTTCAAAATATTTCCTGTATCTGAGTACCTGTCACTGTCTGTCTTCAATCCAACAAAAAAGCTTGTAAGGACAGGTCTCAAAGCATTATCAAGCAAACCATAATACTTCAGGTGTTTAATCAGCATGAAGCATTCTTACAAGTTCCATTTCTACATTTCATTTTTTCCCAGGAATAGAAAAATCAGATTTATATAATGCTCAGAGCCTCAAAACAGGCCCTTCAAAAGCCATATTCATAAAGTGAGCATTTATTTTCTGTAGTAAAAGAGAGAACTTAGTTTGATTGAACAATCTAAAGTATTTGGTTTGTAAAGATCATAATTCAATAAAATCTGTTATACTGTGGAACGGTGTGTTAGTTTTGTGGGGGTTTTTTGTTGGTTGTGGTTTGATGGTTCTTTTGGGAGGAGGTGGTTTTTGGTTTTTTGTTTGGTAGGGGTTTCTCAAACAGAAAAAGAATGAAACAAAGCTGCAAGTGTCCCAAACAACACTGTTCTTTCTTCCTCCTTTGCCTCTTTTACTAGGTACTTTTGCAGACAGAAATACTGAAATAGATGGGATTTTCATACAAGTATGACAAAAGTAAAGTTTGAATGCAGAGTGTTATCAAGGAACACTCCCTGAAAACCCATGAGAAATTTCTCTCGGACTCTACGTACTGTCAGTAACAAACAGAAACAAGAAATTTTTCCAGCATCATGATTCCAACACTTGCAGCTTGTCTGAATGTTCTGAATGGTTTAAGTAATAGCAAGAGCATTTACAAAGCATTCTAAATTAACACCACTTATCTACGTGTTAACAAAAACAACCTTGAGACAAAAATTTCATAGAGCATAATCAGACTGAAGCTCAGATTAGAGAAGGTAAAAGATATAGCTGCCATTTGCTCCCTGCCAACCAAAATAAACCCCGTGGCAAAAATAAATATGTAAATGTTGAGAATATGGAAATTTTGAGCAAGGGTTAGACCAGATCACCTCAAGAGCTCGCTCCTAACCAGAGCATTCCCATGATATGTATTCATTGCACCATGCACAAAACACTCAACGCTCACAGTATTCACCCTGTCTATAGCCCACAATGCACGCTAAGTCAGTCATTGACCTTTAACCTGGTCAAAAACCCTAAGATTATCTGTACACTAACAGAGTATCTTGCCCTAAAAGCAAGTTCAAGAAAATTGATACATAGGAAAGATGAAAGAAAGGAACTTCTAGACAGAAGAATAAAGATGTGATAGAAAAATGTTTACAAAGGCAGCAAAATTAATTGAAGCACACTTTCATAAATGTAGACACAGCCAAGAAACAAATAAATAAAATAAAATGAGATTATAACAGGCCATATTAAAAGGGAGACTGAGGAGGGGAAAAGTACTCCAGAAATACAAAATAATGCTCAAGAGTCTTGTGGAGTTCACACTGAACAACAAAAGCTTCAGAACATCAGGACTTCACATGGCAGATTCAGCCTTCACACACTCAGGCTAAACAGTTGATAGAAACACTTGTGTCCCTTATGTTTCTGAAGGATTAATATGCTGGAGAAAATCTAAAATATTTGGCTGGTGGTCAAATTTGATTCATCGACGGAACAGAACATATGCTTTTTCTCTGGTCTGTTTGTCATATGCTTTTTCAGGATGAGACTGGATACACCTTCTGGAACAAGAGGAAGGTTGTTCTTTCCCATGGGATGATGCTCCCACTGCACAATCCAAGAAATGAAGTCTGCACAGGCAGGGAGGCAAAGCAAAAGCAACAGTCACAGAAGGAGCTCAGACCTGTAGCTCGAGCAGCCAGGGAGAAACCACAGTACACAGAAAACAATGCCTCAAAGGTGACAGAAATTTCCTGAAGACAGGTGAGGACAGTTAAGAGTTTGCTTAAATTCAAAACTATTGAGGTGGCTGAAATCAAGACTGAAAAGGACCGCCTGTAGAGCTGCTTTGGAGAAACTGAGAATGCAAAGGTTTACAGGACTGACCTAGCCACTCTTCTCTCTATTTAAACAGGTTTTCTTATAGAAGGTAAGTTTTAATAGCTAACTGCTTTGACCTTAGAAACCACATGTTCTTTTTGAGACACATTAAAAGGAAGAAGCTTGGGCAGATCCACATCAAACTTTTTGGCTGACCTTATCACAATCACGTAAGATTTTTATAAATTGAAAGGTCAATATGAATCACACATTTCAACCTACATAACACTCAAAGGAGATATGCAAGATGAATGCTTTCTCTATGTAGAAGCATACGATGACACAAAATAAGCAGACTTGGAGATTTAACCAAATAAAGTATTCCAAAGTCTAACACAGAGTAAGAAGGGGGGCAGTTCTCCTTCATCTTAGAAATATGCCCCACCTGTCCAAGAAGCAGAAGTCCTATTGGTAGTGACCTGAAAGTAGACTGAAGTTTGGTCAGTGCAACAACACAAAAACTCAAAAAGTAGTTGCATTTGACAGTCCTAGACCCTGCCTCTTAGTTTGCTTATGCTGTTGTAGCTTTCTACTACCAGTAGCAGAACCAAACCATTTCAGTGCATTTTTTTTTGTTTTTAAAAAAGGGCTTAAATTGCCTGTAATGGAATAATGTGAGGTGTATTTCTCTGTGCTTCTACATTAGCTTTTCCAGCTACAGCTTGAAAAGAAATTGGAAATATATATGTAAGGTTGTCAAAGGAAGGTTCTGAAGGAAGTATGTCATTCTTGTTTTTAATTAAGAAGTCTCTTGAATAATGTTTGACTCTCATCTTGACTCTATTGTGACAAGATTCAAACTGTTCATTCCCATTTTATTTCCAACAAAAGTGATTAGCTGATTATTAAATAAGCATTTACCTTCTCTGTTATTGGAAAGAGAAGTAGCACTGCACAGACAGGTCTTGGCACCATGCTAAGCAGTTCTGGTTCCATACCATAAACATCTACGAATTGCCAGTCCGGATGTATACCCAACTGTTTGAGAAACTGGAAGAGAAAAAAAGAATAATATTAAATGGGTACGCTCATATACCTACCTTTTTAGAAGCAACGGAGTATTTATAGTGTCAAATACATTGCAACAACCCATACTTTCCAAAATTTAAAGAGAATAAAGGAGAATGAGATTCATGTGTTAATAAATAAAGGCTGAATAAATTGTAGAGCTAACAAATACATACAAAATCCCCACGCTTTATTTAAGTAGCTTTAAAATGAAAGGAAAGTGAAAACACTCCCAGCACTACTTACTAAAGCATTAAAGCATTTCAGCCATTTTGAAAGTGTTTTGTCACAAAACAAAAAAGTATTGAATATTCACTTTAATGAGAAACCATGGGTCAGAGTACAGATGAATAAACTTATAGTATTATTTGACTCCATGATTACTTCAGAATACCTGACACCAGTGCTCATGTTGGAGCTGCTGGGTCTCAGCAAATCAAAAAAACCTGTGATCCTTGATGGCCTTTTGAGCATTGAGCAGAGACACAAGATACGTATTTTAGTAGGTGTACCTTTTAAGGTGTTCTTTTACATGAAGAATCCTTTAAAACTGTGACAGAGTAACGCATTTTGAAGTAGACAAAGAATAATTGCCAGACAATAATAATGAATCTTCAAGTAATTCTCAGTTGCTTTTTTGGAACTTCTGAACGACATCTAAGCCAGAGGCTTTCGATCATCTCTCCTATACTATAGCTGTATGTCACAATATAAAGACTGATTTTGGATCTTTCACCTAACATTTAGCCACATAATAAGGAAAGAGAAACTGTAGCACCTACTAAGCTTTGACAACCTTAGTGTACAACTGGGTGTTCACTTTTTAATCTTTTTTTTTTTTTTTTTTTTTTTTTAACTTGGGTAAGTTATGTACCACAACAGCTGCAGAACTAACAACTATATATGATCTAAACCAATTTGAAGTATTTGTGTTCTCGGAATCTAGAAGAACCTAATTGAATTCAGAAACTATTATTACTCTAGACACACTGAGCATCCATAATTATATGAAAAAGCTAATTGTACACTGTTCAAAACACTACTCCTACTGGTGAGAGAAATACATTTTAGAGAAGAACTTAAAGATGTAGCAACCCTGTGTATTTTCCAAAAAGTTAACATTTCACACCTTTGTATTTTTCTGCTAGAAAAAACATATTCCATAGGAAAATCTTATCCAGTCACCTGGGGATCTTGAGTTCAAAATAAGGAAAGTCTGCTGATAAACAGCTGCAAATTTCAATGCCTGAAAAAAACACACACCAAGTAATATTCCTCTACTCTAATGGAAAAACAATGAACAACTAAAGCATTCCTTTAGCCAGTACTCAACAAAACTCAACTCTGTAGTTCCCAATACTGTTCTCCAAAGTGATACTGTAAAAGGCCAAAGTTATTCCCCCCCTTACCATCCTTAGAGGGGAAAGATTACTTTAAAAGCTGCATCATATTTCCTGCCCGATGCTATTTTTGGGAAATCTATTTATTGATATATTTGCAGTAAAAAGGCTTAAGAATCACAGAAGATAAGCTTAAATGAAAGGCATAGCTGACTCTTCTTTCCATAATCCACCTAGTAAGCAGGTTTACACATATGCAGAAAATTCAGTAGCAGTTATGCCATGTTTGAGTAGATTCATACCTACCTAGATAGAACTGTAAGAAATACCCAAAGTGAATATTTTGTTAAAACAAAACATGAGAACATACAACAAAATACAACTATCTTCATCTAACATGCAATGCCTTCAAGTACCAGTTTCAACTTGTACTGGGCAAGAGACAAGGTGGTTGTCTTTCAGCAGACGTAGCCAAGGGGCTGAATCTCAATATTTAGAGAGATAAAGCAGGCAGTTTCTGCAAAGGCTGAATGTATGGACAAGTATTTATAAAGATTAAGGAAGATTTTTACCAGCAACTTTTAGGAGTATCTTCTACAAGGGGACAAAACAATGGAAAATATTACATACACTTAAGTTTGTAAGAGAATGAAGCTGCAGTTTGCAGCCAGTGGTGGGGCGAACTCACACTTTACCATTTTAAATGCATTATTCTCTTTCCATTTTACACTGCAAGATGTGATATCAAAACCAAAGGCAACTAAAGGTGATCTAAGTTTGAAAAAAGTTTAAAGAGTATCTTGAAAAAAATTAAAATGGCTTTCTGTGTATCTACAGTAATAACCTATACAGTTCACAGAGCTAGATCAGTACTTGATTCTGGCTGCGTTGCAAAATATGGAGATTTTCTTTTCATTAGGCCACATAAACACCTTTTCCCCATTTTTCTCTTTTTCTTACACCACATACTTGATAAAGGTGTGCGGGCACACACACTAGGAGGAGTGATCCCCTGTGCATCCAGCGCTGCAATAAAGAATACCTGCTTAATAGTCATTCAGACTATTGAGTCCTGATTTTGGCTTTTCACAGCATCATACTAATGATTAAAAACATGGATTGACCATAAATTTGAAGAGGAAAAGGGGGATGAGGGGGAAAAATCAAGCACCTTTATCAAGATCTTACGCAAATTTTGTTCCCTTATGCAGAAGTTTGCAGGACTGGGCACAAGTCATAATTAAGGCTTTGCAGAACCTGGACTTTTTGACTCTTTGGGGAAAAAAAAAAAAAAAAAATCACTCAGAAAATTGCTTACATAACACACCAAGCTCCTTTGGTTCTGTACCACCTTTAAGTCTTGCCAAGATTGGGTAAAAGACCAAATCATTATCTTTAAATGAAAATGGGGGAAAATGAAAGTTTTAAGCATTTACTAGCTAAGAAAACAGAAGACTGTATATTTTGAACTCCTATTCTAACCCTCTAGGTTGCGAAGATAATTACCACTTCATGAATAGCAAAACAGAAAAAAAAAATCCAAAGGGCAAGGGAGTATGTGTATGGGTGCATTCAAATATTATTTGTACTTCTAGTACTTTTATTATGAAGCCAATGACTAATCTTTCTATCATTTTTAGTGCTGTTTTTCAGAAATGTGGGAAAAGTAACTCAACTGAAAAAATGACATTTATTATTTTGCAGGATTACATGAAATGAGGGTACAAAACACCCAAGAAAATAAAAACAACACTCACCTAGAAAAACATCCCACAACCAGAAAAGTCAATATTAGAAGGATCAAATTAAGCTACTGGACAAATAAGTGATTTAGGTTCTCCTGTCCTATTGTACACCACTAAGGAAAAAAAACCCAACCAACCAACACAAGCGAACAAAAAAACCCCACAAACTCCAAATCAACAAAACACTCCCTAAACCCAAGAAGAGCTACTTAAACTCCTGAATGAAATATTCAACATAACTAAAACTCCACGGGCATAGGGTGCCTTTCATTACTCACGTTACCATATTGCCTGGAAACCTTACAATCTAAGAAATTCTAAGTTTCAGCATACAATGAGAGTGATGACTTAGAAGCTATGGTCAGCACTACAGAAAACAGCAAGAGCACAGGCATAGTATGACAGGCAGTGATCTTAACACACAAGTAGCCTAACAACTTTATTGTAGGATCATAAAAGAAAACCCCAAAACAGAACAATAAACCCAAATGAATAACATAAAACTAAGGAGAGACCCAAAACAGGCGAAGGAAATATCATTGTGTAGCAAGAGGGTTTCATGCGGGCCTGGGGAAAAAAAAAAAGAAAGATAGATAAACCCTTCTGAAAATTTAGTAACCAGATGATAAAAACTGGCAGCATAAGCCCCTGTGTAAGAGAGACTGACAGATGGGTAACAGATGAAGAATAGATGGCAGGATGGGAAGAACCCTTAAAACAAATATATGGAGCTTATTTTTAATGTGGAGACATGCGAAGAAAAAAATGGAGTTCAGTCAGTGACACACAGCCAGCTAAGTAATCTTTTGCAACACTGTTCTGAATGGATAAAAGCAAGGCAAGACTGTATTTAGCAAGGTCAGGAAGAAGAAATTTTGTAGGAATAAAACCAAGTTGTTAGGAACCAGGGAAAGTTCTTTAGAGGGACAAAAATCCATATTAGATGTGACCAAGGAAGGCCAGAAAAGAGATGCCAAAGTTGAAGCTGTTTCTTGTGACAAGTTACCTGAATACCTTAGTAATAGCTAAATTAAACCTCCTTTTTTTTTTCTTCCCACAGTCTTTTTATAGCTCTTTCCTAGGCCAGACAAAGATGCTGGTACAAAAATAAGTTGATTATGCACCAGGAGGTGAAGCAAACCCTTCCCCACTGACAAAAGCATTCCTGTTCTAGGACAGCAAGCAGTTCTGTATACGTACTAGACAGTGTCATTCATTTGGAGGGACCTCTGCTGCTTTGCGTTCCCATTATTCAGTGATTACTCAAGCAATTTTATTCTACAGGTTTATTCTGGATGGAGCAGTTCGGGTACTTTACACTGTATCTGAGGGCTCACTCACTTTCAGCTGGTTACTTTCTCTTAGCTTATTGATAATACATACTCAGGTTTACATAGAATAGCAGCTTTATATTTCTCTAGATCTGCACAAGAGAGTATTAGATACTTTTTCACTCACTGCTTATCACATTACTGACTATTCCTAATTGATATGTCTTCAAGCATTTACCTTAAGGAAAAAAAAAAAGGCAAAAAAAAAAAAGAGAAGATACTTGGCTCCATTACAGAAGTCTTGCAGGGGCTCGGAAAGAACAGCAGCAACAACAAAAAACACCACATGCCTGCATCTAGCTTATCAACTTTTTCAGTTTTATTTTTACTGATTGTTGCCATATTTTCACTTGTCTTTTGTCCTGTTGTATTAAAATACCTTCCTGAAAAACACTTCTTGGTTTTTACTGGTGCAGCTAACCATTAGACAAAAAGTCACTTTTGAGGTTACTTTACACACACACCCCGAGAGGTACTTATCATGAATTTCTCCTCTTTTCTGCAATATTCCAGAAGGCCCTTCCTTCCCCCCTGATTATTACTGTTTTCGACTAGCTAAGGGAGAGTGCAGACAAAACGGAGCCAGATTCGTCTCAGCAGTGCACGGCTGAACAATGAGAAACAATGGATATAGGTTGGAACATGGGAAATTTGAACTTGATTAAAAAAGCATTTAAAATTTTAAAAAATAATCATCATGGTCAAATATTAGCACAGGCTGCCCAGCAGCCTGTGGCGTCTCCATCCTTTGAGGAGTTCAGAACTTGACAAGTACCTGAGCAACCTGTTTTGAACAGAACAAGGTTGGACTACAGGACTCTAGAGGTCCCTTCTAGCCTACCTGATTCTATTCTAAACCACCACAAACTGTAAACATGTTCATCTAAATGTTAGTTAATAGCAAAAACAGTACAATAAGCACATTTAGGCACATCACTTATGTGGTATAACCTATCCTGTTTTCATTGTCAGTACTGGTACTTTAACCAACTAACTGTTAGGCATTGAAAGAAGCACAGAGCAGCTTTCTTTAATACATGATTCTGCTCTAAGGCACACTGGCTACCTTTAAGGTTCATTAAATTTATTTAATTAAAAAAAAAAAGCATGTTTGGGTCATTGTGGGTTTTTTTTTGTTGTTGTTGTGGGTTTGTTGTTGTTTTTTTAAGAGCCTCAAAAGTAGAATGGGAACCCAGTGGACAAACACAACCTAGCAACATCTTGACCCAGGCAACTTGACTTCACTGTTTTACAATAGTACTTCTGCCAACAGTTACACAGCCAGTAGGAAGATTTGACTTACGAGGTTGATGGAGATGTGGAAAGGGTAAGTGGAGTAAGAAAAAGTGCAATCTATTGTAACAGAAAACTTCTGAAGTAGTTAATGCATAATTTAAATATTGCCTGAAGTAGAGATGCTCTTTTCTACTTTGTCATTTGCATTTAAAAACAAAGTGAGGAAAAACACTGAAACAAAATGGACTTTGAAATTTAGGTGCAATTAAAGTTGGACAGCATTTGCAAACATTTCAAGAACACTACATTCTAAATACTACGGCATTAGACTCAAGACTGAGTTTTCCATATTTTACTGTGGCATTTGTATACAAGGTGGAACCATGAAAACATAAAACTGGCGAAATGCACAAGCATTTCCACATGCTCAGACGCAAAAGTCAAAGAGCTTTTGTGGGAAGAACCAACTGTTGTAATTCTCTTCTAAATGCAGATGCAAACCAAGACACCAACAGCGTCTACATTTTATTGTACTTCTGCTCAGTGGATTAAAGCATTTCTGTATCACAACAAAACCACAGTAAAGACTTTCTTCTGCAAAAACAAAACATGCCTATGGCTTTAGGAAACTAGAAGGACTACATTTAAATAAACCAATTAAGACAATATTTTGCAATTTTTTTCATTAAAGTGTAAGAATTTTTGGCATTCTGTTAAACTGAAGCTAATCTTTTTCCCTATAAAGTAGTAAGACACTGCATAAAATATGTCTGATGGAATTATCATGAAGGGAAAAAAAAAAAACAAACCAGAAAAACACTTTTTACAATTCCTGTAAATCTACAAATACATGGTTGTATTCAGCCCTTTAAGTAACCAATTCTTATTAAACTAATCTGTATTACAAATATAAATACACAGTATTTTGCTTTCAATTCCTTATACATTGTTTCTAGAGGCATTTTACAAAAAAACCTGTTTGTTTCAGAAGTGAAATTCCTTTATAGAAGTAAGGGAACCAGCCAAACAATATTTTACTGTTTCGGCATTATAAGGATATATTTCTTAATTCTTTCATTATGACATTTATGGAATTAAAATGAAGGGACCATTTTCCAATACATTTTATGGAAGGCATCTTTCAGACCATTAATCAAAATGGCAGACCTGACAAGATGGCAGCAGCTGTAGAAACTTTAGTTCTACACAGCAGGTCAAAAGGGATACCAGAATCAAATACATGGCTGTAACTTACATGAGGTACATTATTGTGCTTTACCAACTACTCCTCACTTAGAGTGCCCACAACATGGTCTTGCTCAAAGAAGAGCTACTCCATTATAATAAACTTACTTGGGAAATTCAAGATTTATTATAAATTCTTTAATATCCTCAAGCACTGTATTCTAGGACCTCATATTAACTTTCAAAGGATACAGCGCATTTATAATCACTTTTTAATTATTTTTTAAGAAGTCTGCAATGAAGGAGGAAAAAAGAGACCACTTTGAACTTCATAAAAAATATAAGAAATTTTACACCCACAAAATTCTTATCCTTCCAATTGTTTTAGTTTCTTCAGGGTGTCTAAAAGAGCAGCACTGACTTACAGTTAGTGCTCCTGATCTTCACAATGTGAGCTATGTATTTTTAACATATCTATCAAGCAGTTTCAAAACTTCATACTCAGTCTGCCCAGGCACTGCCATACACATTGAACCATGACATCACACAGGCAGCAGGGCACACACAAAGCCAGGCTAACCAGCTGACCCAGGCTTCCCCAGAAACCGCCCCAGCAAGTGAGAGCTTTAGAATGCTCCAGACTAAATCCTAAGGTGTAGCTACTGAGCCACTGGTTCAAAACAGGGCACCACTTCATGCTGTGAAAAAAACACTGTCCCTTCACAGAAAGACACAAACTTGAGTCCTGGTGTTCTCCTTTCTGAGGCTATGCTCATAACAACAGGCTGTTTTCCAAGCATGCACACTGCCTCTGCTATTTCCACTTTGCTTACAACAGAAGAGTTAAACTTCCCTGCCCCACACCCCAACTAAACACCAAGTGAGCTTAGCTAAGCATTTTCAGAACATCTCTGTTTCCTCACATCTGACATGCTTTCACTCCAATGCAGTAGCTCATCTACGAGTACTACCACCCAACATACTTCAGGAATCGTGGGCACTGCCTTGTCAATGACTTTGATCAGCAGGGCTTTGTTTTGGGAAAGCTTGTGTGGTAAGTGTTGCAGAGTTCATAAAATGGAAAGACCTTTAAGGAAGAATAAAGCTTGTTTCCTTGAGATACTTAATTAATCTCTGCATTTGCCCGACACCTTTAAGAAATGCATTCCATAACTGGGTGAAGACTAGCTGTATCCGGTTTCTGCCATTTGTTCTATCTTTTGTGATCGTTAGTGCCCCCGTGACATTAAAGCCACAGCTGTCAAGGATGTCCATGGACTAAAATTAATTTCTTTATGTAGCTGACTCCCAGTACCTTAATGGCTTTTTTTTAAAAAAAAAAAAAAAAAGTAGGATCAAAGGCCTGAAAATGATGCTGGAAGATAACTAAGAACCAGCAAGTAAGCCCTGTGTGGCAAGAGAAACCCAGCAGTCACAGCCAACTCTCAACAGGTTAACTCTGAACTACTCAAAGGCAGTGCTTGAGCTTCATAATCAGATGCAGTCAATTACTCTATCCTTAACTGGATATAACGAAGGCATGAGTTGACATGGTACCTTAGCTAGGAAGTAAGGGTATTTCTTAGAACGTGTGAGATGAAGAAACGTAAGAGAGATCATAGAAGATCAAGAAAGAGATCCACCAATACTACTTTTTTGTTTGCCTGTGCTTGCTAGGGAATCAACTGTGGGTTGCAAGCCAGACTAGACTTAAGTGACGACGTGATGAAGAATAATCAGCTTGTGTCTGATCTTTTCACTCCAAAAATTTGTATGCAGTCTTTTCTTTCTTCCTGGTGATAGAAGAAATTGAGAACAAGATACACAGCCAAACATCATTTGGTAAACAGTGGGCAGATAAACCCCCTTTTCTTGCTTTCTCTTTTCCATTAGTGGGGAAAGTCTCGTAAGAGGTTCTGAAAGAAGGATAGCACTGGTCGTGTCAGGCCCCCCCAGCTGACAGTCAAAGAGAAGAAACCATTCCCTGTCATCACTGTGCACAACGTGGAGCTTTGTAAATGCTGAATCATCAACTCTTTCTGTATCAGAGGTGAACTAACAATTCATCCTATCAGACTGTAGAAGTGGAGGGGGAAAAAAGTATTGTGACAATTAAATTGGCACGGTATGGTACGTTTAACTACACTGACTTGTCTCTTCAAAAAAAATCATTACAGATATTTGGCTGTGGTATTCTGAGTGAGTCACTGTCACTGGAAATCCTTAAAGCTGAGAAAGAATACTCCTGTTTATCCTCACCAGCCAGTTTCTGAATATTTAAATAATTCTAACACATATTCACAAAGAGAGATCCTATATACACTACGGATTTAGAAATTCCTAGACTTGTATTATAACATAAATGCTTTCAGATAGCTAAAAACTTTAAAGATATTTTGGAAAGATTTCACTTACTCTACAACTGAGAAATACCAGTTCTTCCCCATTATAGTCTGAATTTCTACCACAAAGACATTTCAAAACTAGAGAGCACACAGTATGGTAAGACCATATTAAAAGCAAATGAACCTGCATTTAGCGCATTTCCTTTCTAGTTACTATTAAAGAAGGAATAAAATGATTGGTACAAGAAGTAAAATAGGCTAAGCATTTATTAAATCATAATGACAGTTCTGACTACAATCTAATACTTAAGAATCCACGCATCTTACAGGTGACTGGAATTTTGGGGGATTTTAAAAGTTCACTACCACACCTAGCAATAACATTAACACTTATAGAAGTGGTATGTTCCAAAGGTAGTCTACGAGTCAAGCAAAACAAAAAATATAATTAAAAAAAAAAAAACACAACACACCACCACAAAAACACATGGCTAGATGTCTGTGTAGAGAGACACATGTACTAAATTACTATTAGACACAGATATGACACCTATTAGGGGCGCACCATTTTTTTCTTAATCCTCAAGAATTCTGGAATATTTTACAGAGCACAGCACAGAGTACCACAAAAAAAAAAAGTCTGTCCTTGCAATTAATTCAACGCAGGTTTTTTTAAAGATGCGTTCACAACTTCATCTGGAACTCAAATTACTATTATTGTTGTTTTAAGCAGGATATGAATAACTGGTGACTAACAGCCCTGTTGTAACGCAGTTTACCAGTGTACTGATGAGATTACAAGAATAGTAATTAATAATGCCGGGTGTATTCATATTACACTATCCTTCCCCCCCTTTTTTTTTAAATATACCTCTCAGTCTAGATAACAACCACTGCTCAGTTAAGACTGACAAAATATAAGTCTAAATGGTCTACAGTGGCCTTTTCTGTACAGAAATATTAATAAGAAAATCCTTGCAGAGTAAGGATCCACAACTGATAGATATCATCATTGCAAAGCCGATAAGCAAGAGAGACTGTTCACTTAACGTTTATATTATATGGAGAAAATCCTAGAAGAACATGTAGCGATACAAGATAATTCAAATATTTGGAAAAAAGTCACTAGCTCTTCCTCTTCAATTTCTACTTTAAAACTGACAGGGCTTTATTTGTACCACGATAAGCTCATCTCAACATCTGGAAAGTGAGAAGTAGTTAGGGAATTTGAAATTCTACCAGTCATTTCGTCACATTTCTTTCAAACTGGAATTTGGTCTCTGAATTTAAAAAAAAAAAAAAAATCTAACACATGAAAAAATTATACATTCGAGAACAGCTTCCAGGAAAGGTGGTTAATTTTAACTTAGGACTGGGACTAAAAAATTCTCAGATCGCTCCACAGTGGCAATACTTTAAGAATCGTAAAATTATTTGTCCTGGGAAATTATAAAGCCAAGTACAAAACAACCCAGCATCAAATAACCCTTCACTCTCATGTAGACTCAATATATTGCAGCAACAACAACAAAAAAATCCATTCTTGGCACACACAAATTCCTTATCTCCAAAATATTTCAATAATATAGTTTTAAGAATGTCATCTTGCTGCTGGACCCTTTAGAGCCTTTTGCTTAAACATCATCCTTAACATTATCAATAGGCCCGCTGAGATCAACATCTGACCTCTAATGCTTGCTAAAGATACTCAAAATTACCACTGAGAACATAATGAAGGGTTGGAGTATGCATGGTTTCCTTTCAGCTAGTTTATCTAGCACTTATATTGTCTTGTGGATTAGAACAACCTTATCACTAGCATGGATTGGGCTGTGCTAACAAAAACAGCAACAATAAATCATGCAGATATTGTTATGAATAGGCAGCAAAGTGCAAATATGGTAAAATAATATAATTTCTTATGATCAGCCAAAGGAAAAAAAAAAAGACAGTGACACAGTGATGTAAGCAGATCCATGCAAGTGCACAAAGCCATCACATACAGGTCCAGAAATGGCACATGTTATAAATATATAATAATGTTTTAATCATTAATTAATGAATTAAAACCCACTTTGAAACACGTCAGAGATTACATTACATTAATAGCCAGACCACATCTATCCTCTTTTCCTTTTGAGTTTTTTCTTTCATATAGTATCTTTACATGACACTACGTGCTCAGAGGTTTCAGGAGGTGCCGGTACGGCCCAATATGAGAAGACTCAGCGCAGACAGCCGTGGGGGAGGAAAGGGTTGCTCTCGTTGGAGAAGCAGGAGCCTTTACTACATGAAAACGAAATTAAATGGGCCTCAAGCTGCAAAAAGACTAAAGGTTACCTCAAATAAAAGCTGCTTACCTGATTCGTGACCTGAAAAGCAAACAGAAAACAGAGATGGAGTTAAGACCCCAGTTAGATCGGCGAGCTAAGACCTGCCCCGCTCCTTGCCCCCACCAGCCACCCCTCAGCCCGCGACGCTGAGGCCGGAGCGGCCCCGAGCCCTCTCTCCTCCGCCATCCTCCCTCCCGCTGGCCGGCAGCCCACCCGCCCGCGCCCCCGGCAGCTCCCCCACCGCCCCCGAGCCGAGCCGGGCACTCACGTCGGGGTTGGCCTCCAGGGGCAGCCAGCGATGGGGCTCCATGGCGGTGGCGGGGCGGTGGCGGCGGGGCGGCTCCCGGTACCGGCACTGGGCTGAACCGCGCAGCGCAGCACAGCACGGCACGGCACTGACAGCGCCTGGCGCCGCCTCGCCTCACACCTGACCCGGGACCGCACCAACGGAAAGGTGGGAGCGGGGTGCGGAGAAGAACCCACTCCTCCCGCGCCCCCACACAGCCCTCTCCCCCTCTCCGGGGCGGCGGGCCGAGGCGGCACACGGGGCTATCAAGGCCCTTCTCTCGGGTGCTCCCGGGCACCGACGGCCCGAAGACTCCCCGCTCCCCACAATCTCGGCTCCCCCCCCTTCCCTGGGCAATGGACTCTCCCAGCGGGGCACGGGGTGGTGCCTGGGCCGCCTCGCCCCGCGCTTGCTCCCAGCTGTCGGCGCTCGCCTGAGGCGCCGGGAGGAGTTGCCGGCGTCCCCGCCTGGAACCGAACCTGGGCGGGGGTGGGGTATGGGCGGGAAGGAGCAACTGGGCCCCTCTGAAACGGCCTCCGGTAGCTAAACTGGACCAGAGCCGTTCACCGGCGGCGGGGCGCGGGCGGGAAAACGGGCCGGTGGGAAGGGGAGAGGCCGGGCAGCGTGAGGGGACAAAGGGATGCGGGGGAGCCGTACGGCGGTGGCAGCCAGCGACCTCCGCCTCGGCAGGCTTCGGTGCGGGTAGCAGAGGGGTGGCAGGTGGGGCGGTCCCCCTGTGAACCGCCAAAAATTGCTAAAAAGATGCCTTAAAACCCACTGAAAACAGCGTTTCTCTTCTAACGCTGGGAGTCCCCTCACACCTCCCCATCTCAGGATCATAAACGTACAGCTTCTTGGGCTTTTGGCTAAGATCAAGCACAGTGTAATATATACATATCATATACAGCATAATATACTTGATAATATATACATACATATAAGATACAGTGTTACACCTCTCAAGCTAACTCAGACAAGCTAGAAATGAAGGAACACACAAGTTTTTTGGCCCAAGGCCCCCCACGAGTGTTTTGGCCCACCACTCTTCACTGACTGCAGCTGACCCACATGGCCCCTTGCAGCACTCACCCGGTGCCTCGCATTTTCAGAAAAGGACGTTTAGACAAGATTTTTGTGGAAGCCCCGAGCTGGTCCTCCACCCTGCCCAGCACGCGAGCAGAAAGACCTGGGGTAGCAGGACACAGGTGGTTGAGCACGTGTGTAGGTCTAAGGTCAGCAGAGAGGCAGTGGGAAAGAGAGAAATTGTGCCAGTTTGCGGGCAAATCAGAGAGTCCCATGAGAGAAGGAAGCAGTGTAATATGAGCAAATGGTGTTTCTAGGCACAGTGGAAATGGAAGTACCAACAACAAAGGCAGGGCACTGGGATACTTTAGTGTCAAGGGCCCAGGCACTGAAGAAACACAGTGAACAGATACACATTCCCCTATCTGCCTGAAGAGCTTTTTGAAGAACTTGGTGTAGTTCTTAGGAGAGTGTTGATGCAAATTCTGCCCTGTTATGAAAATGTTAAGTTTGTTGAGTTGTTGTGGTTTAGCCCCAGTCAGTGACTAAGCACCACACAGCCACTTGCTTGCTCCCCCCCTGGTGGGATGGGGAAAGGATCAGAAGGATAAAAGTGAGGAAACTGATGGGTTGAAATAAAGACAGTTTAATAGGTAAAGCACAAGCCACATGCACAAGCAAAGCAAAACAAGGAATTCATTCACTCCTTCCCATCTGCGGGCAGGTGTTCAGCCACCTCCAGGAAAGCAGGGCTCCATCATGTGTAAGGTTGCTTGGAAAGACAAATGCCATCACTCCGAACATCCCCCAATTCCTTCTTCCCCCAGCTTTACCGTATGGCGTCATGCTCAACATGTATGGAATACCTCTCTGGCCAGTTGGGGTCAGCTGTCCCAGCTGTGTCCCCTCCCAGCTTCTTGTGAACCTGGCAGAGCATGGGGAGCTGAAAAAGTCCTTGACCAGTGTAAGCACTACTTGGCAAGAACGAAAAAGTCTCCACATTATCAACACTGTTTTTAGCACAAATCCAGAACATAGCCCCATACCAGCTACTATGAAGAAAATTAACTCTATCCCAGCCAAAACCAGGACAGGAGTAAATTACCTAATGATGTTTTTATTTGATGTTACCCCCTGTAATCACTTAGCAGGACTATCGTGATGCTACACACCTGTGCCTGAAGCTTTTGTATTGACCTATCGACAATAATGTAGCATATCCCTTCAGCAATCCAGTCTACTTGTAGCTCATGAGATTTGTCTTCTAGTTTCTGTACCAAGTATATCCTCGTATTAGGTTCTCAGTCCTTATCGAGCTGAAAGATGGGCCTGTCAGATCACCATCATAGTCTGCATCTACCCTCCTCTGCCATGAAAAGCTTCACAGAGCACACTTGCAGAAGGCAGAATTTTCTAAAGATGCACAATTTAATTCTGCGGATTAGCAGACAAGCCAAAGTCATTATGTACCTCACCACCTTCTGTTCCTAATTCAAAGAACTAAATGCATGTTTACATGTTCATGAAAATAACTCCCAAATAATTCCAAATTTCAGCAAATGATTCTGTAATTACCCAAACCACCAGGATATTCAACTTCACACATATCTCTGCATCTCCTTGAAAGAATGAGAAGTAACATAACAAATATTAGTCATAGTGCTAAAGGCACTACTAAAAGACTCGATAAAATTGTAATATACAATAGTATGTAAAGTTCTCTGGATAACAAAGTACGTAATAGAATTACCTAAGCTAAGAACAAAGAGATCATTAAGTCAAGTCCTTGCTATCACAGACAGATCTTACCAGCATGTACAATGCTAGTGTTTTGACAATCATGAGGTCATAAAAACACATACTACTCAAAAACATTTGCACACTTAATTAGATACTTTAAAAGGGAGAGGCCAAGATCAGACGGACCACAACTGTATAAAGCTCATAAACACACACCGTGTTCCATCGTAATTATTCTTTTCCTGAAATATCTTCTGAATTATTTTTTACTGAAAATAATTTTTTTAAAAATATCGACTGCTACTGTGTGACAAGTTTTACTGCTCTGTCACAAACAGTCTTACAATAGATCTACTGAGATTGCAGCATGACAGTATAGGGAAAAAAGCTAAAAGCAAATGTAAAACTGGTTACTAGAGAAATGTAGGAATTTTTGCTATTTTTGAAAGGTAAAACTGGTGAAGGATCAGTGTTGTTTTAGGGCTCCAGCCACACCCCAAACTTACATAAGTTCACTACACAAAGCTTACTGAACATGGTTCTAGCTGTAGTTTTACAATAAATGGCTGTTTTCCCACTAAACTGAAGATGTAGTTTATGTACACAAATTGTCCATGAACTGCACAATTTACTTGCAGGCGTATAGGCTGATTCCACAATACACCTGTACAAAGTAAATCCACTCTGTGTCTGTACTAAGTTCAGTATACCACATGTGCTGCAGGCACACAACAGTGCATGATTATGTACCTAAGCCTGTAACAATGAGAATCATCCAATTATTAAGGTTGGAAAAGACTTCTAAGATCAAGTCCAACTGTCAATCCAACACCCCCAGGCCTCCTAAACCATGACCTGAAGTGCCATGTCTACACATTTTTTGAACACCTCCAGGGGTGGTGACTCCACCACCTCTCTGGGCAGCCTGTTCCAATGCCTGACCCCTCTTTCAGTACAGATTTTTTTCCTAATATCCAATCCAAACCTCCTCTGACCTGAGCCTGAGGCCATTTCCTCTCGTTCTATCACTTCTTAGGAGACGATGCTGTGAAAAGCCAAAATCAGGACTCAATAGTCTGAATGACTATTAAGCAGGTATTCTTTATCGCAGTGCTGGACGCATGGGAATCATTCCTCCTAATGTGCGTGCCTGCACAAGGTTAGCTGCATTATTTATACAATCTCTATATACATACTCAGTTTTCTGAGAAAAGATACAGTCATTCTTTTCCAAGAACTCGTTATCATATGCAAATGTCCTTTGCACATGCCTCTTCATGTCTCCTGGTGGTCGTCAGGGGTCTCTGGATGAAGGATATACTCTTCCTCACTGTATCCACTAGTTAACTTTTGCTTTCATGCAAACTCAGTTCTCAGATCACATATATACTGTCCTTGAGGGACAGTCTGTTCTGGTTTAGTGTTTTGCTCTGCAGTTCCTTAATTTTATGGTTCTTACATCTGCTTCTTTTAAGGTCAAATGTTGTCATCATAAATTTGTTTTGGCTCTTCTTGTCTTGAAGCCTTTCTGACTCCCCCAAAGCAACAAGCTTTAGTCACAACAGTTCCAACTCTATAACCTCCTTTCAGGCAGTTGCAGACAGCGACAAGGTCTGCCCTCAGCCTGCTTTTCTCCACACTAAACCCCAGTTCCCTCAGCCGCTCCTCGTAAGACTTGCCCTGCAGACCCTTCACCAGCTTCGTTGCTCTTCTCTGGACACGCTCCAGCACCTCAATGTCCTTCTTGTACTGAGGGGCCCAAAACTGAACACAGTATTCGACATGTGGCCTCACCAGTGCCAAGTACAGGGGCACAATCACTACCCCTGCTCCTGCTGCTACCCTACTCCTGATACAAAGAGCACCAAAAAAACCCTGATACCAGAGAACAATAAACCAAACTTAGTAAACAACTCGTTGCGCAAACCAGGTGTGACTTGAACTGCCGTTTCCAGAAGCCTCCCCAGAGGAATCAGGGACGACAGGCCATCTCCCACGCCACCCCCAGCGTGGGGGCGCGGCCGGCCCGAGGCCGAGCACCGTTACGCCCTGAGCCACCACCCGCAGCTGACCTTGCCTGCACACACAGCAGTCTCTTTAAACAGAGCCCTGGTTTTACTCGCATCTATTTCAGAAGCGATTTACCTCAAGGAAAACAAGCTCCCCCTACCCTGCCCATACCGCTGGGGTTCGCGCCCACACGGCGGCGCAGCACACACCCCTCCCCAGAGGCGAACAGCGCATGCTCCCTGCCTAATAGCCAATAAGGGCGAGGCCGCCGGCCCCGCCTTGCTCTAGTATCGCTCGGAGCCAATCAGGGTGGCGGTTTTTGTGTGGCGGAAGTGGAGGGAAGTCTGGGCGGATGCGCAGCGCCATGGCCGGCGGTACCGTGGCGGTGCTGGGGCGGGTGCTGGAGGCGCTGGGTGAGGGGGCGCGGAGCGGGGGGGACTTGGGGGGAGTGCGGGGGGTAATGCTCACCTCCCTAGAGGGCTCAGCCGGGAGTACCTCCCCGCCCAGCTACTTCACCCTGGGCAGGGGGCGGGCCCGTCCCGGCGGGGCCTGGCGAGGGCCTGCGGTGAGGCGGCGGGGCTCTTCCCGGCCCGCCCGCCGGTGCCCGGCGTTGGTCTGCGTGTAACGGCGCAGCCTGAGGGGGAACAGCGGTGTCGTGCGGCTGGGGCCTTGCGGAGTCGCTTCTACCAGACTGTACTTTGGATGGTGAGCAGGGAATGCTAATGCTATCCGGGACAAGCCCCCTTAAAGAGAGCTTTGCATTTGAACGAATTGCGGCGTGATGACCCAGAAATTCTTCAGAGAGAGATTAGGCTTACGGCTGTAACGCTGTAAGGATTTGCTTCTGATCACTACTGCTGGTGTTTTTCAGATGTTGGAGGTGCAGCAGATAAGATTAATTTAATACCTCAAGACTTTTTTGCAGAACTGGTAAGTAGGGCAATAAATGGGATGTGGAGGGGCTTCTGGCACTCTTTGGTTCTAGGAAAGCTTTCTGTTTAAACTCTTCTGGTTTTTGTCTGTTGCAAAGGGAATCTTATTTATGTGGTAGCTTAGATTTACATGATTCATGAAATGGACCAGTCGTGCTAAGAGCAATGGGATTGCTTTAAACTTACGTTTTTACCATGAAAGATTTTTTAAAAATGTATTTTCGCCTTCCATCTAAATGAGATACCACACTAGCTTGTCGAGAAAACATTCCGCTTCTTTACTGTAGCATGTACTTGAACAGGATGACTGTTCAATTAGTATGAAAATGGCTTGTTATGGCAGGAATAGCTAGTGAGGTAGGAACTAAAAGTCTTGACTGAGTTTTTTTTCTTGGATTTGACATAATTTAAAATTAGTTGTTTCAGTGACTTTATTCTTCACTCCGCATTTAAAGCAAGAACATAACAGCAACTCCTGTTGTCCATTTTTGCATTAACCAGTTTTCTGTTTTGTTTTGTAATCTCCAAGTAGTCAAAGTAGCTTTGCCTTTTATATTAAAATATGCATTAAGAATGTTTTCAAACTTACTTTCTTTACAGTGTGAACAAATAATTCAACATCTGAACCATAAGATCCTGGGTGTAAATACAGCTGAATTGTGTCAGGTAAATTTGGATACTAACACTTATAAGAAAATGTATTAGCTGTGTGTGCTGTAAAGGATAGATCCCCAAGTCAGTGTGTGTGTATATACAAAGAGGTTTTTATTAACACATAATTTATTATTATTTGTAATTGTTTGTACATTCTGTTTCTAGAGAATTCAAACATCTGGGATTGAGATTAATGTTGGTGACCTGGCGAAAATAGCTAACATCATTTCCTTTCTATTTAGGTAAGCACAAAATCATTTACTTTGCCTCATGACTTTTGTTCCTCTGTCCCAGCTTAACAGTGGTATTAAAAAATGACATCAAATGTGGGTATAAAATGAACTGGTTTGGGAAAAGGGCAAAAATTTGTAACTCTTGGTACACAAAAAACCCTTCTGGACTTAGTTTATGTTCTTAAAAATGTGTAGTTACTTAATATATAATCTCACTTTTTGTAATAAAAATCTAAAGAGAGGAAGTTATTCTAAGATCCTGTGTCTGCAAGCTTTAGAACCACTGGCAAGAGAAAAGAGGAAGTTAGGCTCCATTCTAAAACTAAGCTAGGCCTTTGCATGGCAGAAGTGTGTTCTAAAAACCTCTTGTTTCTTAGAGATTAGAAATCAGCATTTGTGCCTGTTTGAAGGGCATACGGTTTAGTAACGTCAACGTTTAATTGAAACTGCCTTGTTTCTAAAGCATTAATATTGTTGAACTGCTCTGTGCACAGATCTTTCACTGAATTATGCCTTTCTTCAGTTGTAACAGGAGGCTTGATTGTTTTAATGTTGTGTCTTGTGCAAGCCCAGCAAAGCTTGGTCTCTGTGTCTTAAGACATATTAAAAGTCAAGTCCTGTTGTTTTTTGCATGTGGCTACAAAAGATCAGGAAAATATTCTGGAAAAAAATCACAGGCTGCCTAATCATTGTAAAGTGCATAGACATGTAAAGCAGAAGTTAAAAATTGCCTGTTTGGGGTGAAGTGAGTAATTTATTAAATTTGTGGAGAATGAAATTGATGCGGTGTTCTTTGTATATGCCTATAGCACAGCAGCCAGAAACCACCTCTCTACGGAAGAACTCATCGCCAGCTTGGGCAACACGGTTAGCGTGCTGCCAAAACATGCAGTTCAAGTTATTCGTCATGTATGGAATGAGCAGGGCAAGTCCATTAGTGCAGAAGATGCAAGAAATATGGCCACAGTGGGGCAGGTAACTAAATGATGAAGTGCAGTTGAGCGAACTGTTAACTTCTCAGAAATGTCAGTGCTTCATTGGGTATGGTGTGTTGTCAAGCATGTGGCAGTATCTTGATTGCCAAAAGCTTTCCTGTGTATATGATGCCAAATGTCTACCCAGGTAAAGAAGCATATACAATAAACCTTTTCTATTATGCTGAACAGTTCTCTAATATTATTGTTTGGATGATAAAGTCACATTTCATACTTTTTAAAATCAGTGCTTCATAGTACTATTAGGGAAGGTGAGTGGCAGTCAGTGTGGCAGGCAATTGTGGTGGCTGTTTATGTAAAACTGTTTTAAATGTAAATGTAATTTGAATTGTTCTTTACAGTTGATACAGCTCTTGATTGTTTTATTTTTTGTCTCTCTTAAGTTTAAACTTTTTTTTAAAGATAACGTCCATTTCCAGCATTCCTTTTTTCTTTGTTAAAAAAGATAATACAGAGTGTATTTACATTTAAGATCTTTTTTTCTAACAACAGTTTAAAAGAGTACAGAACTGGGGGGGTGGGGTGGAATATTTAAGGCTTGATGGTAAGCTTCTGAAGGCCTTCTTCACTTCTTTATTCAACAGTTCTGCCTATCATAAAAGGCTAAAAAGGATAACTTACCTGTCTGAAATGTATTTATGATGTACTTTGATTTAGCTAAAATACAGTTACGAAATGCCTTAATTTTTTTCCATTATTACTATAATAAAATTCTTGTGCATTGTCTTGAGGTTTTTCTCATGTTTCCACTTGCTTTAGAAACTTCTAAAAGAACATGACAGAAGCATGAATTCTATAGAAGCCAGGTGAACTCTGTGGCTCAAGTTCCTCTTACGAGAACTTTAAATAGGCTGTTCTTGACTATTGACAGCACTTGAATAAGGAAAATGGATTATGTAACTTGTGAAATTGCTTATTTTTTCACTATTAAAAGGGAGGGCAGATGATTTTGGCAATAATATGTGATTGAGTATATTTGTTTCCCATTTGGATATGAGCTCTAGATGTGCTATATTGCTGTAAAACATCCATCCAACAATAGCAGTGGTAGGCTGGATATCTTTAACACTGTTGCCAATGATCATTTTCTTTGTAGTTTGTAGATATTAAATGGAAACTGGGAGTTGCGATGAGCTCTGACACCTGCAGATCTCTGAAGTATCCTTATGTTGCAGTGACGCTGAAAGTGGCAGACGCTTCAGGACAAACAACAGACAAATCTTTTGAAATGACGATCCCGCAATTCAAGGTTTGCAATCAGTGTTACTTGATTCAGTCTCTTAACGGTGACTCTGTTGTGAAGGAGCAACTGTATACCTTGACGCATACATTTGTGTTGCTTATTTACTAATATGGTCATTCAGAGATGAAGCATTGAATAATTGCTTAGAACACTGAAGTTAAATACTTACTTCATAGCATTTAGTTCTTTATCACTTATCTGAAAAATGTTAATTTAGCAGTCTTCTGAGTAATAGGAATATTCTAGACCTATGGAACTGTTCCCCGGCCTTCAATATATAAAACTTGGGTTAAGCCTAACATTTGCTAATGATTAGGAATGGAGGTCAGCCTGCTTTGTCACCACGGGCTCTTAATTCTTCTTCTATGACTTTGTCATGAACTTCTAGTAACTTTGTCAAATTTTGCACAGATGTGGCACTTGTGTTGTTGTTCCTGCTTAAAGGGCAAATGCATCACTTAGAATATCGTACAAGCTTACAAATAAATCCTTGGAGTTGAGCTGGCAGGATTTGGAGAAGGATATTCTGAATCCTTAGGTGTTGTGAAATGTTGTGTTCATTCTGGTTGAAACTTATTTAATAATTTGCCATTCAACTGCTATAAGAAATGGAGGCCATACTTCAGAAGTATGGGTTATTTCAGCTGGGAATAGAGACATTTCTGTAAGAAGGTTATTAGGTGGCTGCTTTGTTGTGGTGCGAGAGCCACTTTGTATTTTTCTTTTTTAGCGTCTTCTATTAATAGGCAAAGCCATGCAAATAAGGCATCACCTCTGTAGGTTTAGTAGTGAATGTGCCCAAATGCCAACCAGCTCGCAAAAAAGAAAAGCAGAAACTTTCAGTTCAAGCTGCAAATTGTAACGGGGGGAAAGAGGAAATGTGAGAAACATGAACTGTGATTTTTGTCTAACATGCTAGTTTGAACTGCAATTCGAGCTTCTCTTCAACCAACTGAGATTTATCTTAACTCTTGCATTTTAGAACTTCTTCAAACAGTTCAAGGAAATGGCAGCTGTTCTTGAAACAGTTTGAAGAGAGCTCTTTTATTTACGCTGAAATTTCGGACAGACTTAGATCAAGTAAACTCTCCATTCTGCACAGGGAATAAAGTGCCCTTGTTCAGCAACGTATGTATCCCTGTCTTTTTGACAGCATCATCCTTGCATTGCTGTGAAGATTTCTTCGCTTTTGAATACTTGAAGCCAACTCTGCAGCGCTTGTGAAAATGTGTTCGGCTTTGTTTATCCTGATAGACATAAGATCAGGATGTGTACGGAGAAACATCACTGCAGACTTCCTAATATCCAAGAACTTACATGTAAGAAGCTACACGTTTAACTCGAGTGCAGAAGAACACCTGAAAATGTTGACTAGCAAGATACTGAGAGAAGTGTAAATCCCATGTTTATGCTTTTGTCTGTAAAATTGGGATGCACTTGGACTCAACAACAATATTAAGTATGAGGAGTATACAGAATTACACATAACAAGCATACGGTTATTCTTGAAGAATAGCAATGTCAAGCAGTTACAGGTATTGGCAGACCAGTCGTCTTTTAATAACTGGAGAATGTACTTGTCCTAACAGCTTGTTTATTTCAAATACTTATTTCCCACCACCACGGCTTACAAAAACTGAGTTAATGCATTAAGCTTTTCTGGACATCCAAAATTCATTCTCCGAAATGAAGCCCAAAAGCTAATTTTAAATAAGGGTAGAAGGGTGAATTTAGTTCAAAAGCATCTTAATTTTTTTTTGCCTTTGCATTTAATCCAACTGTAACCTGTGGCGCTGTGCTCAATGTTTTGATCAGCAGCCTGCTTTCTAATTAAATTAGAATACTGATGTAGTTGCTTTACTTCAAGCTCTGAGCTAGACAAGTCAAGAGGAAACTTGAAAATTCAGGCTGGAGCATTAGGCAAGAACATCAGAGAAAAAAAAAAAACACTCTAAAAGTCAGCAAGGTTTCTTTGCTTGTTGTATTGTGTGGCAGGAGACACTGGACTGTGTTGCACACGCTCACTCTCAGAGAATGTCCTAACCAGCAAAATTTTGACTTTGATTCTGAAAAACCTGGGTTATTTCCAATGGAGGAGTGAGAAATCCAGTGTGCTTGTATGCTTTCTCTTTGGGGTTTTGGGGTTTTTTCCATAAACAAAACATGAACTGCAAATATAGTGGGGTGCAATAAAAACAACACTGTTGCATTTCAAGATGTGCTGGTGGTGCAGTAGAGCAAGTAAATCCGAAGAGAGACAACTCATACTGATAAACAGACTGAAGTTTATGCTGCAACTTCAGAATGGTAGAGACTGAGAACCAGTTTTGCTGGGACAGATCCTCAAGTGATTTCATGCCCCCTTAAGTGAGAATATGTACCTTTCTTAACCACTGTCAGTTCTTTTTTCTTAACTCTTTTAGAAGCTGGCTGAAAGTCACTTATAGAGCTTATGCCTGCCTTTTTGCGTCATGAAAATAAACTGCAGCATATCATGCGTGCTGCATACTGCAGTCATTTCAATAAAGACCACTATTGGGGCATTACACATGGGGCATAAAACCAGTATTTGGAGTTGCTTAGAAGCCCAAATAAGTGAAACGGTATTGGCTTTAACAAAAGATAGTGAAGTTTTGGGATGTGGCCATTGATGTGGATGATACTCCTTTGTGCTGCTGAAGTCCGTGGTGTTTGCTTTGCAGCTGGGAGAGCAGATTGCTCTTTTCTGCGATCTTCTCGATAGAATGTCACAAAAATGGTCTTGGGAACAGACTTCTGTTTGCCTTCTCCCCTGTCTGCAAGGGCTCGTGGCTGAATATAGTGCAAAAATATAGTGCAAAAATATCCTCTCTGTGTGCAGAAAAGTGATGTGAGGCAGCTCTTTTTTTTTTTTTTTGTAACTTGCAGAAGTTGGAGTGTAAGGTGGTTGTAACTGGAGAATACTGTCATGCTTTGGTCTATTGAACTAATTGGCTTACATCAGTGCAAGAGTTCAGAAGTAGTATACTATTTTTTTTAGTAAAGCTGGAGCCTTACAAATACTTGCCATTTGTTCTAATGCACTTAAGTTCTTCATATAGCTGGAAACATTTGTGCCTTCACTGGAACTGGATGGAAAGAAGATTTAACTAATTGTCTTAACTCCTAGAAACAACAATTAAGTAGATGCTGGAAGGTAATGAGGAAACTTTCAGTTACCATTTTTTACTTGGTCTTTCACCAAGAAGAGAAAGTTGGCAGCCTTTGAAAAGATAAACTTACATTTTGTCAGGTCAAATATTCTAGAAATATTAATGAGTATTTTTGAAGTGTCCCTGAACTCCAGCATGTTGTAACTCCGGCTGGAAGATGCCTGGACATGTGTGCTATACCAGTTTACTGCCTGAGAATTTTCCAAGGTGTTCATGGACATCTAGGAGATGTGATTAAAAGTTGGCTATGTACTCAGACTTCTGAGATTTGTCCTGATGGCTATCAGTAGGAATTCCTGTACTGAGTAATGGAAGAATTAAGTACTTTTTGTTTTTTTTTTAATAAAAACAAACTAAAAACCTAAGTTTGCAGGATAGTGATATAAACATGTTCCAACAAGCTGTTCAATTGTTTGTCTGTATGTGCAGCAACCAGGTCTTTTCAAATAGAACTGGGAATTCTTTTGTGTTCCTAATTATACTTGTTGATTGATATGAAACTGTATAACATGAATATTTTTATAAGTCCACAAACAGTCATTAAACATATCGGTAACAGAGATAAAGATGGTCTGTATTTTGTTTTAAGCCCATTGCATGAAAGTCTGTCCCGTAAATACTATAATGGGTAAAGTTCAGGACTAGACTATGCCTAAATTTCTTTCCTTATTAAATTAGGATGAAGTTCAGACATAGGCAGTGTTTCTCTGTGATGGGGTACCAAGGAGCTGAGGGATAACTGCAGGCTGCAACAAATACTTGTATCAATTACTTACAGCGAGACAAAATGTTGTATTGAACCAGGAAAAGACAGAGGACATGTGAGATTAATGAAATTTTGCAGGAAATTGCATTCAAGTGGTTTTCTTTCCTCAGCTGTATTTAGGAGACAAGTAAACAATTTTTCTCTTCAACATTTGTCTGGAACAGCACAAGAGGAAGGAAGGGGAGGGGGGAGAGGGTCTTAGTCAACAAACCCAAGGGAGGGAATAATGAAAGAATCTTCTGGCAGTGGGCAATGACTGTCCTCTTTGTCACAACGGGTTGGGTTGGTTGGTTGGTTTTGTTTTTTTTTTTGCACTAGTCACTAGTTTCAGACACACGAGCCTGCTTGTAGAAAACCATTTTGTAGAAAAATGGAGGAAGGCCCACAGAAAAGAGTGCACAAGCAGCTGTATACGCATTTAGCTTCTGAGCGTTTTGGCCTAGTCATGGCCAAAGTAAAAGCATGTCTTTGTTCCTGCTTCCACAAAATTGTACTGCTTTTCTTTAACCACATTTTAAAGGTATGTAACATTGTTGTTCACCCTTTACCACCCCTCCCCTTTTCAAGCCTTTGTGCTCTGTTTGAACACCTGAAGATACTTTAGCTTAGACCAATTAAAAACAAAGGTAGAAAGATGATAAATTGGGGGAGAAGAAGAATGTTGTTTCTTCTTCCTGCTTGCCCTGTTCCCTATCGTATTTGAATGTTTTATTACCCTCTTAACTGGGAGCATAATGAGAGGGTAATTTCCACTCCTTTGTAGAGGCACGCAGGGTTCTTCTGTTTAGCCCTTGCGGGTACTGGAATAACACATAAAAGTGCCTGAGTCATTTAATCTACCTGCAGCAAAAAAGGCCCCATCTCTGAAGAACCTTTGCAACAGGGGCAGGGACTTAAAATTCAGCAGCCTCTACCCTATCCAGTACCCTGTGGTTGATGATGGTAGTGCTCATTTCCCAGACAGATTTCTAGTAAAATGTTACAAGGCTGTTGGTTGGACTGCTCGCTTACTGGGCATTCACTCGATTCGGAAGTTGGATCTGTGCAGGTCAGTACATGACACAGCAAGTGCCCTTACCTGGGTTGAGCTCACATGGTATGCTGCTGCTAGAGTCCTCTCTTCCTAAGGCTCGGTCACCTCATAAACAACTGGATTTGCATGTCACTGTGTGGTTTTGGCCAAATGTCTCCTGTACAGCACTGTCCATGCATGCTCATCCAGTCCCAGTCTTGGTGCCTGAGTGCATGAGGAAGCATGCATGTCAGAGGGATGATCCTCAGCATTCCTTGCACCCAGTCCTGCATGCTTTGAAACCCTTCGTGACTCTTGTTTCTGAGGCTTTTCTGAGGGTAGGTGGAGGAATGACCTGCCATTTGAATGGAGTTACTGGGATCTGTCTGTTATTCATGACTTTGTATCATGGAGAAGTAAGGAAGGTGAGATTGCTGATCTTCTCTGTGAAGGCTAATTTTGGTGTTTCTGGGTTTCCTCTTCCTTGTGCTGCATTTTCCTCCTATGGCTAATTACAGTCTAGCTGCCCTGACTTGAGAACCATTTCTGTTCAGTATTTGTAGGTGCCAAACTTCCCAAATATTCTGTTAGTGTTTACATTACAAATATTGTTATATTTATAAATCGGAAATTTCCGTGTCAGTTTTCTACTTCACCTACTGAGCTTTGGAACAGTAAGGTTTAATACGCATATTAAAAATGAAGGAAAGTTCTATTTCATACAATAAATTTCTGTGGTATAGAACGTTTTAAGAGGAATTTGTCATAGCATCGGTCACCAGGTGGCAGTGCTACATAGTCTTGATACACAGTAATCCTTTGAGAGCATGTCTGACAATGGGACCAGGTCTTCTGGTGTTCGCCCCTGTAGCTTGTATCTTGAACTGCGCATCCATGTCACCATAACTTCCAGCCTACTTCTTATGTTGTAGGGAAATACTCTAACTTCTGTGTTAATTATTAAAAACATGAGCGTAAAGATTTCCAGTGACATAAACAACATTCAGCATTTTAATAACAGAATATATACCATACATTGTATATTTCCAGTAGCTTAAAACAGTAATTTAATTATAGTAACATTTCTGCATTATGACTTGCTTTTTAAATAGCGTGTTACATTTCTCACTTTACATTTTTTTTCCCTGTTTATCCATCTCTTAAACAGATCTTTCTAGATTTGTATCTTGTTCATATAAAACACATTTACATTTCTCTATCCGAGGTTTTCGTGCAGTTTAACCACTCTAAAATCCTTCTTACGCATTTTGTTACGCAGCCTAGTTTTCAGTGTCTTTAGGCAACACTTAGGAATACCCTTCTCTGCTGCTGGAAGTGGCCCTGTTGCTTAATTCCTCTGAATTATTACCTCTGAATCTGAAAAATAATGTTCTGCTGTTCTTGGTGCTACTGGAGCTGCAAAGAATTATTCCATTCCCCATTAATGGGGCTAGAATGTCATCACTACTGTGTCTTAGGCAGATTATGGGTGTTTTTTTAAAAAAATTCATCTAAGAGCTTGGCCAAAATAAAGCAAGACAGGCTTCCTTCCCAGTGATGCTTCTGAACTGGCAAGTACTGGATGCTGCAACCACATTGCGTGAAGCTTGAGAGGGGTGTTAAAAGTTTACATTTAAAATGAGCAGAGGAACGTAGGTGCGTGTCTTGCACGACTCACTGGTGTGCTGAGCAATGCTGCTTCTCGCGGTTGGAACGTGGGAAGATGAGATGCTCAGCAGTCGACAGAGTCAAGACAACAGATGTCGATTTACCTAGGGGAGAGTCAAGGATGATGAGAAAGAGGATTAAGGGGTTCCCATCTGTTATTTTTTTTTTAATTATTATTATTGGCAGCTACGCTGGTATTGTGTTGGGATACAAGTGCCCTGTTGTTCATGGTAAGCTGTACCTTCTCCTACCAGCCATACAGTACCGAGCTGTGAAACTGCAATAACATTTTTTAATAGTGATACACTGTTGAAGTCTTAATGATATTTGCATTTTCCTCCTGCACAGATATAATTTTTGACCTTTGAAGTTGAAGTACTCCTGCCTTGCAAAGCATCTCTATTCTATATTGTTTCTGCACTCTACTACAGATCTGCTAACCTTTCTAGCCTGTGGTTCATCCTTTGTAACAATGCATTTGTGGAATCATATCAAGATGTTCCTCTTAGCTTTGGCAATGACAAGAAATCCTTCCTTAGTTTCCATTTCTAGAGAGCTGGAGGGTACCAGGATCCCGTCCAAATCACAAAACGAGGCAGAGGGAGTGGGCACTGACAGGGAGAGAAGTAGGCTCCGGCAGCTGCAGTACTCTCCTCTTCCTCATTTTTTCTGCTCATTATATGTTACAGCAGCGGCTGGGGAATAGTAGGGAAGTAAATGTCTCCTTTATATGAAAGCAGAAATAATCGGGAATGTGGAAGTTCTTGTTGCAGAAATTGCTCTGTCTCCTGTAAGAACTAGCTTTGCAACTGGCCTGAGCTGCTAACAGCCACCAAACTCTGTATTATCTCAGCAACAGGGATTTTAGTAAACTCATCTGACACCCTTTTTTGGGGGAGGAACCTTAAAAAAAAAAAACTAACTACAAATGTTCTCACCTGAAAAGATGCTATAATCACACATAAGCACACAGAAGTCAAGACTAGCAGTTTTAAAGAAAAAACCTTGTTGTTCTTCGCTGGATCCAAAGTCTGCTGTGCCAGAAAGTTTCATGGGATGACCATTAGATGAATAAACTGACAAAAATAAGTATGTGTTCCATGATCAAATGCTTCTTTGAAGAGAAATATAATAATTCAGTGCACTGTCTCTCTTAATCAGCGCTACATTAAATTGAATAACAATACACTGAAGACAGGCATAAAATGTGCTGGGTCACCTTAAGTTCTGGAGGTGTTTATGAAATTTCTAGCTAGGGATTATTCTCTTATGAACTTTGCTCATTCCAGTTCCCCTAAATCTGTTTTGGAGTGGTTATTGGCAGAACAAATTATTACCTGTCATTATGATCAAAAAGGATTAGTGCCATTTGAGAAGAAAAAAAATCCAAACTACCCAACCCCCATTAGATTAATTTTTCATCATTTTTATTGTGTACACATTGCAGTGAGTGTCCCCTGCTACTGACCAGTCTCTACAAGACCGATATGTCTTCCTCAAATGTTTGGCATTATATTTTGAACTATAATAACCCTCTATACAACCTGCAAAATACACCTTTTTCGTGATGTTTTACACACTTAATAGTAACAGAGTTCCTCTAACAGATAAAGTTTAAAGCCTTGGTAATATGCCCAGTCTACTGAACTTACTTTCTAATGCTTCAATTACATTTCCAAAAGTTAATGCATTAGAGTCTTCAAGTAAGATTCAGTAGTTTAAATCAATACAATGCGTTCTGAAGTAAAAATGTCTACCTCTCAGATCTTACTAAAAAGTGATTGGATAGTAAAATAAAATCTGACTAATTAAAAATAATGCATTATTTTTTAGCCGTGGTAGTGGTCCTTGAAATCCCAGAGTGTCAAGCAACGGCATTCTTAGAAAAGCCGTAGGATGAGAAGCAATTCCAGCTACGGGGCATGTTACTGAAATGAAGGGGTTGAAATTACGCATAAATTATGGGATTGTAAAGTCAAGTCTACAACTCCTCTAATAACTTAATATTTTTTTTCTGCAATTAAAATTGTGGCTAGAAAGCTTAAGGGGGTGGATAATTACTAGCAATTAACAGTCTGACCACGTGAGATGCTGACGTCTCTCCGCTCCTGAAGAAATTACTGAGAACTGTGGTTGCTTACCATTTTGCAGGTTTAAATCTTTGAACACAGAAGATGAACCGATGACCCAGATCTGATACATGAAATGGCTCCTGCGGTGCCATGTGCAGAAACAGCAGACGTTATCAAGGTGTTGCCTTAATGAACAAAACATACTTCCTTTCATAAACAGAAGGAAAATATGCTTTTTATTTGGAAAAATAATCTTTACATGTAGCGCTCCGCTGACAAGCATATTGAATCCAAAAAGCTCAGAGGCATCTACGTGCATTTAGTTAACTGTATCTGTGTTTGGGACTTGGACAGCATACCTCATTCTGGAAGATTTTGCATCTAATGTCTGTTTAGTCAACAAAAGTCAATGGCAGGTTATCAGCGATTCAGAAAGGTCTGACTGGGTACGTGGTCGGTTTTATTTGACCAACTGAACATGTATTTGCAGCACATGATATGGCAATTACTGAGCACAGTACTTTATGTACTTTACATATTCCAATATAGTTTTCACTTTAAATTTTAAAATTTGTCTCAAGAACTTGGCCAATAATAATAGTAAAAGAAGGAATTTTTAAAAAATTGTGGCCTCTTGTCAGGGGCATTGCCTGTCATGTCTCGCACGGGTGCTGCATTTACGCTTCTTTCCATTTGGGATGACCTGGAGATAAACTGCTCTATCGTCAAGAACACACATGTATTTGCAAAGCTCTGTGGATAAGGGCTATGGAAAGTTGCTTTCTTCTCTGTCTCAAAGTTTCTGATTCCCATTAACTGAGCTATAAGGATTATGTAGTTTAGGTTAATTCCTAACTACATTGTGCAAAGAATTAGAGAATGATGCTTTTGTTACTGTTACAGTTTTAAACACTAGGGGAGAAATGACATGAGAAGCACGTCAGAGGTCACGAGCAAAGGAATACCACGCTCAATATGAGAGAAATTCGGAAGTTTTACCTTAAAGGTGCATGAAGTCTTACAGCTGGAAACAAATGAGAAAAAGGGACCGACTTCAAGAAGGAAAGTTACGTAGCTAGAGGACTGAGTTTCTAATGAAGCACTATTAACGAGATGGGGGATGAAAAGTGGTAGGCCGATTAAAGGATAAGAAAGAAATGATGAAGTAAATGGATAAAGGTAATGGACGGCTAAGTGGGATTACTCTGAGAAATCGATTGAGAGAGACATAAAAAGCTGAACGAGAAGAAAGCACAAAAACTTTGGATTAACATCTAAGAATTTGATTCTGAAGGTAGTTAAAATATTAGTGGCAGAGTTCATATAGATTAATTTCATCTTAAAAGGGATTTGTGTAAAGAATTCAATAATAAAAAGGAATTAGGTCAAAATAACCAGATCTCACGTCGTATTAAGCAAATCACCCAACTGAAGGAGAAACCAAACAGCTTTACATAACTGGCACAAAGGTGATAATTTAAGAATTTCAAATTGATTTTCCACATTTTGTTCCTTGCACTTCTACCTGATAAAATAAGTCATAAAAATTGAGTGCATCCTTAGCAGCTGAAAACCCAGCTCTGCAGCATCTTCAGGTAAAGGCTTCTTGCTCTGTTTGAACAATGTGAGAACATCAATGGATCTGTGATTGCTTAAAAGAATTTCAGCCTCTTTTGCCTTTTTTAAAAATGTATTCACATGACTGTGTTCACGTTTCCTGGTTATTATTCATTATTCATATCTCCACAGCACCTAAAATCCTAGGTGTTTGTCCGCAACCTGGTTTTGGTAGGTCATATACAAACATAATGCAAAGGGATCTGATAGCCTGGGAGATGGTGTTTGCAAGCAGCTCCAGCAATTCAGTTATGTTGCAGCCTCCCCCTTTGTTAGAGCCATTTCATGGTTATCCCATCTAAAATCATTCCAACCGAACGCATGAGGGGGTTTCGCCGCTACTTTAGTACAAACCCAGCGTTCGGTTCACTTCCCAGGTAGTTTAAAATGGGTCTATGCATTCAAGCGCAGCTTCACGCTCCAGATGAATCATCCAACCAACCGTTTCCCCAAAGGAGCGAGCCACCTTGCTGCCCTCTCCACCCCCGAGCAGCTATTCCTGCTTCCTTTGTGCCAACAGCGGCGTCTGTATGAGCACTGTCACTTAAATTAGAGGCGGCTCACGGAACTGAACTGGCAGAAAGCGAGGAGCACTTCAACGCAGCATTAAACCAGCACCAGCGCTGCCGCCAGGAAGCGAACGGGTCTTCTCCCAGGTGTGCTGTTGGAGAATCATAGCGGCTCCCACACCATCATCCCACAGTGCTGGCGCACAAAATCTCAAGTAAAATTCTCAGCTAAAGGGTTAATGCTAACTGCGCAGACTGAGGGACAATATTTTAGGTCTGTGATGTAAAAAATTTGGCTGTTATTATCCTGCCTCACTTGTAAAATGTACTGTATGACAACACAGTTCAGATGTTAAAAGTGTGTGGAAACAGTCAGCTTGGGAAAGCAATTCCATTCTGGCTTGAGCCACCGCAGCAAATATTAAAGCCGGTGTCCAGCCTACCAAAGACTTTTTGCATTACCTGCCCTACTCTAAAAATAGCTCATTTTAGGATGCTGTGGGAGCAGGTATATTTGAGGTCGTCCCAAGTCAGAGCGTTAAAACTGAAAATTGCATCCAATAAACCAAAAACGCATAAACCAAACGATTAAACTGGGGAAAAAAAAGAGCAAAATACTTTGCTCAGGAAATGAGCGTAGTTGCTTGTAACGCTATTAAAATACTGCTAACACGATGGTTTTGTGTCAGATTTCTGTGTCAGTTCAGGCTGTTGTGGGCTGTGATCTGCTTTGCTGCGTGACCCCTCTCTGCCCGATCTAGCACGCAGCCTCCAACTGCACAGAGGTGCTCTCCAGCTCAAGCTACGGATTTATTTTTTTCTAGACAGGGTTAAAATGGTGGCCACAGTAGCACGTTCCTGGGAATTACCCCTGCCATGTCCACATATTTAAACACAAGGACAGTCACTATAACTGACAACTACAAGATGGATACGGATGCTGTAGGACTGGGAGAAAAAGCTTTCTCTAGCTGCTTTCCCAGGTAGAGGAGACCGGTAACTAATATTTACAGTAGGTGGCGGATTTTGACTTGACAAAAAGCGATGTTATCGCGATAGCGGGGGGGGGGGGGAGGGGGGGGCCGGGCGCAGGCAACAAACCACAACTAAAAGCTTAAGCAGGAAAAAAAAAAAACCTAGAAAAAATTATTTTAAAATCAGTTGTAATTAATCCCGGACTTGACAGGGAGACACTGCTGTAACTCAGCCGTGGAAGTGCCTCTGCACGTTTGCGGCACGGCTGTTTCTCCCCGCGTGGGGGCAGAGGCCGGAGGGGAGGCACCGGGTCCAGCAGAGCCCTGCGGCGACGGGCCGAGGGGTGCCCCGGGACCCCGCCGGCCCGGGAGAGGCTCCTCTCGACCCCAAGCGCCCCTCCAGCTCCCAAGCACCAAAACCAAGTCGGGAAAAAACCCTCGGAGCTTTCGCAAGCGGGGTGGGGGGGCGGCCCCGGCGGCCTTCCCACCTCCTTCCCTCCGCCGCTCGGCGGCCTTCCTCCCCTTGCGGACCTCCTCCTCCTCCCTCCGCGGCCGGTCACGTCGCGGGGCGGCAGGGAGCGGCCGGCAGCACTGGCGGAGCGGGGCCCACGCCACCCCGTATTTTCGTCTCTATCTCCGGGGGCGGCGGCGGCGCCGTCCCGCCCCTCGGCCGGGGGCGGCGGGGCGTCGCGTCGCCTCCCCGCTCCTCCCCGGGGCGGTGAGGAGGGTGAATCGGCCGCCCTTCCCCGCCCCGTGGGCTGACCCCGGGCCGGTCGGCGCGGAGGGAGGCCGGGAGGGAGGCGGCGCGGCTGCGGGGACGTGCCCGCTCCGGGCGGGATGCGGGCTTAGCTGCGGCCCCGGGCCGAGCGCAGGCCGCGCCGGCTGCACCTGGCGCCCGGAGGGAAGCGGCCGCGGAGCCCCGCGCCCCCCGCCCGGGAACTCGCCGCTATGGAGAAGCGAGGGGAGGGCGCGCCTCTCTCCCACCCCCTGGAGCCGGAGCCGGAGCCCGAGCCCGAGCCCGAGCCCGAGCCGCAGCCGGCGGCGCCGGGGGAGAAGCGCTTCAGGCTGTGGTACGTGGGCTCGTCGTGCCTGGACAGGCGGACCACGCTGCCCATGCTGCCCTGGCTGATGGCGGAGATCCGCCGCCGCGGGCAGCGGCCGGAGCCCGGCGGCGCCGTGGGAAGCGGGGTGCCGGCCCGCGAGGTGCTGCTGCTGCTGGGCTCCCCCACGCTGCGCTGCGTGCCCGCCGGACCCGCCAGCCCCGGCCGCCCCGCCGCCCCCGGCTCCGGCACCGCCACCGGCTCCGGCACCGGCGGCCACGGCCGCCCCGCCAGCCCCGCGCCCGCCGTCTTCATCTTCGAGCACAAGGCGCAGCACATCGCCCGCTTCATCCACAACAGCCACGACCTCACCTACTTCGCCTACCTGATCAAGGCGCAGCCCGACAACCCCGACTCCCCCATGGCCTGCCACGTCTTCCGGGCCACCGACCCCAACCAGGCGAGTGGCGGGGGCAGAGGGAGGGGGCCCTCCCCCGGGGTACACACACACACACACACACCCCGCTTTGCTTCTCTCCCTCCTCGCCTGACGGGGCCCCCAGCCGCGGAGGGGGGTCGGTGTGCTGGGACGGGGCACGGCTGCGTTTGAGGGGCGCTGCGAGACCGAAACCCTCCCCACACCCCACCCCGTGGGGTGGGGCGAGCCTGCCCGGGGCCGGCCGTGCCCGCTGGGCTCTCCCGGGAGCAGCCGTCCCGGGGCTGCACCGCGCCGAGCTGCTCGGGCGGCTGCAACACCCGCGGGGGTCGCGGGAGATGGGGGGGCGGGGAACACGACATACAGTCCCGCGTGGCCGTGGGGTTGCTGTGCCACCCCCTGCCCCGAACGCACGGCGCACCCGCCTGCCAGGCCGGGGGTACCAGCCTCTGCAAAACGTGGGTGCTCCGGGAGATGGACCCCTTTTCCTTCTCCTCTGTCCCTCGTCCGTGGGGCCGCCTCGTGTCCCACAAGAGCTCAATGGCAAGCGCATAGTTTACTTTTGCACCATTGTTGTGCGCAAAGTGCCCAATTTTGTGAGCAAAATGCAGAATTTGTGTTAAACCGTCCTTACGGTGGCGTAAGTGTTGGAATCGAGTAGCCCAGATGGTGCTTTCAGGGCTCCGCCGACCCCCGGCGTTGTGGAAACCATCGTTCGGGACCAGTGGGCCCTATTGTGCTCACAGGTCACGCTAAGGACACCTGGCCGTGCTCAGGCACACTCAGTAGTGCTACAGTCAACCCTAGGTTTGGGTGGAGACATTGTTGATAAAGTGCCAACTGGAAAAAAAAAAGGCCTAACAGTAAGACTGTATTTTCCTGACACTTTAACAGGCTTTGGCTCACGCGGCCAATGTGCAGCAGAGTTCTTTCTCCTCCCTGTGTGGAGTATGAGAGATGGTGGCTCAAGGAATAGGTTTGATCGCTGATTTGTCAAGGTGACAGCGAGAAAAAGGCCTTTCCATAAGAATCCTTTGGTTGAGTAAGCTAAGACACCTCTGCCTGAGTTTTCACGGACACATATGGGGGGAAAAATGCACAATTAGAAATGCTGGATTTTACCGAAGCCCCTTAGCTGACATACTAGATGTACTGAACAGTTGCTTGGGTTTCTTTGGGTTGTGGGTGTTTTGGGTTTTTTTTTAAGTGAAGAGGGTAGGAAGTATTAAGAAAATAACTGAAAAGTTCTCAGTATATTAATTTTTATTTGAGTCAACATACTGCCAGAGATTTTAATACTGGAGGGATTTAGATTGCGTGCATAGCTGTGGCTTGAGCTGTTGTCAAAGATAGGACGGGAGGTATCCCAAATGGAGGTAGCTATGGTTAACGCCTTGGCAACTGCTGCCACCATTGTGCTCTGCCAGAAGGGAACTCAGAGTTAGGAGAGAGCACGCAGAAGGAGCATGAAATGGAAGGGATCATGTCTGGCAAGGGAGGAGTCAGAAATGTCCTATTAAGGAGTCTGACCATATGGACAGAAGGGAACCAAGGCTCCTGCTGTTGGCAGGGGATGCTGAATCAAATCTATTTCTGGGGTAGGTCTGCTCTGGTACCATGACTTTGTAAGACAACCTCATGCTGTAAGGGAGTGGATCCCTATTACTCTTGCCAACTTGCAAAATACTGTGTACATTTACAGTGGGGAGACCGTTTCTGCCTAAACCTTTTATCCATATGTCTTCCCTTTCCTCTTGGAGGAAAATGTCCTTATGTCATGGAATGAAATCAGACTGACACTATAGGTAAAGCCTTCCTATTGAAGGAAGTTATTGGTATGAACAAGTTCCCTTTCATAAACTCCTATCTTGTTCTGACAATGTAGTCCAAATCTTATCTGGCAAGATTTTTTTTTTAGCCGTGCTATCGTTAATAAATCCCTCACGTGAGGTGTACTCAGCACATGATTTCCAGACAAAGAGCTACAGTAAGGGTAGTGGATGCACAGCCAGTGACGTGATTCACAAGTGTCTGACTAACAGGTAGGTTTTTTTAAGGTATCAAGAAGAAAAGAAGGTAGATTTTTTTTTTTCCTCCCTCCCAAGTTTCGTTACTAACGGTTGAGGCTTGGTTGACTAAGTCTGTGCAGGTCTCTAGCTGTTGATCTGTGCTTAAGCCTAGTCCTCAGTGGATGAAATCAGGCTGCAGGTTGCTAGCTCTGAAAAATCTCCTTTTGAGTCTCTTAATTGTTATAAAATAGATACTGTTCTTGCACGGTTTTGAGGTCTTTAAGTACATACTTGTTTCATATTGGTTATGTGAGCTTTGTGGTGCATATTAGCTTAGAAAGTATTTTTCACAGCTGTTATTTTAAGACGACCTCATTTTCCATCTTAGGCCATAGTCAATTCCAGCCAATGCAAGTCGGCATCGCTACTGAGAGAAGTGATCCTCTCCTCTTCAAGCCTCGACCCCCTGTTCCTTCCTCTCGGCTTTGTCCTCATGGCAGCACAGCTGTTTGTGCAGCCGCCCGGTGAACAGGATCAGGGAATTGACTGGCTGAGGTTAAACTTGCTTTTCCCCCACCTTTGGCAGATTAGTTCCAAAACACTTCCCTGATTTGCTTTACTATGCAACCCTAATACCGTTTACATCAAGACAGGTAGGTTGGAGGCACAAGGTAGCAATGAGTGGCCAAGAAGGGGAAGGGTGGGATAGCCTTTTCAGCAGTTATACTGACTTCAGGCTAGCCAGAGATGACCACAAAGCCATGGTGTTATCCCTCTTGGTGGCATTAAGCTCAGCAGCATGCTAGGTCACCTTGAAATGAAGGAAGGGTACAGGAGATGTCGTGTGGTCTTTGAGTTAGAAGACAGCTAGCTGTAACTTTTAATGGTGGATGTAAATTATCAAAGCGAGAGGGTAATGATTGACTTCCGAGAGGTTAGTGCTAGCGCCGTAATTCAAAAAAACAGTGTAGTTGAGAATGAAAATTTTGGCCTCGAGCCCATTGCTTTGTCCACCAGTGATATTGCACAGTGTCTTTGATGCACGTGCACTGACTGTGACCACAAAAGGGGATGTTATTTGCAGATAAAAAGCAATGCTTCTTGCCAGTCCCTGCAAATTTCTTTAGCAGATGACCAATAAAGAGCCAATGCAATATGTGCTCTGATAACATCAAGTGGTAAGATAACACCTTTTAATGTTATTTGCCATGACTGAAGAAACAGAGAGTGAGGCATCATGAAACATCTTTACGTTTTATTTGAAAGCCTGCAAATTAGTAGGCAGAGCTGGAAAGTAGGAGCTAGTGGATCGGCTCCTGTTCTGGAGTAGTACTTTGGCATGGTGTCAAACCCAGCGCTCAGCTGTCATTATGGGGTTGGATGCTAAGATGCTTTTATTGGGGGGAGGTCTCTTTCTTTTGCCCTTTCCTTACATGGGGAGAGAAAACTTCTGGACCCATCTGACTGATGAGTATGGGAACAGAAGTTTTGGACTGTTTTCCTTCAGAATTATTACAGTGTTTGCCACTCCTCAGAACTTTTCAAAGCAGCAGCCAGCTGAAGTGGATGAGGGTAGTTGTCTGTTTTAGTGCTGGCAAGTAGCTTCTGAATGGCAGCTGGAGATTTTTTAGTTTTGTATTGCTGTCGTTTGAGAATTATCTAGGATGCACAGAGGCTGTCTGTAAACATAGATGACAGCATTGTCTCATTTTATATTTGGCAGATTTTCTTCACAATCCCAGGAACAGAGTTTTGTTTGGTTTGGTTTTTTTTTTTGGTTTTAAACCAAAAGATAGAGTTTGTAAATATAGCAGGCATACCCTTCTCCCAGCCACCAAGAAAAGCCCTTTTGATTAGAGTTTTCAAACTCAACTTTAACACACTTTTACCATGAAATACTGATTTTATTCTATAAACCAGATTTTAGTTGTGTGAAACGAATCAATGCTGTATGACAATTGCCTTGAGTTCCCTGTTCTCTGAGAGACAGGCTTGTGGTTCAATCTCTTTCTGCACTTTTTTGTTTTTAATTATTATGCTGATCTACAGTGAGCATTTTCTTCTTGAAACACGAATAAGCCTGGTTTGGGGATTTTTTTAAAAATTTTTTTTAACCTGAACTGACATCCTAAATCTAATTCTACTATAATTGGTTCTTATTAGTGAAGGTAGTTGTCTTCTCCAGTTAAGCAAGAACTTACTGGATGCATTTTGTATTTATTTTAGAAACTTTATAAGCAATGATCCAAATGTATTGTTATGGGGTTTCAAAACTAATCCAAGCTGACTGTGAAAGAAAAATGTCCTGGCGCACAGACCTCAGCAGCGTGTAGCTCGTGTGTGTATAATCTGTAGCTGTGGCTGTTCTGCCGTAACCATGCGTTAGGGTGACTAGCCTGTCTCAAGGCGAGGCAGAAATAACGGAGCATTTTGCTGACAAAGTAAAGCTGTGATAAGAACTGGAGAGGTAGAGGGACAGAGACAAGAGCCGGAGGCAGCCTGCCTGTAGCCCATACCCCTGCTCTGTCTTTGCTGCATTGGCTCAAAGTCAAAACTGTTTGTCTATTCCAAGAGTGTGCTAATTGTCTGTTAGATAATGTATTTCAGTAAAGCAAGGCCGTTAAGACAGTTTATTCTGAAAAACAAGGCATCAGTATAAAGTCTTTCATTTTTGCTATTCAGAGGAGCCTTTTATGCTGTAAGTTCTGTAAGACTTTATATTGAAGAATGTAAGTTAGAAATGTTTGAAGAAGAAGGTTTGTGAGCTTTACATTCATATTTCTTTTGTGCTTTGATTTTTATGTGCCGTAGGAGCATGGGCTGAGTGGTAGCAAATTCTGGGCATATTACGTATGTACAGCGTTGTTGCAGTTCATATTCAAATGTTGCACAGGTTGAGTCATCTGATAAGCTGTGTTCTGAACAGGTATAACAGACATGATAGAAAAGATAGGCTCTGGGTTTTTAGGGATTCTGCAGGAAATGGGAGAGATGCAGAGTTTGGTCACTGGATCAACTCGAGCGTACTTTGATTGCAGAGGAAAGAGGTAATGCTGTTTTCCATGAGAAAGATAGGTTGTCCCAGTTCTACCAAGAAAACAAGTCTTAGAGAGACAAAAAAACAAATTTCTCGAAGTTTGTGTGGGCCAGAATTTCATTTATGGGGTGAGACACTGAAAAGCAATGACTCAAAGTGTGGATGCTAAAGGCTCGCAGTGAATGCAGAATTGTTTGGTGAGTGGCCTCATTATCTCCAGCCTACATGGGCTATGCAGCCTCAGATAAGTCTTGGTCTCTTTTTTTGGGGGGTTTGGTGTTCTTTTTGTTCTTTAAGCAGTGTCTGACCTAAGATTTGGAAAGTGGAACTGAAAGTTGAGAATTTAAGGTTTCATTTTTGTTTTACTTAATTCAGCACTTTTTTCCTGAAAACAAAAGTCCTTCTCATTTTAGGCTTGTAAAGCTATCTTTTTAAGTTCCAGTTTTGAACATCTTGTCCGTGATAATCTTCTGTCATGTCCTAAACAGAAGAAATAATAAAAACATTATAACTGTTAACTGTTTCTAAATGCTGATATGTAGCCTTTTTATCCTTGATGAATGTTTAGGAGACGAAAGAGAGAATGGTTTTAGAAACTACCATATCTGCTCTGTTTGTAGAAAGAATGCATTCATTTTCCCTTTTGCAGTTCCTGAAAACCACCGTGTTATTTGGGGAGTAGAAGCAACATTATGGAGGATTTCATTTTCAGACAGGCAAAATAAAATATAGACTGATAAGTAGATGAGATAATGTAAGCTTACTGAGGGTGGCTGTAGGTAATACAGTGACCAGACAATGAGGCTATTTTATTTAAAGAAAGGAGCTTGTATGCATCTGTGCACACCAAATCAAGGCTCTGCTTCTGATTACCTGTTTCTACATTTTTCTGTCCTGTTTTTCAAATGTAGAGACAGTGCCCTTTAAAAATAATTAAATAGAAATTTGACTTCCAAAAGATTTGGCTAGCTTATGTGTGTTTTGGCAACAAGAAGAGTCTGATTTTTAGGGATGGTAAAAATCTCAGACCAAAATGCTTGAAGTTAGTGTTTATAAAAGTGAATGCTAAAAAAGATTCAGTTTCTAAACAGTCATCGCAGAATAGTAGTGTGACCAACTCCTACCTACCTCTGTTCTTTGCTAGAGTTTGGTGTAGCATTTGATGTGCACAGCTCACCCTTCCTTGCATCTCTTCCATCCATCTTCCCCATTTGCCTGGAACTCCCCTGAGCTTCTCTGAGGTAAAGCGATGAACACCGTGATGAATTCTGGGGGTCAATCATGGAGATTGCTCTCTAGGCTTTAGGTCATGCAGAGGTTTCAGCAGCATTGGCATGGTCCCCTCATGGCACCAGCTGTCCTCTGCCGCCTGGTTTTGTTTCCTTTGTGGTTTCATGTACTATTTGAAGTTCAGAGACAACAAAACGCACATGAATTTATTTCTGTGTGGCTTTTATTATTTGTCCCATATGTGAATTGTGGCATCATTTACCTTCATGTTCTGTGCTGCTCTGAGGCACCTTTAGAGACCACAAGGAGATGACTGGGTAAAAAGACCAGACCTATTGGAAGTCTTGTACAGGTCATTAAATAATGCAGTATTTGAGAGCAGCTGGAAAGTAAACTTAAGGCAGCAAAGTGAAGTGACTTAATTCATAAACAGGATCTGTGCTTTTCTGTTCTGTGTAGACTGTAATGTAATCTCTATTACCTTATGTTCTGACACAAATAGGTACATCAAGACCATATGCAATAAGATGGGTTCCGAAATAAATTAGAGCATCACTAATGGAGGATAGTGTATGATCATGCCATGAACAACTAAATCTGCCCTGAAGAGGTCTTCAAAGTGAAAAAATGTGATACAAAATGTCAGAGAGGGGCTGAAACCACTAAGTGTGGAAGTGGTTACCTCAGGGATGCATGAAGTATGTGACCTCTGATTTATGTGATCTCTTTTGGGTACCAGAGAATGTGCATCAGTTTTCAATATGCGTGTTTTAATCCATGAACATTTTCGTTTGGTTTGGTCCCTTCCCCATCCCCACCCCGCTTCCAGGTGTATTAACTAGTTGACAACTGGTAGATCAGTGAGGTGGGCAAATAAACATACTTGGTGGTCCTGTAGATCTGAGAACACTTTGGTAATTCAGTCTTCCTCTCAGTGGTAGTCAGGGAAACCTATTTGTGCTGCAGGGGATTAGTTCTTTTCCCTCCAGTCCTAAGTGTACTACTAGGACATAAAAAAATAAACAAGCAAACAAAACCACATGCATTCACCCTAAAGGGCTCACTGTAGCCCATATTAGAGTCTGAACTTTTATATTTTTATAAAAACTAACTGTATATCTTGAAAAATCCAGTTATTCTTCATTCATTACAGCCTCTCTCACTGTAAGGGAAGATCGAGTTCATGACCACCTGAGGAACCTGGACATACACAAGTGTATGGGACCTGATGAGATGCGTCCCAGAGTCCTGAGGGAATTGGCTGGTGTAGTTGCCAAGCCACTCTCCATGACATCTGAAAAGTCATGGCAGCCAGGTGAAGTTGCTGGGGACTGGAAAAAGGGAAGCATTGTGCCCATCTTTAGGAAGGAGGATCTAGGGAACTACAGTCCTGTCAGCCTCACCTCTGTGTCGGGGAGATCATGGAACAGATCCTCCTAGAAGCTATGCTAACATGCATAGAGGACAGGGAGGTGATTTGAGAACAGTCAGCATGGCTTCACCAAGGGCAAGTCCTACCTGACCAACCTAGTGGCCTTCTATGATGGAGTGACTACATGAGTGGACAAGGGAAGAACTATGGATGTTGTCTATCTGGTCTTCTGTAAGGCCTTTGACATGGTCCCTCACAGCATCCTTCTCTCTAAACTGTGAAGATATGGATTTGATGGGTGGACTGTTCGGTGGATAAGGAATTGGTTGGATGGTCTCATCCAGAGGGTAGTGGTCAATGGCTTGATGTCCAGATGGAGACTGGTGATGAGTGGTGTCCCTCAGGGATCCATACTGGGACTGGTACCATTTAATATCTTCATCAGTGACGTAGACAGTGGGATTGAGTGCACCCTCAGCAACTTTGCAGATGACACCAAGCTGAGTGGTGCAGTTGACATGCCTGAGGGACGGGAAGTCATCCAAAGAGACCTAAGCAAACTGGAGAGGTGGGCCTGTGAGAACCTCACGAGGTTCAATAAGGCCAAGTGCAAAGTCCTGCACCTGGGTCAGGGCAACTCTGGATATCAACACAGGCTGGAGGATGAAGGGACTGAGAGCAGCCCTGCAGAGAAGGACTTTGGGGTACTGGTGGAGGAAAAGCTCGACATGAGCCAGCAATGTGCTCTTGCAGCCCAGAAGGCCAACCATATCCTGGGCTGCATCAAAAGCAGCGTGGCCAGCAGGTCGAGGGAGGTGATTCTGCCCCTCTGCTCCGCTGTGGTGAGACCCCACCTGCAGCGCTGCGTCCAGCTCTGGAGCCCTCAGCACAAGAAGGACATGGACCTGTTCGAGCGGGTCCAGAGAAGGGCCACAAAAAATAATCTGAGGGCTGGAGCATCTCTCCTGTGAGGACAGGCTGAGAGAGTTGGTGTTGGAGAAGAGAAGGCTGCTGGGACATCTTATTACAGCCTTCCAGTACGTAAAGGGGGACTATAAGAAGGATAGGGACAACCTCTTTAGCAAGGCGTGTTGTGACAGGACAGGGGGTAATAGTTTTAAACTAAAAGAGAGTAGATTTAGGCTGGATACAAGGAAGAAATGTTTTACAGTGAGGGTGGTGAAACACTGGCACAGGTTGCCCAGAGAGGTGGCCAGATGCCCCATCCCTGGGAACATTGCAGGTCATGTTGGACAGGGCTCTGAGCAAACTGATCTAGTTGAAGATGTCCCTGTTCACTGCATGGGGTTGGACTAGATGACCTTTAAAGGGCCCTTCCAACCTAAACCATTCTACGATCCTATGATTCTATGATCTAGGATTCTAAATACTGTTGTGCTTCATAAGCACAAAACCTAATGTCATCTGAAGCTGTGCTTCCTCACCTCTGGTTCTCCACAACAGCCATACCGCTTGGAATGAAGAGTGTTACATCTCAGTCTCCTGTAAGTGAAGGCTGCTTAGTCCTCCCCCTCCTTGCTGCAGGGAATTGGGACTTCCAGTAAGAAGTTAATTACTCAGTCCTCTTCTGGAGAGGATGGTGCTGCTGGGACTTCTACCACTCCCTGAGCAGACCCTGTCTGAGCAGAAAAGGAAAACTGTGGCAGCAGCAGGGCCTCTAGGTATCATTTCACCCTCCTGAGGTGAAATGTTGTGTGTGGACTTCAGCTGCAGTGCTTAAACATGGCTTTTCTGTCCTTCTGTGTAGTTTTAGTTACTTAAGTCAACTGATCAAAAACCCAAGGCATGTACCTCAAAGGTTGTAATACCATGAAGACTGTTCAGACAGTGTAGATGGCATATAGCAAGTACATGTATAACATGTCTTAAATGTTATTGTTCTGTTCAGAGCCTCTGAAAAATGTCACAAACTGATAAGCCATTACTACAATTCTCTTCAGTTTGGATCATTTGTAAGAGAGGCAAAATACTTCAGCTGAACCACTGCAAAAAGAAAAATGATTTTTTCTTAAACGGTCTCTCAGTGCCATTGAGAAATTCAGCTTAGTGCTGTGGAGGAATTTTATCTACTAAAGCACATTTCCTGGCTTTATAAGTTTCTTGTAATAGTGAGTTGTCTTCATCTCTGCTCAAATCTGGCTGCTTTCTCACAAAATCCATAATTTCCTTTTTTATTGTTTCATCTCTTCAGAATTAGATAGGCTTTTGAAAATTATCTCTTCTGGAAATTTGGAAGGGCAATATGGTACGGGTTTTTTTGTTCTGCATCTCTGGAACCACTGAAGGTAAGTAGGATTGTACACAATTGGGCACATGGCATTTTCTGAGGGGTTAAATTTATTTAAAATGCAAACTTGGGAAAGATCCTTGTCCAAAGCCTGTGTGAAAGACTTGTAGAAGCTATTAGGTAAGATAAAACCAGTACCATAGAAGTGTGGCTTTTTCCCAACTCCACCATCCTTGGTACTGTGGTTTTCTTCCCTCCAGTTGCAGCTGACTTTATTTAAAAGTGTTTCAGACATGCAATTCATTTTTGCATGTAGATAAACATTAACAAGCAGCTTGCTCTGTTAAAATGACTGGGGTTATGTTTTATTTCATTATTGCTCTTGGGAAGAACATGTAGAACTGCACAGTGCTGTTTAGAGATCCTTGATGCATCAAAAAACATGTTGTGGGCAGTCAAAATATTATCCTCTGGGGCACAGCAACGACTGCCTTCCAGACTGTTCAGTATTTTGTTTTTCCTAGCAAGATTAATAAATATTTATTTTTTTAGGATGCTGATGTTAAATATATTTCAGGTACTGTGTGACGCCAGTATGGGTTTCCTGTTATTTTCATAAAAAAAAAAAAAAAAGAAATAAAAAGAAAAAAGAGCAATGTCTTTGGGAACTTTGGGAGTAGTCAGTGCTCTGTGGGTTCTTGAGTTTTTCTGAACTAGAGTAAATATTCCGAAACAGAGCAATGAAAGACTTAAGACGTGCAATGCTAATTTGTTAAAACGTATTTTTATATGCCTCCTCGTAGTTTGTGTCTTGCTTTGGCTTGATTATTCTTAACAACTTGATCTCAAGTTACGGTAGGATTTCTAAATAGAAATAGAAGTAGGGTAGTACATATTTAACCGAGCCATATTTGCTAGAGAGGAACCAGTTGCTTTCTTTAGGACAGCTCAGCTGGAAGTGCAGAAACAAAGCAGCACGTAAACTCCAGCTAAAGCATGCATTAAAAGCTGATGTATGACTTTCGGGTTGATGTCGACAGTGGGCTGCAGTACACATGCAAAGCTCTGTGATTCCTACCTGCCCCAGCTCTATCAGCTTGCAAAATTGTGGCTTTGGTAGTCTAAGGTGAAAAAGTTCCTTCCTACTAGCGTGCAGATTAGAAAGAGAAGGGACTGTGTATGTGACCTGCTGTCACACTTGGCAATGGAAAAAATACCAGTCTGCCCTCAGTGTCATCGTACTTTTGTGGCAACCTAAGCAGTTTAGGATACAAATTCCCAAACGAGCTATTGTAACTATACTGAAAAAGAGAAAAATAAGAAAAACATAATTTAAGATGCTGAAGTTTTGCTCTAATGTGCAGATCCTGCAGGATCTGATAGGAGAGCTTTCTATGGAAAACACTGCTCTTCCTGTAATATATGGTTCAGGCTTGTGTAGAAGACACTGTTTTTTATGGAGAAAGATTTTAAACAAGTGTCCTTTTTGTAGAAAATACTTCTGGCCTGACTTGGTGGTCATACTCAAATGAGAATCCCTTAATTTTCTGTGCAGCAGGACTGCAAGCTTGAGCCCTACAAAACAGTCTGAAAGAGGATCCATGTTTTTTGTAAATGAACTACATTATAAATAGAGGCAAGATGTTGGCTACTCTTCAGCAGCACTTTTTTGGGCGAACCTTGCCAAAAGAGAAAATCAAGTGGGCTTTCAGTAAGAGCAGCACATCATGCTTTTATCTGAATTATGAAGAAACACACCCAGATTGTCCATGGCATATGTGTGCATGGATTCAGATTTAGCCTTGAGGAAATTTGCTGATCTAAACATGGGAGCGGAGTGGGAGCAAGGCAACGTGATTAAAGCCAGCTCAGAAGGAGTGGGTTTACATCCTGGCACTGCGCCTTGGATTCCCTGTCTGCTTAGTGCTAGAGAGAGCTAAAAATAATGTCTGCAGTTTAGTGGGGTGGCGTGAAGTTTACAAAATGAACATGTTTCCTCCATAGTGACCTGTCTGCAAAATCACCACAGAATAAGGCAATGCAAAAACAAATTATATAGAGCACATCAATCAATCTGAATGAATGCTGGTATGGTTTGGTTTTGGGTTTTTGGTTTTTTGTTTGTTTTTTTTTTTCCTTTGCTCAATATGCAGATTGTCCTTAAAATATACAACATCACAGTTGGGAGTGTGAGAAATGTGGAGACCAGCCCAGACTACTAGATTAATGAGCTTGATGTTTCTTTATGTAACCAAATATTTTGTTTCTGTGTGTTCACCCACTGTTCTGCACTTCATCTATTTTACATAATATCATACGCTTGCTGGTTGTTGTTGTTGTATGGGAATTTGAAAGGAAACTTTCTGTTCCTAGTGAAAATTACATGTTAAAACTTCAGCAATTCTTTTTAATGGTGCCATCAATAGTAGGCAGAACAGCAGCTTAGCTGTAGTGCCATTTTATTTCTTATCTGAGTCTAAATTTTTCAGATTTGACAACTTACTTGATACACTTCTGCTCTAAGTTCTCACATGACTGCATAGAAAAGTCAGATTTTGAGAAGACGGTTAATACTTGATTTCTGCAGCACGACATAGTAGATGCTTCAGCTGAATTCTGTTACATCTGGGAATGTCAGCCTCAGGCAAGCCAGGGATGTACATGTATATGTTGCCATTTATTACCTGTCAGGTTCTGCATCATGTTATATACTGGAATATCATTAGCATAATAGGAAAGCTTAATTCTGAAGTTTCATTCTGATACTTTTCTTCAACATTGCAGTGCTAGTCCTTTGATTGCCAGCCCAGCCTATAATATTGGACATTTTTTAGCTGGTTAGTCCTGCTGTTATGCTCTGCAATTGTACTATTAGATGTTATACGCAGCATATACCACCACCTGAAAAACTCCTGCAGAGTTCCCCTTGTTTTCACACTCATTCTGCAGATTTTTAAATTATTGCTGTAGCTCTGTGGGAAGCTCAAAATGCTCTGTGGAGTCCCATGGATGGTTGCCATCCTTGTAGAAACATGGCACCCAGCTCGTGCCTGCCTACACAGCCATGTACATAATAGCTAACACCTAATAAGATAAAAACACACTGGTAAAATGCTGAACTCTGCTATATGTTTCCGTATTTTGCATCATGATGTGAAGCAACACTTGTATCTGTATCATGCTTTTGAGTGTGATTACTGATTTCAAGTAATAACTGGTATGGTGTGAGGTTTAAACTTAGGATCACCTGAGTTTATTTACAGAAAGTTCAATCTTTGTTTTTGTGTGATATTCTTCTTTCCGTCAGTTATAAAGTATTTAAATCAGTTACCTATGTACATATAGAAAATACTTCCTTTCAACCCTGGGCTGGGCCAGTTTGTTGGGAGTAAAGACTGGGCTTCATGGTGTCCAGTTACAGAGGTCAATTAATTTACTTGCGCGTACTGGTGCCACGTGGGCTCCCCAGCCATGTTAGAGGGAGCAGCGTACATAAATTGTAATGGATCACTGCTCCTGGAAGGGCTGCTGTTATGTACCCACAGGAGCCCTGCATGAAACTATGCAGGGTCTGCTTCATGCTTTCATCCCGGGCTTAATTGTTTTGAGTTGGCTTCAGGACACTATTCAGACAACGACTTGAGACTGTCCATGCAGCGAGCCCTGATCTTAAATAGGAACCAAGTCACGCAAGTCATTCTGCCCAAATTGCACAGTGTTTCCCTATAGGATCACCAGCTGCTAAAAGATTGTACTATTTTACTAGTCTGTAGCACATATTGGTTTTTATACTGCTGTAAGTATCATCCTACCATCAAATACAGCAGTCTCTTCCTATTATTATGTCATAATAATCTTGAAGTTTCTTGTTTCTGCTAGTACTATTCATATTAAAATGTCAAAATATCTTTCAGCTCAATTGAATAAGCAGGTGGATAAGGATGTGACAGGTTTCTAATTCAGATTCAGTACGTGGTGCTACCGTCATTTGGAGCCCCGCAGAGACCTAAGAAAACATAACAATTTTTATTGGCATGTAGATTTGCTGGCTTTGTTTGCTGTACACGCCAGGAGTTTTCATCCAGGGGACCACGTTTCTTAAAGGGATGTTTTCTCTAGTTGATGCCTGTGAATGACAACGATGAAGTCGGGGTTAGGAACCACAACGTGAAGGTAGTGGGGAATCCGATACACAAATCGGAACTGCCCACAGAACAGTAAAGAACGAACACTACTGTGAGATCCCTTACTGCTTGTCAAGATGCATTAGTTTTCAAATTTGCAGGCTTTTCAGGGTTCTTCAATCTTTTACCGTATGTGTATACAAAGCTACTGCTTATTATTTTCTCATGTCATGTCAATTGCTTTTCGTTTTTTCTCAGCTCCTTTAGATCCTCCCAGTCTAGGATTATAATTTTTTTTTTTTTAGGAGCTGTCTGTACTGCATGCAGTACTGTTAACCATGAACAGTCATGATTCTCGCCACAGGGGAAAAAAAAAAGATAATTCCTTTCCCACCACTGTTTCTCACAAGCCCACTGGCCCCAACTTAAAACTTGAAAGAAAAAAACCCATTCATTCTTTTGATTGCATGTTGCCAGGAGCTAAGCTTTTCAGATATAGCTATATCAGGATTATAAATTTTTTTTCTTTATTCCTGTTCATATTGCTAGTTGCAAATTTCATATTTTAGAAATATCACCAAGACTAGCTATCTCTTTTTTTTTTTTTAAAATGTGAAAATAAGCATGCATGGTGATCATTTCAACTTTAATAGAGCTATTCTAATGTTTTTACTCGCTCAAAGTTCCTTTGCATTTCAAGTTTGTTTTCACCTTCATGCCCTTATTAAAACACATGACCTGGCACACATTTATTTTTAAGTCAAGGCTGCGTATGGCAGATGAGAAGTGAAAGTTAGCTTCCTTTGTGATCAAGGCAGTTGTATCATGCTTCAGAGAGAAGGTGTGAGTAACAAAAAGACCCCAAACAAAAGAAAACCCAACCCCTGCTATGGAGGGAAAAGATGCTGTGCTGTATGGTAAAAGGCTATAATATTAGCAAAGTAACTCCTGGAGCATGACGTGAACAGCTGAGTCATTTATAGCTGGTACTGAGACCAATTGCTGCTGGAGGATGCTTGTTATTGCACGGCTGCTGCTGCAGCTGGTAGATTGCCTGGTTAAGAGCAAAGTAAACTTGAGCCTGGTAAGAACTGCTGTGAAAAAGTACACGTCAGATAAGTGTACTTCAATCTCTGGAACATTTAATTGGTTCAGCAGCATTTTCTAGTGCCTGAAATTTTCAAATGTGCAAACATATTTGTGACATTGACATAATTACCAATTTCTAATTTATTCTTCTCTGTGAATCCACTAGTAATAGTAGCAGAGGACACTTTATTTTTTGCTGTTAATGCAGTTATGCTTCAGATATCAAATTATAAAGTTAATACCTGTCCTTTAAAGTCTCCTGACTATTACTTCTCTGCATCTTCATGTAGTACAAGGCTGCTGTTGAAGGTCACTGTGCTGATCTTGTGTCTATCTAATAAGGTTTGAATGTGTTTAATATGAGCCTCAGGGTGTGCTTTCTATGCAACTATGTAAAATTAATCTTATAAAAAATTTGTACTCATTTTGTGGTCTTTGAACATCATCTCCATTGGCAGATTGTTTTGACAGATTAGTTGTTGATCTTTTTTTTTTTAAAGCATATTTAACTTCTGATGATAGGCATTCTGGTAACTATCAATCAAATATTTTCATATGTAAGACACTGTCTGAACTTTTATTTTAAGAGAAAGAGGGCTTCTGCCTTCCTTAATAATGCCTTTGCCTCTCATCTCCCAAATGCTTTTTTCCAAGCAAGCAGACTCAAAACTGAGCATCAAGAATAACTAACAAGCCCCTGCCCTGGTGCGCTGTGACAAAGGGTGAGCAGGTAGTGTTTTTAACTGCTGATATGGCAGCGTAGGTTGAAGTTGGGGGAAAAGGGAGCAATTCCCTGTCTCTGTGATGGAATTGTAATGCTTCCACGGGAGCTCTTGCGGTCTGCTGGAGGAATGAGTAGTGGCAGCTTGGAGGAAAGGGAAGCTTCTAGCATCCTGTGTGGTAATCAGGCTCCTGAGTAATTAACTGGCGACTCCAACAAATATATTCCATCCACTTCTTGAATCACGTTATTTCTATTACCAAACATGGTTAGTTGTCAGTTTGCTTACAGATGTAGCACTACAACTTCAGAGAGTAAATACCTGTCTAAATACCTTCTTGGGCATCATATCTCCCTTTAGCCGTGTAACCTCTTGTCTTTTTTCCCTTTTTCCCTTAGGTGCTATTTTCTCTCTTGGCTCTATGTTTTTTTATCCATCTTGGATGGGAGTCGATCAGAAGGATTTAATGTCGTGGTTTTTCATTTGATTTTCGGCTTTATGGAAGTCTGCCTAGTTTGAATATAGTAACAGGAAGGAAAAAGACCCATAACACAGTAGGAATTTATTCAAGTAAATTACTTCTAGGCCCTCACAGATTTAAGTACCATATCTTGCCCGTATCTTTTGACGAGGGAGCTCAGAGTGCTACGATAGGTCTTCATCACCCATTCCATCCAGTCACTTCTTTCTGTCAGCCTTGATGGTCTCAGCCTGTAGCAGCGCCATACATGACAGTATACATCAGCGCATAACTCTTGCTTCAGCCCACGGAGTATAAGCTAACAGATGGCACCAGCTAAGGAAAGAGAAGATACTAACTACAACAAAAAAATCACATATTTTAAAGGGTGCTGTGCATGAAAATGTGTTTGAATAGCTCAAGCATGGAAATCTGATTTATAAAAGTATTATTTTTGTGTGCCACTGTGGGTTTTTTTGTAGTTGGAAATAAATTTATCTAATTAAACCATATATAATCATTTAGAGATGAGTAAATTTAAAAGAAAGTACTGATTGCGTTTTGATTTTATGTGCAGAATGCTTTTTAGGGCTATAAAAAAGATCAGATATTTTCAGCAATAGATTGAGTCACTAGCAATGTTTAATAGTCCAGATTAACAAAAATACCTCTTTTGAGTCTTTGGGGAGCTCTAATGCTTGTGTATTTCTTCATCTTTTCTGTGAAGGATGATTTTTGTTTCAGTAAAATTTCCCTGCAGCTTCTACCGTTACTATATTTTCTCAGGCATAAGTGACTTTCACTTTGCTATTTCAGATCCTGAATATCTAACATTTATATATGAGAAATGCATCTTTTGTGGTGCACCCCAGGAATTCCCCAGTGCAGTAGTATAAAACAAAACCATCCATGCCTTGCAAAAAACTATATGCAGGAACGTCTAGACCTTGTAAAATAATTTGGATGTGATCAAGAGTAACTGAATTTTTCAAGCCGCTTCTGCAGTTTCACATAAAGGAATCTGCAAATATGGTACTGATGGCTGCTTTGAACGATGAGTCCTGCATCAACAGATGTTGATCTCCTGTTTGTGGGACTGGTCCTCTTAACATGTCCAGCTCTCTATATATCATGTAAATAAGTTCCTTTCCTATAAGTCTTTCCTTCTAGATCTGTTGCTGAGAACATGCAGCAGGGATCATATATACAATTTCTAATAAAGTAACCTGCCTCAGGTTATTTCCCAGCTTACAAACAACCTTTCTCTGTGACCTTGCAGTCATGCTGCATTCTTGTGAGCCGCAGTTTCTGGTTGACCTCAGGACACAATTTCCCAGTGTTACACCTGGGCTAGCACAAAAATGCCAGTTATTGCACAGAACTACCTTATTCTGCTAATAGCTATATGCTTAAATACTTAGAAGTTATTATTCTTTGCAAGCTTATTTCTAAAGGCACAAGCCTTTCAGATGTTCTTGGACAAGTCTCACTGACTTCAGGGACTTGGCTCACGTGTATGAATTTTCCAGAAATTGGCTGCAAACCCAAAATTTGTCTGGGAAGGTTAATCTGAAGAGCACCATAGTTAGGTCTTGTTTCCACATGAAAGCCGTTTTGTGATTATTTTTTTTTCACCAAGACCTTTACAAATGTTCTTTTACTTACTTGTTAGCTGGTTTGAAATGTGCCTTAGTAGGAAAGTATCTAGGATGTCACCTGTCCTCTTCTAGCAGGTGTATTTCACTTTACTACGAAGTATCAGCTTTAATTGCAAGGTATTCTAAAAAGAAGCTGTTACTTGTTTTGCCAAAGTCTCAGGTACTCAAGAACCTCCTATTGGATCTTTCTTTCAAATACATTTTTAGTAGACTGCAGTTTTAAATGACCTTCTGTTAACTTTGGAGTCTGTTGGAAGAAGCAGTTTTATTAGAGGTATGCCATAGACATTAACGGTGAGGGTGTTGCTCTTTCACAATGTCCCTTTTTTGATTGCAGGAGCTCCTATAGATGGCAGAAGGTACAAAAAGTCTGTAGAAAATAACCTGGTGACCATTGCTTGTATGCTTATTATTTTTACCAAATGTTACAAATATTTTGTATAATACATTGATGTTCTTATTACCTGCTTCACAGGGTTTTCTGAGCTACTTGTTACTATAGGATATGAATGTTTTACAAAAACATTATTAAATTTATTTTCACATCTGTGAGAGAACAGAAAAGGTGCTTAATTTGGGAAAAAAAGTTTAAAATCTCAGGGATTTTTAGCTGGATAGAAATAGAAAATATCTATTACTTGAATGCTCAATTTAGGGTGTTTAGGAACTGTCTTGTCAAAATAGTTGATATATGCAGACCTCATACAGGCTTCTGTTCTAGCTGTAGCTTCCCAGCCTTCCAGCTCATCAGGCTCCAGGACCTTAAGTCAGTCACTCAGACACTGAGAAGCACACAAAGCATTGGACACTTAAGTGAAGCTTAAGCACTGTGCCTGTCACTACGGGAAATCACAGTGGTAGAAGAGGAGTGACCTCCTTTGCTACAGGTTATCTTCTCTAACCACAAAGTCATCTTCCTTTTCTGATTTCTGTTGCTTGGGCCATGTATGGCAGATGTTCTTATGAATGGAGCAGGTGGCCTGTCTTCCACTGCAGTTCTGGTTCGTTCTCAGATCATGTCCTTTTTTTGATGTGATTGAGCCAGGGGTCTTGTGGAGAAAAAAGCATCAGTCTTTAACCACAAAAATTATCGATAACCTCGCTATCCACTGCGATTTGTCACTTTTAAGCTAATTGGGTAACTGATGGTAATAGAAGACTCATCCCCCAGTGCTAATGGAAAAAAAAATTGCTGTTAATTTTTCCTAGACATTTACTGAGAGAAAACATTTCAGATGCTGGAGTGAGAATTATAGTGGGTACTAAATTCTGCATTCTGCTTCCAGCTCATCTTTGCCTTATCCCATTCCTTTGCTATCGCAGCTCTTCCTCAGTTTGCAGGCTGCTGCTGCTGCTCTCATTTGCACTCAGTGTGACTCCTACTTCTCAGGCCTTCTTTGATCTCTGTGATTTTGTCAGTCTTTTTGTATTGGCAGTCCCTGGTCTGACACAGGTCATCATAACCTCTCTTGCTTGCTTTTACCTCATTCCTGCTGTCATGTGTTCGGCTGCAGTCCCTGTTACTCTTTCAGCACCCCCTCCAGTTCTTTCTTTTCTCTAAATCCTCTTTGGAACTTGTCTTTCCTTCTTTCCCCTCCCTAGCTTGTTATCTAAACTCAGTCTTCCCTTCCCACTCCTGAATTTGTAGACTCAGTCAAATTGCAAATCCACTGTGAGCTGTGTTTGCAGGCAGAAATTGCAAAAGGTTGGATGAAAGTATTTTCAGGGTCTGGTTAGCATCCAGGGAATGTGACCACTTGTATATATACATTTATTCCCATATACCTGTTAGCCAGCATTTTGCAGAGATTTATAGTTTGGATAGATTTTGGTGGAGACAAGAATCTCAGTTTATACACAAAGACCAAACTGAAGAGTTTGTGTGTCCAAATACCCTTGAAGAGTTGCCTACAGTGATTTTTTTATTTTATTTTTTTTTAGCAGGAGCCAAAGCCCAAAGAAAAGTATAAAAGAACAGTTCAGTAACTGAACTATTTTGAAGATGTCAGTCCAGAAAGCTTGGCAAAGTTGTGATGTGAAACCAGTGCCTTGTAGCATGAACTCTTGCCTTACCTGAGCACCCTTTCATTCCAGGAGACATAAGCAGTCTTTATTTTAAAAGTGTTGCCTGGGTAAAAAACAATCCAAAGTGATGCTCTTCCATAGAGGATTGGGCATTATTTTAAATTGTCAAATGTGTCATCGAGTTTTTTTGACAGATTTTCTGAGCCGGGGGCTGTCTGTTTCTGTAAGACATTTTCAGCTCTTAAGCAATGAGAATTTTATCAAAAAAGTTAAGGGAAAAAAGGAATAAAGCTGAATGTGTTAAAAATTAATTTAGTCTCAGACATGGGTATGTGGAAATGAGCAATTAAGTATGTCAAAAACACATTTAGATTTAACATAGTGAATGTTTCATTTTTTGGTGCTTGAGGTTATAATAGTAGAGAAAGCATTTTGAAAGGGATTAGGAGAAATTAAAGCCCTTCTGGCTCCTGTTATTACTTTGAACCTTAGACGAAGATTTCCGTCTCTAACACCAAATTTGTCCTAATACTCATTAGTAATGGGCCCCATCTTTCCCTGGCTAATGCTTACAAGTCTATATTATAGACTGATAAACAGGTGTTTGAAATTCTGCTGGTCAGTAAAATCAATTGAAAGCTTGACTCCTTCACAGAAGAATATGTGTCCCATGGACACAGGTTAAATAGGATCAGAATTTTAGCTCATTCTAAAATACAAATGCTAAATGTGAGGTGGATCTCCAGAAAGAGTTGAACAGATGAGAAGATGGGTAACTTGCCTTTTTGGCCTCTCATTGAAGCTCAGGTTTCTGACACTGCAAAGAGTACGCCTGTCCACACCACGAGCAGCCAGTTTCTCTAGAATACTGTTCAAAACAGTGTCAAAGGCTTCACCAAAGTCTAGGCAGACAACATCCATAGCCTTTCCCTCACCCGCTAAGCAGGTCACCTGGTCATAGAAGCAGATCAGGTTGGTCAAGCAGGACCCGCCTTTCAAAAACCCATGCTGGCTGAGCCTGATCACCTGGCCGCCCTGTACGTGCTCCATACAGGTCTCTCTCCACTGCATTTAAGAATAATTTATGTTTTGTATTTTCAAAATACAAAAGGCATCCCTGGATTTCAATATTAAAGAATTGTATTTTAAGTGGAAAAGAAAAAAAAGCAGGGTAGTGGATTTTCCCCTCTTTCTTGTTTTCACACACAGTGAGTAACCTTGCCATATCTAGCAACAGTCGATAAGGTGTGAGCACATGCCTCTTTCCCACTTCTGAGAAAATACACCTCACCTTGGCTTGGATTAGGGTAAACTGCCACTCTACTTGGAATAGTGTGGGCAGCAGGAGCAGGGAGGTGATAGTGCCCCTGTACTCGGCACTGGTGAGGCCACACCTCGGGTACTGTGTTCAGTTTTGGGCCCCTCACTACAAGAAGGACATTGAGTTGCTGGAGCGTGTCCAGAGAAGGGCAACAAAGCTGGTGAAGGGTCTGGAGAGCAGGTCTTCTGAGGAGAGGTTGAGGGAGCTGGGGTTGTTTAGCCTGGAGAAGAGGAGGCTGAGGGGAGACCTTATTGTTCTCTACAACCTACCTGAAAGGAGGTTGTGGCAAGGCGGGTGTTGGTATCTTCTCCCACGTAACAAGGTTTAGATTGGAAATTAGGAAAAGTTGCTTCACTGAAAGGGTTGTCAATCATTCGAACAGGCTACCCAGGGAAGTGATTGGGTCACCATCTTTGGAGGTATTTAAAAGCTGTGTAGATGTGGTGCTTAGCGACATGGTTTAGTGGTGGACTTGGCAGTGTTGGGTTAACAGTTGGTCTTGATCTTAGAGGCCTTTTCCAACCTCAGTGATTCTATGATCTTTTCCTTTGAACTCACCAGGGCACCGGACCTTCCTGACCTAACGGATGCAGATTTAGCGGGCAGATGGTTTCACTACAGGGGTGTTAGTGCCTGACTTCTCAAACATTCAGCTTTCTGCAAGTCCTACTACTGCTGAAATTTGCCTCTTCAGAAGCATTGTTTCCATTCATGTTTTACAATAACATTGTATTTTCTGATGTATTTTAGGCACCAGAGTACTGTAGTTTCCCTCCACTGACTGGACTGATGTACCCACAAGAGGAACTAGAGAGGAACCCTAGTCTTTGAGGGTAGGAGAGGCTCTAAAAATGGGGATTGCTTTTCGAGGTCATCTCTAGGAAGGATGGAAGATGGTGATACTGTTATCCAGTCCTTTTCCCACTGTCTCCTATTCTTATTTCTGAACAAAGGCCAGGGGACAGAGCACCTTCCTGGCACAGCAGTATTAGGGTTATGAAGAAGTAAACCTCAGCAGACCTGTTGGTCATCCCTTGTACTTTAAGAGTAGACACTAAAGACAGAATGCTTGTCCAGAATATATGGTATGCTGTCTGGAGAGCTGGTGAAACCTATATGTTTGAGATACAGTGCTGAGCCTGCTTCTGAATCAAGAGGGCATAAAGAGATGCTTTTCAGGTCACAGTAAAACTAGGAGGTAATCGCACAGTTTAGCCACAAGCATCTCAAGCCTGGAGCATGATATAAACTCCCCTGATGTTACAGTAAAGGTCGATGAAAATGCTATGTATTTTCATAATATTTAAAAACAGCAAAACTGGTAAATTAGAGATGCTAGGAAATACTAGGGTTAATGAATCTCCTACAGTTCAGTAAAAGTAATTTCATTTTTAAGAGAAATGCCTTCCAATAGCATTAAAAGTAATTTCACAGCTTAAAAGAATTCAGTCATGCCTCTGTAGTAGAAAGTGCATTACCCTTTTTGTTACCATCTGTGAAAACAGCTCTTAGCTATATTTGAATTCAAGACACGATGGTTAGACTGGTCTGTACGTACTTGAAAGTGAATGATCTCATTTTTGAGAAGGTATTTCCTAATAAATACATCTGTTTATCAATAGAGTTTCACAAGGGAAATGATTACTCATTTAGTGAATTTAAATATCATGGGCAGCTTTTTATAGCCTAACTTTTAGTAATTGCTCTAAATATCCAGCAGCTACTTTTTAGAATATGTTAACATGTATTAAGGGCAGATATGACTCTCTTTCAGAGGAAAAGTCTGTCAGCTCTTAAAAGATCTCCATTTATCTAAAACTAAATGTAAAATTCCCTGATATAGCTTTGAGAAAGATAATGAATATTTTGAAACAATTTTAAATATATTTTTCAGATTTCCTCAGGTTTTCAGTGATTGTAACACCTAGATTACCTGTAAAGACAGGGGTGATCTGTTTGCACATACTTGTGTTTCCTTTTGTGTTTTCCAGCTATATTTTATTGGTAATGGCTGCTTGGTCTCTTATCATTCTCATTGTAAAGTAGACAAACTGTAATGGTTTTTAATTGCTACCAGGTATTTCTGAATTTGAAACAATCAGTTTGGAGAGGCTGAATTTGAAGCAGAAGCAAATTTGGTGCTCTGTATCCATTCAGTATTACAAACTTGTTTAACAGGTTTAAAATAAACAGATTTTAAGTATGAACTAAGATACAAATATAAAAATTCTTTGCCTACTATGGGCAAATGGGCCTAACATGGACAGAGGTCTGTTAAAATATGTAACACTTTAAATGGACAATATTGTGGACCTTGTACTTTATTTTAGAATTAGGCTTTACAGAAACAGCTGGGTTTATTTGATGTCTGTTGTTAACACTCCTTTTCTATCAAGTGGAGTTTATCATGTGCTGTTACAGGCCCAGCGGGATTGCACTTGAAAATATTTTTTAAAAATCTATAGTCTTCAGAAATAAGCTGAAATGTAACTCTCTCACAGAGAGAGCACCATGGAGTCTGACTTCTTTTTGACATAATGCTGCAAAGAGTGAGCAAACCTACAATAAAAGACAAACTCGATGGAGGATGGTCCTTCAGTCTTTCCGATGTTTGAAGAAGGTTGGATTTGTGCTGTGGGTCATGTCCCTTTACGTCAAGATGGCACGGCAGCTTCAGTCCGGTATCCAGCCAGCATCCAAAGCACCTTATCCTCACCCTTTCAGCAAGAATCTTGCCATTGACTGGGAACAAAAATTGTCATGAGTGTCACTTCTGGATTTTTATATAGATAGATAAGCATTCTCCAGCTGTGGTATATGAAGAGAGGAGACTTTTCATTTGTTAAGACACATTCAAAATTGTGGGGGTTTTTGAGACTGTTAATGAGCTGGTGAGGTTTAGAAACCTTTGGAACAGACTATGTGATGGGAGCAGTTGAGTGTTCAACAGTTACTTACCAGCACTTCGTTTGAATTAGGATTGCAACAGGAAGGAAGTTTCCATGGGAGATTGCCTCACGTACCCAGTAGAATACCAGTCTATTTTAGTTGCTCAGTGCAAGTTTTGTATAGCTTTTAATATAAGTTGAGCAAAATTGCTATGTTTTGCACAAAGGAGCTGTGCAAATTATGCTAGTCTACTTTTCAAATGAAAGGTGGGTGACAGATTTGTGTTTACAAGGAGAAATGCACAGGGATTGTTTCTTGATGTCAGGAAATAATCTAGGTTCTCAGCTGGTACTTGCAACATGGAAGAGACCAGGAATGTTTTTTTCAGCTTATGATTCTGCTTTACTCTGTCCATGGCACAGGGTCTGAGTTCACACCACCTCCTATATCCTTTTTTTTTAATTAGATGTAGAGCCCCTAGAGCAGGAGCAGAGCTATGCTGCACCCCAGAAAACACCTCAGTCTGAAGACCAAGACTGCCTCATTGTTCGAAGGGCAGCATGGAACAAACCCACCTCACAGAGTTAACACTGCCATATCAGAGCTGTTTGTTGTGTGCTACAGAAGAGGGTCAGAGTCTGTCTTTGGGAACTGGGTATACCAAAATAAATCCCTTTTCCTGAGAAATTGGAATTGCTTTCTTATCAGAAGTTGTTTTTTTTCTGCTGCTTTCTGCCTGTTTATGAAAGCAGATGTTTGGCAACTGACTGCTCCCAGATTCCCAGCGTGGAAAGATCGAAGCTACATCCCAGATCTCTTGGTTAGTTGGAGCTGATGCTAGTCCCCCAAGCACGGTTCCTGTCCTCTGAGCAATGAGTCAGAATATGAGAATTCCTGACATGCATTTCCTTAAGCCATCACTCATGTTACAACTGATTTTTTTTTTTAAAAAATTACATATATTCTCGCTTTACAATGGTTCAAGGTTGACCACGTAGCACCTTCTGTTTTAGGGTTCCTAATCTGAATATAGTACTTCAAGCCTTTATTAGAAACACCAAAATACCTTTGTAGAACATAACCTCTAGGCACCACGGACAAGTATTGTGTTACGCATGAGCTCTTTCTAATGTATTAAAGATTAAAATCTATGTAGAAAGTTAATCAGGAATAAACATCTTGTGCCGATGAGGTAAAAATCACTCTCCATTTAATAATCATCCCTATTTTCCAAATTTCTGGTTCCCAAACTAGATCTAAAATTTGGTATTTAGCCAGACATTGGTCCATGGAGTAGTCAGAGAGGAATATATATTTTAAAGTATTGTGTTGTCTACAGTGACTGACCTTTTTTCTTTGAATTTTCATCTTCATTATGAAATAAAATTTAATCTGTTCCTTCACCTTTCCGTTGCTGCACTTCTAGTTACAAGCACAGGTAATCATTCAAGCTGATGAAAATATTGATTAATCTCAAAAATATTAATAAATGTAAGCACAGTTAACTTAAAGGAAGCATAAGTTTGTCTCAGATCTACTTGTTAAAAAGCACTGTTACTCATGATTTTAGTTGTGAAGTCAGTGCTTCAAAGTATGAGCTGTGCACTCCTGTTTTGGTTAGTGCATGCAGCATACTTTATTTTAGGTTAAACGTTTATTTTAAGCTAAAGCATGGGTTTAGATAATAGGTTTCAGTATGTTTTGCAGGATATGAAGTATAGACACAGGTAACTTACTGTGATAGTTAACGGTAGTACTCTGAGGGTCTAGAATGAAGAAAACCCAAACCAACCAAACCATAAAATTACACATATAGAATAGTTTGTTCTACTGGTAGCATATCAAAAAGATTACATTCATAGAATCATAGAATGGTGTGGGTTGGAAGGGGCCTTTAGAGGCCATCTAGTCCAACCCCCCTGCAGTGAGCAGGGACATCTTCAACTAGATCAGGTTGCTCAGAGCCTGACCTTGAATGTTTCCAGGGATGGGGCATCTACCACCTCTCGGGGCAACCTGTGCCAGTGTTTCACCACCCTTATAGTAAAAAATTTTTTTCCTTATATCCAGTCTAAATCTACCCTCTTTTAGTTTAAAACCATGACCCTTTGTCCTGTCATTGCTGCTTGGACTGTGAAAATTTCAAGAATGTTTTTTCAAAAATTAAAAAAAGATTAAATGGGGAAAAATTGGACTGAGAAAAAAAAGTACTATATTCCATGGCACGAATTGAAACACCCAATTATTATAGAGAAAAGAACCTAAAATCAAAGGAAGCGCTGAACTGTAATAGACATTCTTTGACATCTATAGCATGTGTATAGGCTGAGAAACAAAGTCATTATTTATTCTGGAATATTAATTTGCATTTTGTGTTTCCTATGAACTGGGGTTCCCAATATAAGTTTACATTTGACATAAAATACCATAAAAGCACACAAACCAATGAGGACATGGTGAGCAGTAAGAATGCTAGGTATGCATTCTGAAGGGTTTTCTCTAAACACAACTTGAAAGCACCATCATCAGCTCTGAGATTACATGTGGTTTGTAACCAAAAGAAGATCACATATAATCGGGGAAAGCACGGTGCAGAACGCCTTGAGTCTGCTGAACCTTTCTTTGACTGCATCTAGCACCTGACAGTACTGAAGTCATGAGTGTGCTTATTTCTGGAGTTTGCTCAAGCTCTCAGCATCTTTGCTTTATGATTAGCTATTAAAAGTTCTCTCATAGTCAAAATAAGCTTCTCACTCTCAGAAGTGGAATAGGAGATTGTCGTTTGTACTCCTGAGGTTTCTTGGAAGAGATTAAATGTAACCCTGCTCCTTAGCTTGGGACTGTAGGACTTGCTTTCTCTCACATGCAGCCTCCCTTAAATGCCAGAAAAATTTGATTGCTTTTGTGATTTTTTTTCATCCCAGGGCCACTTTTCCCTCATGACTTCGATGTAAAAGAATGCAACAAAAACTAGTTTGCAGAAGCAAATGGGAGTAGTAGGTGCTTGGAGGCAGCAGCTGCCCTGGGGACACTTTCCGTGTCCAGTACCAGCAGCAGAAAACCAAGGCAAGCACGTGTTAATGTTGCTTACTACCCCTATCTATATTTAAATCTTTTCCTGTCACAAGCCATATGTTGCTGCTTGTTTGGAGGAGTGTGAAGTTTTGGTAAGGATGTTATGAGAAAAATGCCTTTGGAGAGGCACTTCACCGGGGGAAGGGGAAAAACTGGTCAGATGTAGCACTGTTGGACTCGCTTCCCTTCAGACTCTGTTCCAGTGCAAAGGCAGTCTGCAAGGCTGTCCTTCTGTTTGGAAGTTTGTACTTTTTCTAGCAGTCAGTGGGCTGTTGGCCGAAGTGTTTCAGTTTGTGTGTAATTTAAGCTGTCATATCTTAATTGAAGGGGAAGGATGTCAGTTATTTAAGACTTCCTCCAAAGATTTTCAGAAATTAAACCTGCTTTAACACTGATGCTAATTGCACTGATAAAACATTTTGAATCATGTAGAAAAACCCTCAGCTAGCTATTTTGGATATATTTCTTGGACTGTTTCTCTCAGTTGCTCAACTTTCAGTCTACTTGCTCAAGGGCTGTCAGAAAGGTTCCCAAACTGGCTGAAGACGTCACATCAGCCAAGTACATTAGAAGGTGGCCTGAAATTTTTAAAACCAAAATCCTATAAAATGGAGATAAATGGTGAAGATGTTTCTGCTATAGTCATTCAGCTGAGGTTATTTATACTTCATCCGCTTCTGTATTTAATTATGTTGCAATTTAAGTTCCAGTTGGAGTATAGCTACAAGATGACATATGATGCTTTTAAGCTATAACATTGTGCTGTCCTTTCCTGGAAAAATTAGTATATCAGATAAATTATGCCATAGTTGACAGGCAGGATTAATTTTGACAGTAAGCTTTAAAGCAATGTGGTTGGAAAAAAAATCAGCAGATGTGCATATTTGCTGAAGAATCTGGATTTGCAGATTATTACATGTGTTATGAATTGCAAATTAAGACTACTTGAAAGCTTCTCCACCTTCTGTGCCTGCAACTTTAGTCTCCATGATCTGAAAAGATTTTCCTCTACTAGATTAGAATATGCTAAAAGGCTAACTCTCAGCTTGGTTAGCTGGTTGGTTTGTAATGCAGTTCAACAGCCATAACTGAATAAGGACAAACTACAAAAGCATGCATATTGCTAGTTACCATGTAAAAAAAAAAAACAAAACAACCAAAAAAACCCACCACAAACCCAAGAAAGTGTTTCTTTGAGAAGAGGAAAAAACTGTAAGTCTTTATGATGTCTGTTATAATGCTTTTATTTTAAAATAAACTTGAGTGTTTCTTAGGGGGAGACTGAACTCTGGGGAGAAGCACGTGCTGCAGAAGTGCTAGGGGAATGGCATCAGGAACTGCAAGAAGCAACTTAGCTAAAGAAGGGAGAACAGTCCCAGGGCTGTTCACATCTATGTTTGGCCATCCAGAGGCTGATTTCACTGTGCTCTCCACAAGAAAGCTACAGACTAAGAGAGATCCTCTATTTACAAGAGATGCTGGCATTCCCTAACTTTAACCATAAGCTTTTAGAGTGGTTTTTAGTTTTCTGTATTTTACCATGTTCTTTCACATGCTCTTATATTTCTGTAGGATGTGTCCCATACATTTTTAAAAAAAAAACTGCTGAATGGTTAAACACCTTCCATCCAAGCTTATTTTTCTGAGTGGGACAGGACATAATCTTAACAGGTCCGTGGGCTTTTTTTTTGTGTCGTAAATACAGCAGTGCTTTATCTCACTCTAAGTTGAAAAGATCATATCAGAAAGGTCTTGAATAGCACGTGCAAAAGCAAAATAATCAAACGGTATCATTTAAATTAACTAAGGTCTTCAACTCACAGTTGCTGAATATTTGAAAAGGCTGATTAGCATTTTCATTAGATAATGGAAACTTTGGCATAGGTTTTTCCCTGGGAGGCACTGACTGAGAAAGTTAACACCTTCATTAGCCAATGAGTTCCTTGTGCGTGGTCAAAGCCCCTGTATGTTTTGCCGTTAACCAGGTGTGCTCACATGTTTCTAATTGAGTTGTCAGTGCAGAGCAGGCGGCCCATGGACCTGTTCTGCCTCCCAGTTCAGCCAGCTTAGCTTGTGTTCAACCTGCAGCCTCTGCCCTCAGTTACCCTGATGAAACTCCAGGCAAAATTTGCAGCTATAGGAAGACATAATGCAATTGGAGGCAGAAGTTTGTTGTTAGATTTATTTGTCAGCAAAAAAGCACCCCCTTCCCCTCCCCACCCCCACCCCCCCAAAAAAAAAAAAGCCTAGTACAGTTTGATTTTTAAATTTTAGGCTGAATTAACAGAACCACCAATGGAGAAAAAAAAAATAAAAATATGGTTGGGTTAAAAAAGGCAGGTTGTCATTGAGGTACCAGAAGGTAAACACACTCAGTCATTTTTACATTGGATTATCAGGGTGTTTTATTTCTTTCCTCCCTTCCTCATTTTAAGGAAAATCATCTGAGGCTTGAGTTATCCAGTCTGGCAGCACAGACACCTCCTAATGTAAAGATGGGACAGTTGTTGTATACAGATCCTGCACATAGTTGGTGCAGATGCTGAAAAGCGGCAAAATGCTTGCCAAGTAAATATCTCTAAGTTGAATGGTCATAGTTGATCATTAAAAGTCCTGAGCATATTTGGGATAGCTTTTAAAGACACTAGTGAAAGCAAGACATCTCATGGTTAAAGAGGCTCAGTAGAACACAATATAGGACAAGGAGAAATAATAGCAGGGTAAGGGCCCAAAATGCAAAGTGTTCTGCAGTCGAATACTTCTTGGTATGATAAAGCAACCAAACTCCACTCCTTCTGCCTAAACGCAGGAGAGAGAAATTTGAAGCTAATCAAATTAGAAAGAAGCATTTTAAGCCATCGCAGTATTTTTAATTGTGTGTCCAAATTAACAGTTTGCTTTCTAGAAAACCAGGATAGAACAAAAGTTACTTTTGTTAAACATTGTTATAAGGTAATTATAAGGTAGTGACATCTGAACTGCCTCATATCTGAGAGAGCTTATCGGAGCTGTTTGACCTGTTACATCAGTACAGAAAGTTACTTAATTTTTTCAGTGTAAATTTCCTTTCCCCAACTCTCCCAATCATTCATCTGCAATTTTAAGTCTTTCTACACAAACCTCTAGATAGGAAGACTTTGATCATCCTCAATCTCTTCCTTAACAGTGTTAGAATTAGCCTAAGAAAGCAATGTTTATTTTTATAGGATTGTGCTTTTTTTTTCTGTTGTAACCCATAGTTGTCATAGTTGTTAAATTTCAGAAGTTGACACTAATTTGGGGGTTTTCTTTATAGATAAACAGGTCCTGTGAAATCATCATTTGTTAATCCATACCTAGCAAGTAAAAATATACTAGCTATGTTTTAAAATTACTCATCTTTTCCAAGCTAGAGTTTTCTAGACACTGTATCTGTGCAATTATGAACAAGTATGTAGTAGCTCAGCCTTAAATGTTTCTCCAGGTCTGCTGTACCTAAATCAGGATACTGTAGTGTCTATCTTGTAGTAGCACGGATCAGCGGTCACAAAGTCAAGGATAAAGAATGGGACAAGAGCCTATCGGTACAAGATTGCGTGCTGCTTAGTGAGAAAACTTAACCACCTGTATAAGAGTTTACAAGAGTTAGGTTTTGTGGAGTAGAGAGAAATTGTCTTAACAAGTGAGGCACAGCAACTTTTGCTGCTAATTAAACGGAAAGATTCTAGCTTGATAGGCAGATTTTTAGAAAGCATTGAGATTTGATCATTGTAATTCACGAGTTTTTGTAGCACATAGCTATATGTATCCAACAGGGCTGTTGGAGTAGCAGCAAGACTTTTTTTTTTAAGTAAATGAACACTAGGAGTACCTCTAGGAGGAAGTTCTTCAGACTTCTTCAAGTATAAGTTAATTTCTTATTGTTTAGCAGCACTTAGATGCTCAAAAGAGCGACTACAGTAAAGGAGAGCCTAGTAATACACACATATGGCATATAATATTCTAAGAACATAAGACCAGTTAAGCAAACTTACCACTCTGGAAGGCAATTGAGGTCCATTAGCATCACTGAATAACCAAGGCACAACAGTTTTTACGTCTTTGCTGTATTAGCAAGACACAGTTGGAAACAATAGTGTATAATAAATCAGGAAGACCTGTGAGATTATAGGGTAAAAATCAGTATTTAAAAACATGCAAACTATCATGCAGATTTAACCTCTTAAACTAGAAAGTGGTAGTATGTTTAATTTCATGATGGCTTAAACCAGATTCAGGTTATTACATTAAATTTATTCCTGCCTCAATTTAGGAACATAGCAGTACATCTTATATCAATAAATTTTCAAACTTCAGGAGCGGCAGTTTATGGCTAGTTTATAACCACCAAACACTGAAAGTAATTTTACTTAGGAAAGTGAGTAGTTATGTTTTCTATAGCTTCTAGATCAGTGAACTAAACATGTTTTCAGAATGAATGTGGTACCCAAAAAGCTAAAAAAAATAAATAATTCTTTTTTTAAGAGGAAAATAATGAAATAACTTCTTGAAATACTACCCTAAGCAAACATCACCTGTAGCATTTTATATAAGCCCTTGAATGTGGTATCAGGTGTTTTCTATGTAAAATCTTGGCCCCACCTCCTTAGTGCTCAATTGCCTGTACTCTTGAGGGGAAACAGAGTACGGATTCTGTGATATGTAGCATGAGTTTACTCCTAGGAAAAGGGACTCTTGTGCGTTAACTTCTTAGTGGGTTTCAATGGAAATTCATGGTATCCTTCAGTATTTTAGTAGATACAAGAGAACGGCTGTTGTAAAAGTAAGTTTTCTGTGTTTGATTTTCCTTTATGTTGTAGTTAAGCATAGGTTTTATAAAGCTGTGAAAGATAATGAAGGGAATCAAAGAAACTACTGGTATTTAGTAGCTGTTTTAATCATGTAAGTGTCCTGTTCTAAGGTTTCTACAATGCCTCCAGAGCTGCCTTGCATGGTGCTTTGTTTCATTCTCTTGCTCTGCTTGTCCCAGAAAAGTTCTTTTATCATTGATAATATCTCATTGTTGCATGTCTCTTTCTTATTCCCCTTATCTGTGTAGTGTTTTCTTTTATGCAAACTTTTTATTTCTCTTTGTGAATAAGTAGCTAAATCCTGATTTTTGGGTTTTGTTAATTGCAAAAACTCCTGTGTAGAATAAATCCCCCAATACTAGTGCTTTTTTGCTTAGGATTTTTATCTAAACTGTTATTGCTGCAATGAAGGACTGAAGGTACAAAAGGTGCCTGCCCTAAAGCCATGGAGGTGACTTTTATCTGCTGCATTGGAGCTCCCATTTTCCCATGCAAAATCTGTACTTCAGTCATAGGTTTATTGCTCCTTGGTTTTCTCTTGCCATTGGTTTTCCTACTTAGAGTGTTATGAGACTTCTGTGGAGTTGCCTTAGTAGTAAAACTGTTCAGCATAATGATGGCAGGATAGGCTCTCCAGAACTGTTTGCCACAGGGCTTGTGCTTACAGAGTATTCTGGAATAGTCCTTTTGGAGTGCAATTCTAAAATAGCTTATTATCCTTCAGTAGGAAACTCTGACTAGGATAGCTACGGTGTTGGGACATCCATTATTTTTTGTTGGATTTTGTACTGGATAAAAGCTTGGATGAGGGTGAGGAAAGCACAAAGGAGGAGCGCAAAAGTCGTAGCATATTTATTAATTTATAGGTACAGATTTACAGGTTGCCTAAATACGGAGGTCGCTAGGTGCTTGTGCAGAGTGTGGCGTTGCTGTGGCTGGTAGAGCTGAGACATACATGAGTGTTGTGGAACTAGTGCTTCGGAGGTCTATGAAAGCGAGGAAGTTAAAGGAAAGAAGGATTGCTTTGGGCAGTGGAGCCTATTCCTCAAGTATTTTGGGCTAAGGTGGAGTCTGATTATAATGTTCTTTTAGTCACAGGAGAAGACAAAAGCTGAAGCTAGAAAAAAAATCCATGTTAGTACAGAGACATAGGCTTTAGTGCACCAAGTTATGCATTAGGCTGTTACCTTCTTATGTCCAAAGAGCAGCTACCTGGTACCTTCACTCATAGCTGGGTTTTCAGGTTAAAGCATCTGTAGGAGGCAATGGTGAAGATCCTGTGACTGTGCATTGTATTTCACAAAGCACTGCCTTTTTGAAATGACGCCTCCACCAGTGATACAGGGTGTCTCTCTTCACTAAAACACCATTTTGGTGTTTAGGTAGGAGCGGGGCTTAGATCTGTTACAAATATGCTTCCATTAAACTCTGTGTTACAGTGGAGTCCCATCATTTGTGGAGAACAAAACTGCCAAAACAGTAAGTGGTAAACATTGATACCGAGAAGCATATGAAGGCATTGCTAATTGTAACATTCTCGGAGGGCAGTGACATTGTGAACAGCATGGATGTTGTAGTGTTTTGTGTGAAGTACAGTTTGGAGTGGCAGATTTAATGTAATAACCGTGAAGCTGATAGTATTAACAGTTGCAGCCTCTGTTGCCCAGCTGAACAGCTAGAGTCAGCTCTGCATTGCAGTGGGAGCTGTGCAAGCATAAAGACACAATCTTGTCCTGTTCAAATTGACATGCATCTGCTTTGGGAAGTGGTTCTTGACTCCAGCACCGAACTGATGGGAGTCCTCTTTTGGAGCTTGCCCAGCTAGCTCACTCTGGAGGGTACTGGCTATGTCCCCACTGCCCGGCATCTGCTTGGGGTTTTGTCCGGGTCTCCTGCAGAGCGGTGGCAGGGCCTCCGAGGATAGGTAGGCACTTTGGGGTTCAGAGTGCTTCGAACATGAGGTTGGAGTTGGCAGCCACAGGAGCGGCACAGTGGCATGGTGTTGAAGTGACCATATTGTGTCCTGGGAGTTGGCTGAAGGGAAGGTAGGGGGTGATTGAGGGTGGAAAGCAGCACTTGAGAGTTAGTGTTGGAGGAACAAGGGGAGAAAGGGTCAGATTTCACACGCTGCTTTCCCTTTTTGTAAGGGTGCCCTGCAGCAGATAAGCCTTGGCTTAATGCTTCATGGTTAAGCAAACCAGCTAGATAAGACAATGAGAGCCAACAGGGTGTTTGGGAGTGGGTTTGTACACACAGGACGGGCAAGGAGGGATGAGGCTTTAGACTGACATTGGAAGCAAATTGGCAGGCTGAAAGGCATCAAACAGCATTTTCAAGGGATAATTTTGATGGCTGTAAGAGCGCCAGTGAAAATACTTGGCCAGCTACTTACCCACACTGAACAAGAGAAAGCTGCTAAATGACTTGATATGAAGAAGTAAACTGCTGAGGATATTTTTTTAAAGGAAAGGAGGTGTGAGGAGACCTTTTTGACAGGCTGCCGCATTTCTCTAGAGGAACTTCAAGGCAGTTGTAGCCACTCAAGCTGGTAGTATGAAAAGCAAATGTTTTAATAAATCACAGCAAAGTTTCTGCGTGCGTGGGGAAAGCTTCAGGTGAAGTTAGTTGTTGGGAAGCTATTCACATCTAACAGCAACTGTGTCTACTTACCTATGTAAATGAAATAGTCTTACTGATGAAGAGGCAGTTTCCTTCTGCATGAAGAGGGAGCTCCTGCAGAGAACAAATAGGTAATGCTGGATCATCTTCCTCAGTCTGATGAATGTGGGAGTTTCAGCATCCATTTTTATGGCTCATTTCCTTGCCATTTACACACAAAGCAGGATGTTAAAAAAAATGTTAATTTTACTGATGCGAAATAGTACATTTGTGAATAATTTGTTTATATTTAGCAGAACATATCTTTAAGAATAGCCAATTCATTTTACTTAAAGAAAATTTATGTATCCATTTATAAAGTTATAACTTATTTCTGGTATTATACAGGATTATAACAAAAATTATGTGCTGTAAATTACTTGGGTTATTCTTTGTGTCAGATAAGGAGTTTGCCAATGCCTCTCATTTGTGATTGAATGCTTATATGACACTTGGATTTCACTGCCTTTGTATTTAATTAATGAGAAAAACCTAGACACTGAATTTCAGAGCCAGAGGTATTTCCCTAATAGTATCAGGAAATGTTTCAACGATAGTGTTGTCAAATTGCCTGCTGATTGAAAGTGTCCTGATGAAAAAACCACAGTAATCTTTTCTGCCAGGATCTGTGAAATTTCACATTGCAGTTTAATATTGCTAATGAAATAACTTCTATGCCAGACTAAAAAGAGGTCTCAAACTGTAGAGTCACAACCTATGCTTGGGTACGATTATGGGATTTGGTCGCTGATAGCGCTGATGTTCTATTCTGTATAGTTGCTGAGTGAGTATGTAGTGAAGGTTTTGGTTCTTTTTAAATACTAGTATCTGACTTGAAAAAAGGGTCATTGTCCACTGGTAGCAGACATAGGCATATGCTGTGGTTCTGACAGGCACTTGTCTCCTGGGTTCTCTGATGCATGTTTCTCATAGCTTGCAAGAAGGAATGCTGCATCACTGATGATGAAATTACAGCAAATGCAAAATACTGATTTGAGATCTTCAGATCTTTAGAACTAAATTGTCTCTAATAACTAGGACGTAATTGGTACTTAAGATGTTTTAAGGGATTTTTCTGCTGTGTTGTCTTGATACTATGGTTCCTCTGGCTTATCAAAGCACGTAGGTAAGTGAGGTTCAGTGTGCTGCAGGAGTAACAAGGTCAAGTATTTAATCCAAGCTGCGGCTTATGAATATTTGCATAACAGATTCTTGTAAACTGTACTTCGTTACGAGTTGTAGGCATGGGTTAAGAAAATGGAGTAGTAATAGGAATGGGGGAAAGAATTGGATAAAACATGCATTATTTCTTACAACATTTACGTTTCTCTCCTTTGCTTTGTTACAGTTATGAATTACATGTCTTTTGCCTTGCTGCTTATTCTTCCACTTGATTGCACTGAACAGCAAGGGTTGTTCATGCCACTTGGGTGGTTAAGAACACGCATAATGTTTGCACAAACATAAACTCCCTGGACACATGCTTCTGCTATCCATAATCTGGTACGCCATAATTACAGCCACCAGCTTCCTAAGGAGTGTATATTTTAACCTAAGCTATATCTGTTTCATTGACCACGCTGATGATCTCGTTTCCCTCTTCCAGCAATTTCTGTTTAAAGAAATGTAAATAGAAGTATTTCATTCACAGCCTTGGGGTTTAAGAGGTCCAGCAGCGAAATTAATGATAAGGTGCTTGCACTACATGGCCTAGAACAATGCTAGAGAAGATAAGGGGGAGAGAAGAATTATAGCAGGAGGACTTGAAGCAGTCTGGAAAAAGTGTCTTGTGTCCCCCTGCATCAGCATGTTTAAAGGATGATCTTTGCCTCCTTCTATGTCATTTCTGCAGTCTTGAAGCTGTATTACAAAACCTAAAAAAAACAAAACAAAAACCCATAATGTTTTCAATTCACTTGCAAGGATTGTATCTCCAGTAAGGCAGGAGATGGCGTTGGTTTTTTTTTAAATATTTTAATTTGAAACAATTTTAGGTCAGTTCCTTTGTAATGTTCAGAGTGCCTTAAGCAATGTGCGTTTGAAATGGGTGCCAAATGAAGGGTGTTCCCCTCTTGAGTGCTGAAGGTTAAAATGAACACTGAAATTGCATACACATACAACTAAACACTTTAGATGTAACTTGGCTAATGTAACACTTAGGTTTTACAGAATGGTAAAAACTGAAGGGTTCCAGCCCCTAGTTGTACTGGTTTGTTTATCAAAAATGATGAAACCTGAGTTGAAATACATCTTGCACTTGTGCACCTCATGCTTTGCATCCACTTTTGAGAGGCTGCTTGTATTTAGGATTTCACTACTCAAGTGCTTGCATTTATCATTAATGCAGTAAACAGTTGCATAGCTATATATCACTTATGTAGAAAAATGTTGGTTCTTCTTGCCTTCCCTCTCTCCCACCTTACTCCTGAGCAACCCCTAAAGCAGGGCTCCGATCCTGTGTCCTCTCCTGCTGCAACATCCTCGTGGCACCGCTCTTGTAAGGTACATCCTGTCCACCCCATCCATTCGTGTCCGGAGCTGGATGTGCGAGGCCTGGGCTCGCGAGACACTTCCCGTGCTTTATGAAGGAGGTGCCTGAAGCGGCTGCTTACAGGGATAGCCATTGAGCTGGGTATCTGCTTGTGTAGCTGCTTTCAAAAAGCGAAGCTTTGAAGTGCTTCAAAGAACTCGGTGGTATGTGTACCTTTTGATAAAAAGGATGTTCAGTACAAATAGGAGAATATACTGAAATATTAAGATAAGCAAATTTTGTGGTTGTGAACAATGATTCCTAGGGGAGAGCTGATGGTGACCAAAATGTACGTAAGCAAAACCGTACTTTCACCCAGTTCATAATGGCTGAATAAACAAACAACCTTGATTAAAAAGAAAGTGGACCAAGGCACACTAGTGACTGCTGGTGTTACTGCCCTGTACTAGAAGAGGCAAGTTATGGGTAAAGCTAATGTCTTCATGCTGCTGAATTTTTCTAAACATCAGTATGTCTCGGCCTAGTTTTATACATTTTACTGCCAATACCTAACAAATACTGGGACTAGCTGTATCTTTTTAAGTGGATAACCTTCCTAAAAATGTTTTTACGTATGTTGTGGGTTTGTTTTCGCTGGAAAAATGAGGTTAGGGTTTTGGCAGAGGGGAGCTGTCTAACATAACAGAACTTAGTTCATCTCATGCCAAACACCAGCACTTGATATCAATAACCTTCGACTCAAATATTGCTCTTGGGTACATTTATCATTCCCATTGTTCCATAACACAGCAGGAAAAACAGTCTTTAACAATTGCTAGCAGAGAAAATCTGCACGCAGTGGGAGCTGAAACAGTTCTTGCAGTTGTGTAACAAAACCCCAAAAGTGTTGGCAACACTCTGGACCTGGAAGGGGATTTTTGGTGGTGAATGCTAGCAGTGGTTTCAGGCTGGTGTGCATCGTTCTCTTCACTCTGTGTGTGGTACTGAGTTACATTGCACATACAAAATGTAATCCTTCAGGGATGTGTTTTTCTTCTCCTTGCCACCCCAAAGGGAGTAACTTTTAGGGAACATAGGACTGGTAAATTGGGACAGTATGAATTTGAATTCCCCTATTGAATGATGACTGGCTGTATAAACCTGGGTGATATATTTGTACTGTGTAGTTAGATCAGGCTTTTCTAGCATTCAGTGATGCTAGCCTCTGCTTTGGAGCATGTGTACATTTTAAGGGAAAAGAAGATACAGGATACGTCCCTTCAGTTTCTTTCTAGTAAGAGTGACTAAAGCACAGAGTATTTTCTTCCCTCCTGTATACCTCCTCTTATTGTTTTAGCCACAAACCATGCTTAAAAACAGCAACATCACCTCCTCAGACAAATAGTTTTAATTAAACTTCAGGTGAAGATCCTTCTGACTTTAAATGATGAAGATCATTTGAGAAACTAAAATATTTCTGAGGAAAGCACAGGGTGATGTCTCCCCTGCTCCCAGTTAAAGCAACCTGGTTCTTTACATTTGGGGAGGTAAACTGAAGCTCTTTCAGGCTTAGGTGCGTTGTGGTCTTGATGATGTATGAAAGTGGAATCATAGAATAGTTTGGGTTTGAAGCAACCTTAAAGATCATCTAGTTCCAACTCCCCTGCCATGGGCAGGGACACTTTCCACTAGGCCAGGTTGCTCAAAGCCCCATCCAATCTGGCCTTGCAGGTGATGAGACTTTTTATCCACTCTGTGCATACTCTGTCTTCCCAGTCTTCCATGGAGGAGACCTGCCGCCTGGCAGCCCTTTTGCTGGCTGTGCTTAGGTGACTGCCTGGGACCCTCAGACCTAGTAAATTGGTTCAATGCTGCCTTTGAGTGGGTTTCTGCTAAAATCAAGCTCTCATGCATTAGACTGTGGCACTGGTGTGGAAAGCCTTCAGACCAGCCCTGAGACTGTTAGACATGCAGGTCAGAGCATGAGATGCATTCCGGCTCTTGTTCAGACCTGTCTGCTTTGCAGCAAAAATGCAGGGAAAAGAGATCAGGGTACTGGCAGCTCCACAGTAGCTTTGCCATAGCTATGCTTTACTCAGAGTAGTAAAACAGCAGGCACACAGCACCTCCCTCCCACCCTCAGCTAGGATAAAGCGTGTCGGCACAGCCAGACATGGGAGATGCCATACGGAAAGAGAGTGTGTAGGCACATTGTGGAGCTTTTCTTGGGTTGATTGATGCAGTAGCTCATCAGCTGCAAAGGTGGCAGTTGCCTGATAACTCTGCAATGAAGATGCATACTCTGGCTTCTGAGTGATCATTGAGACTCTTAAAATGTTTAAGTCTCCCTTCCACTAAGATTTTGAGCCTCTTTGGTAATATTGTTTGATTCAAGGGGCAGGAGTCAGGGTTAGAGAGGGATTTCTGTATTAGAGATTGATCTGTAGCGTAACTCCTCACCCGACAGATGGATAAGATTTCTAATGTGATCTCTTGAGTGTGTCAAGCATTTATTTCAAATTAGTAATTTATTCCAGAAATTATGTGCCTTCCTCTAGAGTGCATGCTTCCTTTCACGTAGTTAGATGCATGTGTGGGGCATTCCAAAGGATTTTAAAAGGATCCACTTAATGGTGACATACTGCTCTGACTTTATTGTTCCAAATATTATGATTTAGGTAAGTTGTTAGCCTGAATCTTATGCCTGAGAATAAATGCTCTGCCCACAAGAATGAACTTTCCTGGTCTCAGTCCATCTGAAAACACTTGTTGGTTTGGGTGCACTCAGCTAGTTTGCATTTTGTAATGGGAGCAACTGTGTTAAATACCTTTATCAGCATGTCTACCTGGTGTGCAAGACCTCTTCTCTTTATCCTGATGTTTTTGGAGAGGCAGCTGGAGTAAATCAGTGATGTAACAACAATATATTATAATTCAACAAGGTAGTTGTTCCCTTGACTCATTACCATTTATCAAGAACAACGTCTAGGTAGGGAGTTATGTGCTGCGAGGTAGCGTCTGCCTACATATGAGAAGCAGCAATGCTGCAGTTCTAGCAGAGCTATAGTTTGGGGAAAAAATAACTTTTGGAATCTTTAATGGCATCAGAGTTGGCACTTGTGACTAAAATAAAGGGATTTTGTGTTGCAGGATCTATGGCTGACCAGGTATATTCTTAGTCTGTTTTATTGGTCCTTTTAAGTAGGACTTTTAAAGAGCAACTTCTGCTCACTTAGCATCAGAATGGGCTCTCAGTAAAGAACAAAACTTAGTACTGCTTGTGCAGCTTTCCCCAAAGAACTGGAAAAATGCTAGCTGCTGCTTGTCTTCCTTCCATCACTGAAAATAAAATCTCTACTAATTTTTGCAGACTTCCTAAAAGTGTCTTTTGACTCCTGCCATAGTATTTAATGAAAGGCTGTCATGTCTAAATCTGTATAAGATTTAACTCAAAAAATATTATTCATATCTGAAACTGAAGTTAGTTCTTCACTGTTATCCAACTGTTTCTCCTTTGCAGCTGAGCTGTCTCCATAGCTATAGTAATTTCTCGGATAATATCTTTCAGCTCATAGATGAGGGGCAGGAAAAAAGTGGCGGGGGAAACAGTTGATGTTAGTACAGGTGGTGTTACACTTGATGAAACACTTTGATAATGGCACTTACGGGCAAAGAATCAAATGATATGGTGTAGCTTGGTTTCATGGGACTTTAGCAACACCGTGTTTCCCAGATGATGGCACTGGAAGGTGTTCAGGTTGCCCTTACAATGCCGTGCAACTTCCAGCAAACAGGTTCTTTCCTACAGATTGCTTCATTGTCGTGATTTGCAGGTGGCCCTCTGACCTCATTCTCCCACACACGCTTAATTTTTCTGTTGTCACAAGTCAAATTGCCAAAGATGATCTCTCCTACAAGCCTACTAAAACTAAGTCCTTTGCACAATTTGAACCTAGATACAGATTTAAAATTTTTTTTCTTTTCTCCTCCAAGTTTAGATAAAAAGCCAACATACCTTACTCTAGTAGTTCAGACAGAAGTCAGCTGGAAGAGAGGTAACAGGCAATTGGCAAGGGTTTCGCTTTCACAATGCTCTTGAGTCTCAGTATTTGGGTTTGTCTTTTCAGACCTGGTACCTTTTGCTTTGTCTAAAATAAGACAAATAAAAAAAAAACCACCCAACAAAACCCACAACCCACCACAGAAGTGGTGAAATAATAGCATTAAGATTCTTTGTGTGCCTTCCTCAAGCAAGGAACTAAGCTGGAGACTAAATTCTCCAAATTGATTCCAATTCTCTAAATTGGAGAAAATGACATTGGGGTGCAAAAATGGCTTTGTAGGCATAATTTCATCATCACTATTAACTGAATTGAAAAGTTGACTTTCTACAAAATCGTAGATGGTAGAAAGGTAAAGGAGGATTTACTTGTACAACTGACAACTCTGTAGGCAGATCTTTGTTTTCTCCAACTTGCAAGCTAATTACTTGTGTAGTAGTCCATCCTGTTTTCTGAAAGTTCATATGCTTTCATAGAAAACTGTCAATGCAAGGCACAGTTTTGATGAAGCTGGTCTGCTAATTAGGATCTGTTATAAAGAACCTTTGACAGACTCCTTAAATTTCTTTTTTCTTAATCAGTATTGTTGCCCAAAGCTAACCATTTGGATATAGCAGGACCACCTGCTGCACGAAAGGGAGTCACAATCTCAGACTGGCTTGAAAATATGTTTTGTTGCTTTTCGTGAGCAAGGGTCATGAAGAAAACATTGATTAATGTTGAAAACATTGATTAATGTCTAAAACTTGAGAAAGGGGTGTTTTTTTGGAAGCTAGAGACTCCCTGCTATGAGGGAAGGGCTGGAAAGGCTTTCTGCAGCTCCCAGAGCTGTCAAAGTGTGATAAATTGTTTGGTAAATGCACATGAGCTGGTCCTGTAGCGACTTGCTACAGCTTTGTGGTGGGACTTCCTGAGGATCCCCGGCTTGCTAGACACATTTCAGCTCAAGCCTCCTTAGGATTTATCCTGCTAATCATAAACTCTGATTGGAAACGATCTGGAGCTGGTAGCAGGGAGATTGCTCCCTCTGAAATCAATACCCCTTTTCACACTTACGCATTAAGAAGGGAACTAGCTCTTAATTACCACGTGAGGGCATGGTGGAGGTGATGGGGCAGGAAGTTCTTATGTCTACTGTGGTGTGAGTGTGTGAGAACAAGTAGTACCACTGGTCAATAAGCAGCTCATATGGCAGTTGCTCATTTAGCTGTGCTAGAGGGTTAAAGAACCTTTTGGATAATAGTACAGTATTAAAGGGAAGATGTGAAGGCTTGCTTTTTTTTTTTTGGGTAATGCAAACTGTTGTTTTCCCTGGAGAGGAAGGTTAAATTCTGGATAGAGGCAAAAATTGAAGTCCATAAGTTCTCGTAATTAAATAGTTAGATTAAGGCAACAGGCATGCTTCCTAATATCCATTTTTTAAAATTGTATAACTAAGGAGTTTATGAAGGATTTGCTTTAGGAGGAATAAGTTTCTTAAAATCAGGGATTAATTTTTGACTTATACAAGGCAATGAGAGAAAGGTAATAGGAAATAACTAGGAAGAGAATGTAAGTAAATAACCAAGATGAAGTAAAAAAAGCTTTAATCTGTGCAACATAATTTGAAATTACAGCTTGGGTTCAGTAAACTTGGTTCTGATATGGCACTCATTAAAAATGAGTCTTTCCAATGACTTCAGGAGAAGCCAGGCTGGATTTTGTTTTCTTACTGTTAGATATTTACATGAACTTGAAAACAGAAGGCAACTGAAGAAGATAAGCTGTGTTTGTTTATCTTCAGAGCGACTCTTGCCTAGTTTGGGATACTTAGATAGTAACCTTTGGGTTGGTGTTTGGAGAGATGATAAAAAATTGAGCTCTGTGTTAGTGGATTCTCACTCTGTTGTTCTTTCATGATCTTGAGTTTATTCACCTGTAGGCACCTACACCTAGGCTTAACAGAGATGTTCACGTTGCCATTATAGTTGGTGCTGGTCTAGTAAATTTGGTCTGTGGAGTCTGGAGTGCTAGTGCCTGACCAAATGTCGGCGAGGTGAAAGGCACTCGGTGATCTAACTGTGTTCCTGCTGTCTGCAGTGGGAATTTCAATTCTTCAGTCAGACTCGTTTCCGGGGGGGAAAATGGAAAGCTGTTTGCAGATGAGACAGGGCAGAATGGTCTTCAGCTACAGGCTGAAGTTCCGTCTCCTACATCAGATGGCTACTGTACCTTGTTCACTTGTAATAAAAATTTCTCTCCATCTTTTATTCACCATTCATTCACTAAATTATTAATCAGTCTGTTTACTCATAATAAATCACAGAATGGTAGGGGCTGGAAGGGACCTCTTGAGATCATCTTGTCCACCCCCCCTGCTTGAGCAGGGGTCACAGGAATGCGTCCAGGTGGGTTTTGAATGTCTCCAGGGAAGGAGACTCCACAACCTCCCTGGGCAGCCTGTGCCACTGCTCTGGCACCCTCGCTGTGAGAAGCTTTTTTTTCCTCATGTTTAGGTGGAACTTCCTGCATTCCAATTTGTGCCCATTGCCCCTTGTCCGGTCATTGGGCACCACTGAAAAGAGTCTAGTCCCATCGTCCTGACACCCACGCTTCAGATATTTATAGGTATTGATGAAATCCCCCCATAGTCTTCTCTTCTCTGAACAACCCCAGGTCTCTCAGCCTTTCCTCATATGGGAGAGTCTCCAGTCCCCTGATCATCTTGGTAGCTCTCCACTGGACTTGCTCAAGCGGTTCCCTGTCCTTCTTAAACTGGGAGGCCCAAAACTGGACACAGTACTCCAAATGTGGTGTCACTAGGGCAGGGTAGGGGGGGAGGATAACCTCTCTCAATCTGCTGGCCACATTCCCTTTAATGACCCCAGGATACCATTGGCCTTCTTGGCCACAAGGGCACATTGCTGGCTCATGGTCAGCTTGTTGTCCACCAGCACTCCCAGGTCCTTCTCAACAGAGCTGCTTTCTAGTAGTTCAGCCCCCAGGCTGTGCTGGTGCATGGGGTTGTTCCTCCCCAGGGGCAGGACCTTGCACTTGCTCTTGTTGAATTTCATGAGGTTCCCCTTGGCCCAGCTCTCCAGACTGTCCAGGTCTTGTTGGATGGCAGCAAAGCGTTTTGGTATATCAGCCACTCCTCCCAGCTTGGCTATCCTGTCATCCATGTCATTGATGAATATATTTAAACAGGACTGGACCCAGCACGGACCCCTGGGGAGCACCATTAGTTACAGGCCTCATTCCAGACTCTGCCCCATTGATCACAACCCTCTGAGTTCTGTTGTTGAGCCAGTTCTCAATCCACCTCACTGTCCACTCATCCAACCCACACTTCCTTAGCTTACCAGTGCGGATGTTATGGGAGACAGCGTCAAATTGCTTACTGAGGTCAAGATAGACAACATCCACTGCTCTCCCTTCATCGACCCAGCCAGTCATGCCATCACAGGAGGCTTCCAGGTTGGTGAAGCATGATCTTCCCTTGGTGAATCCATGTTGACTATTTCTGATAATTTTCTTGTCCTCTACATGCCTGGGGATGACCAAATAGTCTTGTCTAAAGCATGAGAAAGTTGTGTTTTGATCAACAGTCACAGAAATACTGTATGCATGAATTGCTCTACCTCATTTTGTCAGAAATAATCAACATAAGGCCCAGACTAAGTATTTAAATATGACATAGCTATCTAGGATTTAAAGATCCCTGACTAGCCAAACAGAGTACTCCTACATCAGTGTCTTATGTGCTATTTGGAGTCCGTATTTCTGTTGAAAACAAGTATGCCAAAAAGTCAACTTTACTAATTTTTTTTAATATTGAACTGGATTGTGGCATTTTCTTACTGGATAGCAAAATTCTTGCTGTCTCTGCTAATGTTTAAGTATTGTTTCTATGTGTGAGGGTTGCGTAACACTTCTTGAATTCAACCGCTTAATCATTTCAGTCCTTGAAGACACACAACAGATACTCCAGCTTGGTAGTATAACACCCTTGAAAATGCTCTGTGGAAGGAGGTGAGGGGTGGTAGTTCTGTATTTGGAAAACTGAAGTCTTTATGTCTAGAAGCTGTGGACGTGCACTGTGAGATGAGGTAGTGGAGACATGTTAGGCTCACTGCTGTCGTGCTTGGGATACAGCTCTGTCTTGTTGCTCTTGCAAAGTCCAGCTGTGAAGCCTCCAGTTTGGCTTCAGAGGCAGTATCTAAGCTAGGGAAATGTTGTCCAATGATTTCAGTATTCTTAAATAGCAGATGGTGTTGAATGACATCCTGCAACATGTAAATATAAACAGGTCGAGCTTATACACACTAAATTGGTATACCATTGAGGATAATGAATAACATACTCTTTGTGTGATCTTATCAGCTGTTTGAGTTATTTGGCTTAATGCTCTAGAGAACTATGCGACCAATGACATACTGCAACGTGTGTGAGGCTAGGAGGGAGCAGGACAGAGGTATTGACCTTGTGAAGCAAAATGATCTTCACCATGCCTGAAATGACTAATGCTGTGTTAGTGTTCATATAAAACTGTAATAGAGCTTCTCATTCAGTAATGGGAAAAGTGTGGATTGCTGCAGAACAAACACTCCTGCCATTTCAGGAGTTAGACTTTCATTTTGATCCACTTCCTTCTGTTTTAAAAAAGGTAAGAAAGTTGTATTGTAATCGGCTAGATAGCTCAGAAGATTCTGCTAGGCATTCAGCATTTCCTGGAAAATGAACGTGAAATTGTCCGGTGAGATGAAGCAGAAGTAAGAGGGAAGGGAAAACACACAAATAAAATACACAATAAGAATTTCTTTCACATAAAGCAATTTATCAAGTTGGGGTGGTTTTTTGTTGGTTGTTTTTTGTTGTTTTTTTTTTTTTTTTTTTTTTCCCAAACAGTCTCTTAGTTTTCCAGCTTATCCTATGTTTTCAGCTAGTTGCTGGGCAAGAAACAGTGTTATGCCAGCTGCAGCTGATGTTTGCTGTGCACGCATTTGTGTGTGTATTGGCCAGCTGAGCAGAGCAGATGCCTTCAGTACATGCTTGACAGTTCTCCTCTGTGTGGGCGTCTCTGCTTTACACAGCCACGTGCTCACTTTCTCTTCTCCACTCCCCTTCCCCAAGAAAGGTCGCTCTTAAGGTGGTGAGATAGCTGTCAGATTTGGTGGAAGACATGAGCCCTATATGCTTGTGAGAATGGGGAAGGCAAGAAGAAATTGATGTTGCAGTTTCAGAACCTTTTTTTTTTTTAGCCAGGAAATGAGGCTTTTGAGGTACCTGTCCTTGATGTTTAACATGGGATCTGTGATTATTCCTTCCAGTCCCATGGCCTGGGCATGCAGTTCTTCCATTGTGAGAAGCCTGCCAGCACACTATGATCCTGTGCAAAGGCAGATTAGTTGTGGAGATCCCAGTTAGGTCTTTCATTCTGTTTTCTAAGTAAGTAGGTGCTTCCTTCCAAACGTTCTTGCCTTTTGCTGTCTAGGAACTGGGGAGCTCTATTTTCCCCTGAGAGGATCAAATATCTGAAGCAGGGAACGAAGTTTAAGTGCTGTACATCGGGCAGCTTCTAGCAAAAGAAGGTCACTGAAAGTACGTTCTCTCTACCTGTGCTTGAGGATGTCATTTCTAAGTACTATTCTTCCATTCCTTATGATGCTGGGGATGAGACATAACTGCTCATGTGTGAGCAGTATTCTGTATATTCCTGCCTGTCTCCCAGAAAATTACTTCAGATGCTACCTATTAGCAGCGACCGAGACAAACACTTGGTTCTGGTCTTAGACAAGCCCCGTCACTGGCAGAGGTGAGTCAGGCAATGTGGAATTCTGGTCCGAGTTCTGTTTCTGGACACTAGTTTTATGTAAAATGAAAAAAAAAAAAAAAAAGCCCTCTTCTGTTACACTGCACCTTTATTTTAATAGTTTCATCCTGTGAAATGATAAATGATAGCACTTTGTAAACAGAAATCAGCCTTGATTCCTGCCCTGGAATTTAATAGGAACCAAAGGGTGTATGAAAAACAAATGTATGAAGTCCTGGCTGTCGTTACAAGCACTTGTTTACCAGAATGTAAACTGCTGTGAATGGTTAAGTTGGCTATGCTTTCAGCAAAAGTTAGGATGTGCAGATGCAGCCTACTGTGTTGCCTGGTTTTTGAATACTTAGAACAAGCTTTTGAGAACAACTGAATCTCTTCTGAGCCTTATTGAGTTGGACTGAAGAACCATAGTTAGGCAAATAACTTCCTCACAGATGAAGCTTTTTTTAAGTTCCTGAAGAGCCTGTTATTAAACAGGAGCTGTGGAGAATTTATTCTGGCTTTGCAAAAGTGTTGGAGAAAGGCTTTGCCTTGGCTTTTTGCGAGATGAGATGAGCAGGCTTTCTTGGTATTCTGCTCTGTATTTATGAGGCTGTTCCATTAAGCGGTAGCATATATAAATGGGCTGATATCCTGTCTGTTGTTCATCAGTCACCCCAGATCATATTGCGGTCTTTATGCTACTTCTGTGCTATGTAATATAAAGTGACATTGCTAGGGAATGAAGTACCTGGAATCTCTTTTTTGAGGTATAAAGGACAGAACTTGACGCCTGAGACTAAACTTGGTATAAATTGAGTCTGACTTCAGAAAATTAGAGCTGTTAATTTTTTTATGCTACAGCAATTCTCACCATATTTTTGATAGTGCTTGCCAGTGCTTTTAAGTGTTTCCAGGCAGAATTCACTGTAAGTCACTTGTATATCTGGTCTCTCCAAGTTTACCTTCAAGTTGCATGGTTGCAATATTTTCAATTGCTGCTGTTGCTAAAATTTGAGGGGGTGGCATCTTCCAAACCATACTGGATTCCTTGAATGTGTAGGAAAATTATGATAGTATGAGTGACTTCAGAAAGACCAACAGAGATACTAAATGGATACTGTTGGCTCTCCCTGTGTCAGCTATTGTAGGTTGGATAGAACCGGGCTGGTTTGGGAAATGCCAGCATGCAGCTCAATGTATGAATGACAGAGGTGAAATGGAGGGAAAGCTTTATCTTCTGTCATATTCCTCTTGAGAAAGATGAGCTTTGGTTCAAGTTTTGTGAAGAGAGTTTCCCCTCTTCCTCTCTGGAGGAAGAGAGGGGAAAAATGTGCAGATTTAACTTATTCATTATAGGCTACAAGACACAATAAAGGTCTAATAAAGACTTGACTTTTTTTCTTTTAAATAAGAGGTGGAAGGGGAGACGTTTTTAAACTTAGACTATAAAAAACTCCAAAATGCTTGCACTCCACTTGTCTGTCACATTATAGCACTTTTTTGTTTAAATGGTAAACTAGTAGGAGAGTCCAGCATTTGAGCAGACCCATTTCTGTTTGCTCTTCCCCTCCACTGCTAGTAAACAGAATGAAAAGCATTTCCTCTCTAGCTGCCTAGTCAAACATGTAGGACAGAAGGACCCAAAAGAAGTAATGTTTCCAAGGAACAAATGGGCTACTTCAGCTGTCTTGGGTTAGGTAAGAAAAAGTAATGGACTTAAAAGCAGAAAGCAAACACCTTTCCCCCCACCACCCCCCACCCCAAAAAAACCCAAAAAACCCACAACAAAACAACAGACCCTTTTGATCTTATAGCTAAGCTGCTGGTTGTTTAAACATTGATACAGAAGAAGCTTTAACACAAGTGATACTAATTCTCATGAAATTGTTTTCTTTTTTTTCTTTTTCTATTGCATAGCCTTTGCAATTACTCTATAGAAACCTCACTGCATACATCAGATCAGATGGACCTATGCAGGCGTTTAAAACTCTGATCTTGCAGGTGGATTTGAGAGGAAAACCTGCTGACCAGAAATGGTTGATCAGTCTGTCTGGGCTCTTCTGCACATGGCCTTGAAAGGAGAGAGCTTAAAGCCTGCATCTTTACAATAATGGCGAAACACTGCTCGGACAGGGAAGAGTTCACTGCCAGGAAGAACAGAATTTTCTGGTTTTCATCTTGTTCTTGAGTGTCTCAGAAAAGCAAGTTTTTATTTTGCCCCCAAGCAGTTAGGCTCTAACGAACTCAATATTGTAACCTTAACCTTTTACTGGCAAAGTTACTTGAGAGACCTGCCAAAGAAATGAAATTGCACACATAATATAATGAGCACTGTAGTAAAAAAATTCTTTTCTTTTTTGTCCTTCAGAATAAAATGAAGACTACTTCAGTAATTTCTGCTTTTAAAATTAAAAGCACTTGCAGAGGGCTGAACCCTGAGAATATAACAAAACAATCGGAATGAGGATGGGCATTGTAGCCTCTCAGCCCCACCTCTGTTCCATTGCCAAGCATTCTGGAGACCACTGTGCATGTTGCAAGGTTGATTTGCTGCACCTTTGCGTGCGGGTGTTTCTTGGCCCCTTCACTGATGACTTCAGGACCTCATTTAAAAAAAGTCTTGCTGTCTCCTTTCTGGTCTAAATGGGAAGCTCTTAGCTAAGACACTCAGCTGAATGTGGAAGTTAGTGTGAAAATATAAAAGCTAAGATGCAAAAATCTCAAGTTAGAATAAAAATAAAGCAGTGGTGTGCACCTTGAGGCCTGGAACGGAGTTGCTCTAAGCAGCAGGCACGGAGGCGGCATTAGTGGTTGCCAAGTGTTAATTTTCTGCATTCAAGTTTGGAGTCTGCCTCTTGGTGTGTCTGTCGGTTGGCCACCAGTAGCAAGGGCACACGCTAGGACCTGTATTGGCTTTTCGGTTCAGCAACTGTTACTGCATTGGCCATCCATGCCATGCCATGTGTAGCAGTCTGAAAAATCCAGGTGTAAAAACAGTCTGTGTTTGAAGTGGGGGGAAGTTTATTTAGCAGCATGCGGATAGGAATGAAAATTCTAAGTGTCTGTTTTTCAACCATCTGTGCTGGGTTAGCCTTGGCCAGCAGCCAGACACCCACCCAGATGCTCACTCACACCCCCAGCCCAACCAGATATAGGCGGAAATAGGCTGGAGAAGCTTGTGGACTGAGGCAAAGATGGGGAGATTGCTTACCAATTACCATCATGAGCAAAACAGACTCGACTTAAGGGAAAAGCAATTCTGTTTATTGCTGATTAAAATAGGTTTGGATGTTGAGAAAGAAAGACAAAATCAAAAATATTTTCTCCCCCTGCCACCCCTTTCTTTCCTAGTCTTCACTCCCTTGTTGTTGACTCCTCTACCTTCTCCCCTGACCCTGTGTGGTGCAGGGGGATGGGGAAACGGGGGCTGTGGTCAGTCCATAATGGCTCCTCTCTGCTGCTCCTTCCTCCTTATGCTGTTCCCCTGCTCCAGTGTGGGTCCCCCACTGGCTGCAGTTCCCATCAGGAAAGCCTGATCCAGCCTGGTCTCCTCTAGGGGCTGCAGGGGAATCTCTGCTCCACCATGGAGCACCTCCCCTTCTCACCTTGGTGTTTGCAGGGCTGTTTCTCACACTTCCTCCCTCGCTCTGTCTGTGTGGCATTCTTTTACTCTTTCTGAAGCACATTTTCCCTGAGGCACCACCACCTTGGCCGAGGGGCTCAGCCGTGCCCTGCGGTGGGTGGGTTGGAGCCGGCCGGACCCATCTGTGTCTGGCACGGGGCAGCCCCGGCCGCTCCTCACAGAGGCTGCCCCTGCTACCAACACCTTGCCACCTGCACCCAATAGACCATCCAATTTTTAATTAGCTGACAGGGGCTGGCAGGCTCCTAAACCTCACTGTGGCTTTTTGGAGAAGGAAGAGTAGTTAGAAGTATCTACTTCAAAAAGTAAACTTGAGGTCATAATTATTTTGATGCGTCCTTTTTCCCTGTGGGCCGGATGCAGGGTTTCTTTCAGCCCTATAGACTAATTTTGTAGGTCCTCTGATAACTCTAGCACTAGGTTGCAACAGCAGAAAGTATATGAAAGTTGAGGAAATTTAACTCTTCAGGGGAAAACATGAAGGGTTTGCATTCATTCTGCAATTTTCATTCAGAAAAGGGTGAAAAAAAGGAACATAACCCCAGGCAAACCTCAACGGAGCATTGGATTTCTCATGTCTTCTCAGGCTGTCTCTGCCATGGTCATGTCTGTTTTGTCCTCCCTTGTCATCTTAGGTTGTCAAAGTGAATGCAGTACTCGAGCACAGTATGTAATTTGATTAATTTTGTATTAATACACTGTGCACGTAGCATCTGTCCAAAAGCATTTGGCTCCTCAGCTAGCACTCTTTCAGACTTTTGGGTGTGCGAAGGCTTTACTGAGCAGCTGCTGATTAATTCTAAGCTGAGTACAGCAACCTGAAATCGGCTGCTCATGTTGTGCTTGTAATGGGGCTCAGGACATGTGTTCATGTCCTGGTGGAAAAGTAAGGCTGCCTTAGCACAGGGTATTTTATCACAAAAGCACAGTGCGTGTTTTACTAGATAGTGCAGGGTGGCGTTCAGATAAGTGGTGAAATAATATAAATACAGCTTTGTTCTTAACGTGATAAAGGGACCTGTTGTGCTATAAAGAGCAGCTCCGTCCCCTATTCAGTCTGTTAGATATTTTTAAGTTACCTAGGGACTTAAGAGCTCTGAAACTCCGTTTTATCCAGCCTATGAGCAGCTGCTGCTGGGTAGAGTCTCATAGCCATGGTTTGTAGTCTGTATTCAAGGAAAACCTGCTCACAAAGCCTGTGAAAACACTGTGTGAAGCTGGGCTGGCAAAACTTGATGATTGTTGTAAACAAGTGTGTGGAACTATGTTCTTACCTTTTGTGGGTATGAGCATCCAACCAAGCCTTGTAGGAACATAGCGATGTTCGCAACCATGTTTGTATGCAACTTTAATGGTAAATAATTAGGAGTAAACATTTTTGATGTGATATCTTGAGAAAATACTGGGGAAGTGGTGGTGGGGAAGCTCTTCAGCACCTCAACTTTTAGGTGTGTCTCTTTGTTCCCAGCTGCATGTAGGAACCCTTCTAAGGACCAGCTGCTTGGGGGGGGGGTCACCTTCTAGTAGGAGTTTCATCTGACCTCTTGTCACTGCTTGCATAATTCTTGTAAATTTGAGGCTTTCTAATCATGCTGCATAAAGTTATGGGGTTAAGAAACACTTACGCCGTTTTGTCCACTGCAATTTTGATAGATGCCTGTGAGTTCTGGGGTTGACAGCAAGTGTGAGTGCGCTTCTAGTAGCTGGAGTTGCTTGGTCTTTCATCTCTTCCCCAAACTAATTTCATGCCTTAAAATATCAGGCCTTGCTCTGAAGGCAAAACTGTGCTTGATTTGAGAGGACTAGTACTGTATTGGTGATTACATCCTTTTCCTGGTTATGCAATATTACTGAGCTGTTCGCTGCATGAACCTCATTCCCAGGATGTTCCTTCCGAGACCTGCAGAATCCAAAGCACTGTATTATTCCACGTTTTAACATCATAAGTGATCTGTAAAAATTTAACTAGTGCATACTCTGTTCTTACCAGAATATCAGCTCTCAAGACTTGACAGTTCCTATAGCTGCAGGGGTGTTCCCCCCCTCCCTTGAAAAGCACGGTAAATAAAAACCCTGAAAGAACAAAACTTAGAAGAACATTAATAAAAAGAAGGGAGTTATTGCTTCCTCCGTCAAGTATCTGCTTTTGTTGTCCACAGCCTTTTTCCATGCAAAGAATCTTGTAAGTTCTGAAGCTGATGCATCATAACTCTAAAGCAAATAAAGGTGCTCTTTTTAAATCCTTCTATAGTACATAAACGTTCTTCCAACTATTTGTATGGCTTTTTTGCAGGCTGAAACTGTAGGGTATTCCATAAACAGAGTAAAATTATACAATTTTTTTTCCTAGAAGAACAAGTGACAGCTTTTTTACAGTAAATTTCTCAACTATGAAGTAAGACATACTTTAAATTATGAATCCTAATTTCTTGCTTATATTCATAGGTACAGAGAAAAAAGGAATAAAATACTAACACTGCCAATTGTTCTTCTACAGTGTCTGAATCTTACAGTATTCAGATATTTGCCATTAGAAATAAGCCTTGTATGTCTTAAATCCTATATTTCACCTTCACGTCACTTAAGAACACTTGGTATAATACCAGGATGTTATTACATGACGCATATCTGTTATTACCTAATGTGTCACTTTGAAGTGCTACTTTAAAATTAGCCTCCTACTTACCTATTTAACCACTTAAACCAGTGAGTGATTTCCAGCTTTGATGCTTTGGATATTTTTTCTTTTTTAAACTTGAAAGACTATCATTCCTTGGTTGTACCTAAAAATTTCAGACCTGTCAATCCAGCAACATATAGAGGGCTTTATTCTGCATCCCCATAATTAACTGAATTTGTAGGTAACAGGTTTTGGTTTGGTTTGTTGTTTTTTTTTCTTTCTTCAGTTAGCTCATATTTCAGTACATCCTTAACATGGATTGATTTCTAATGGGTGCTCAAAGTGCTTTCCTCTTGTTCTCGTAATACAAAAAGAGGGCATAAGTTTTAAATCAGCTGTTTGGTAGCATGTTTTACTGTATGTATACAAAAATGCTGTTAAGCCTTACAATTTCCTCGCAGCAACTCTTTGTGTCCTTCTAGGATCCCTATCCGCTATGGTCAGCATCAGAGCAGGCTTCATCAAAATAAATTAGGCTAACAATCATTGTGAAGCTGCTACTAATGGAAAATAATACAGTTTCTCAAATGTTACATGCTTTTGAGCAATTCCAGTTTGTTTAATTCCAAGACTGGTGTTTGTATGTGATGCATCTTTGAAGCAGTCAGGCTGAAGAAGGATCGTAATAGGCATAAGGACCTTGGGCTAAAATGGGTCCTGTCAGACTTCCTTGCTGCTTGGGGAGAGGAAGCACGTTGAAAAAATAAGATCACAGATCAAAATCAGAACAATGGAAATCTCTGCACAGTGTGAAAGACAGGTTAGCTGTCTTAGGTAGTAGAGTCAGTAGAAGCTCCTTTTACATCACCTTGTAGACTCTTCAGAAGTGCAGTAGTTTTAGTATGGTATTAAGTTGAACATCCAAGTCTGAGCTAGTCATTCCCAGTGTTCCCATGAAGGGAAATAGGATGTAAAAATCTCTTTACAGGATGTAGTTTCAAGCTCTGAGAGTAGCCTCAGCTAGGCAGGTTGCAATGCTGCAGAAAGCTGCTTCCATGTGCCACTTGGAAATAATTTACATAGTAAGTACTGGATTTGGGAGCACACATGTCCGTTCTTATGTTTTTCTACTACTTTCACTTATAATTTTGTCATTGTTTGCTGCAGTGCATCATAACCCTCTTATAGTGGTGTCCCCGCCTTAAAAAAAAAACAAACCAACCAAACAAAAGAGATTTCTACTTGGGTCAAGTTGGCTTCTGTTCATCTGAAAATATGGATTTGTTAATATATTCAGTTTTACTCACTTCTATTGATGTAAATCCATATGAATTAAACACCATCTTGGTCTATGAGTTTACTGGGGCTTCTCAAATTAATTGTGTGGTTTTCTGGTTTTGCTGCTAGCTGACTATCCATATTAATTTCTGAACTTCTAATAAAACTTCTCTTGATAAACTATGAATCTGTTACACCTGCTTCATTGTATCCTAACTCTGTTTTGAAGTTACCTAATTTATGCAAGATGTTAAGTTTTTCTGGGAGGAAAAACACAAAAATGTGCCAACTTGTATCCTATGCTAGCTTCAGCTCCCTGAGAGCTCATGATCAAATAGATAAGACAGCACCTGGGACTATGCCAAATGCTGTAAAAACTCTGTAGAGAATAATAAATCTAGCTAGTTTTGTATACTTCTGCCATGTCTGGGATAACCCTTGAAGTTGAAGTTTCTGTTGTTCTTCCCTGAAGTGTGACGGTGTTACCATACGGAAATGTATGGAATTGTTTTGGAAGGCCTTGTGGTTGTTACAGCTGAAATTGGAAGGCATGACTGAGAGTCCAACCACACAAAAGACTGGGGCTTGATAAGTAAGACCTGTCTTGTCTTCCTAGATATGATGCTGGGAAGCACAGAATAGGTATACAATGAAGTGTGCTCGCTGTTATGATACAACTGATGTGTTTCCTTGCTGGCTTTGCAAAACAAGTTTCAGCCTTGACTTCAGTGAGAACAGGACATCCAGACATGACCAAGAGTAAACTCCTAATGTAGATAATTCCCAGATAGGCTAAGCTCCCTCAAGGGGAGGGAGAGTTGATGGGCTGGAAGAATGAAGTTCAGTCCTCAGGGGAGCTTATTTTCCGATTTCCTTTAATAAGTACGTGTTCCTTGGTAACTCTCATCAGCAAACTGACATTCAGTTGCAGAAGGAAATATTTCATAATCTGGGCTATCATAAGTAAAAAATACCTTCAGCTGTAGAATGATGAATTTATGGATAAATTGAGTTTTAAGTTCTATCAGCCCAGATAAAGCTGTTGTCTTTTATGAAAGAAAGACTCACATGCTTATTTCTGAAACTTTAAGTTACTTGAAGCTATCTCTTGCTTTGATTGCAGCTGAGCATGACAAGTAATATCTTGGCTGAAATGATTTAAGAAACTCCTGTGGTAATCTGAAGTGAATGGGATTTACATTATCCTTCAAAATAGCTTATTTAAATGTCATGAGAACACTGTTATGTCCGCGGCAAAGCCACTCTTCCCTTGCAATCCCTCCCCACATCAGTCCAGAAATGGGAGTTTAGTTTCCAGGCCAGACAGGAGCCATGTGACAAGGATTGTCGTGTTATATTTAAGCATACTTTTGTCAAGCCCTAGACACTGGGGCTGTGCTGCCCTTCTTCTCTACATTCAGGGAACATACCTTAATATATAGGTACCCAAGCAAGATGTGCTAACAGTACTAGTAAGATGAAGATGCTGTGACAGAAGGTAAAGCAGTGTGGGCTTTGGTGTACTTTAATAGTGAACGTAAATTATAGAAATCCTGGGTATATTTGCGATGATATTGCTAAGACATGATGAAGGATATGCGACTCTTCCCGTGAATGTTGTTAGCCACATTAGCTCTAGGCAGTTAATGCAACCTGCCTATCCTGCTTACCTGTGTAGACTCGAGCCAACTCCAAAAGGTGGTTCCCTAAATCTTACTGTTTATGCTGTCAAGCTGTGCAACTGCTGGCTCAGAAATATCTATCACATATCAGACACACTAAATTGAGAAAGTTTAGCAGTACTGAAACAAGTAGTACCTACAATTAGTAGCAATTAGTGAAGCACTGCAAAAGTTACTTTACCTGAGGTGTATGAAAATGTTACCTAAAAAACAATCCCCTCATGTACCTTTAGAAACGACTCCATCCCATCCGTCTTGGTTCTCTGTATTCATCACCTACTGTGTTTTCTTCCTCACACAGTAACTGAGTGCTTTTATGCTCGCTTTTTCCCTACAGTTTTACAGAACCCAGATTCATAACCAAGAAAACCCACTCTCTTACAAGCTTTTTGGGAATATATGCAAATGGTCTCATGGGTCTTTACCAAACGTATCGCGTATATCACTGTTGGCGCAAGAGCCTTGCCTCATGAAGCTGTTCCTCTGAAATAACCTTACTGTCTCTTTACTTCATTGACTCATTTCTCTCAAAGCTTTCTGGGAAAGCATTTCTTTTTCTGTTGCCCCTGGGTCTTGTGGGTTGTTGTTTTTTTATTAATAGTAACTGCATAGCTCTTTTGAATTTCTCTGCGTGAAAAAGTAAAACAACCATGCACTTAATTACTTTCCGCTATTAAATCTGAAATACCCATTCAACTGTGTCTGTACGGATTTACTTTTGAACACCGTAACTATCTAACTGTATTTAATTCTTTTCACAGCTAACATAAGCAGCTGATGAAATCTAAACATTTTTAACCGTTAGTGATTGACAAGATTAGACTATTGTGACTCTGAGCAAGAGTAGTGCTTGGTGTTTCGTGGTGTGCTAGACCTGCCTTCAGGCATGGTATTCATTATTCCTCTGTCTCCGTCAGGCAAAGTGGTGATTCAAGACTTCAGCTGGAGGAAGTCTAGTTAGGTGGAAGCTCCCTGCTCTGCCTGGCAGCTGGAAATTCAGCATCTGGATCAACATGGATTTGAAATCCTCTTTCGCTGTGTTTACGCTACAGTTGTTTGCTGGTTGTTATCTGGGAAAAGTTAATTGTACTACTGGTTGCTTAGGCATTTGATACGGTAGCAAGATAATGCGGTTACTTTTGTGAAGTGTGATATTACTGGACAAGCTGGAACTTGTGCAGCTGTGTAATTCCATAGTACTAGAAAACTAATGAATGCTGCTTGGCAGGGGTGGAGAAGCTGTTGAAAGGCTATTAGGTTGCAAATAATTTTTTTTTTTCTACTCAGTGCACACGGTCTGATGAACCATGAGCATTTGTCTTTCACAGTTTCTTACTGGATGTCCGTTTGAGAAAAGGAGTGTTGAAACCTGTAATAACTTTTTTAGTGTCTCTGCCGCAGTGTCACCTGCTGCTTGACACTGTTTTTGCTGTACACCTTTCTGTAAGCAGAGCCTTTTTAAAAGAAAGTTTGTAATCTGAAATTTCTTTTGCACTCTTTGCACGTGAGATAGTGGGGCTCATTGAAAGAGCTTTAAACTAGATTTGAAGGGGGAAAGGGATAAAACCAGGCTTGCTAGAGGTAAGTCTGGGGGTGGCACACCAGTGTTTGAGGGGATCCTGTGCTAGCCCTTGTGTGCCCTTCAGAAGTCCAAGGTAGCAGTTCTGCTGACCCCCCTCCTTACTTCTCCAAGTGTTGAAAACTCCATAATTTCATGATCGCTATGCCCAAAATGATGCACTTGGTTCACAACAACCCCATGCAACACTACAGGCTTGGGGAAGAGTGGCTGTGAAGCTGCCCAGCAGAGAAGGACCTGGCGGTGTTGGTTGATAGACAGCTGAATATGAGCCGGCAGTGTGCCCAGGTGGCCAAGAAGGCCAAGAGCATCCTGGCTTGTATCAGGAATAGTGTGGCCAGCAGGAGCAGGGAAGCGATCGTCCCCCTCTACTTGGCACTGGTGAGGCCGCACCTTGAATATTGTGTTTGGTTTTGGGCCCCTCAGTACAAGAAAGACATTGAGTTGCTAGAGTGTGTCCAGAGAAGGGCAACGAAGCTGGTGAAGGGTTTGGAGAGCAGGTCTTCTGAGGAGCAGCTGAGGGAGCTGGGGTTGTTTAGTCTGGAGAAGAGGAGGCTGAGGGGAGACAGGACAAGAACAAACAGCCTCAAGTTGCATCAGGGGAGTTCTAGATTGGATATTAGGAAAAATTTCTTCACCAAAAGGGTTGTCAGTCATTGGAACAGGCTGCCCACGGAAGTGGTTGGGTCACTGTCCTTGGAGGTGTGTAAAAGATTTGTAGAGGTGGTGCTTAGGAACATGGTTTAGTGGTGGACTTGGCAGTGTTGGGTTAACAGTTGGACTTGATGATCTTAGAGGTCCTCTCCAACCTAAACGATTATGTTTCTATGATTCTCAATACTGCAGTCAAGAGTTTCTGGGAAAACATCAAATAGGAAAGGACCTAACTCCTTGGTTTCATGTCATTGAGGAACATCTAGTGTTATTAAGGGGATTAGAAGTTATTGCAGTCCCTGACTCTTTCTGGGCCAAATATATAGACACCTGCTTGATCTCTTAGACTGAATAGTCTATAATTTTTCCCATCTCCCAGAGCAAGTGTTGAATTACTAACCACTTGCCATCTTCTCCTTCAGTGATAGAAAAGAAGGTGGTTATTGTAGCAAATAAGTTATAAAGGTGGTGGCATCTGTGGAAATCAGATGCAGGTGGTCTTCAACCAAATCTGGGCTGATATTCACTTCAGGATTCGCCATGATCTGCCATGCAGGAGTCCTGAAACCTTGATCTCTTGAGTAGGGAAAAACAGACTTTCCAAGGTGTGTTCGTTTCATAATGAATCAAAATGTTAATCTTTTTAAATCAAAATCTTGAGAGCTTCTGTCTAAAACTACTGAATTAAAAAAAAACCTATCCCACTTTCCTAAAAGTGCATGGAACACTTACTTCCGTCTTAGCACTTGCACTTTAAATCTGCTAAAATGAGGTTCACTATCTTCTGATCTATATTTGAGAAGTGGATAGTGACCATAAATGGGCAAAATACTTCAGTGAGCTATCCAACTGTAACTTTTTTTTCCCAAAAGGAAATGAATGCAGAGAATGTACTAATTGTTTGGGACTGTCCACGTGACAGCCTTATCTTCTCAGGCAAGCCCTTTTAAAAATAGCGTGTGTGTTAAATATGATAGAGTTCTTAAAAACAGTATCTTCTTTAATAAACCTCTTACTAGAAAATGAAGTGCCAAATTAAGCTAAAAATGCAGAGTTTTCAGGAGAATATTCCTGGTTAATATCTGAATTTGTGCTTTTATAGTTTGGAAAAACTTGGGTTAAAGCAGTTGGAAAGTTTAAGGTGAACTGATGTTACAAGCAAGCTGTACTTTGCTAAATCTTTCACTGGGAATTATGTCCCGAAGTTGGGAACAAACTTGAGAGTACTCGCATATGCTCAAAGTGTGTAACTGGTAAGGGACTTGAGACTCACTATTCTACATACTCAAAGAACATAAGGATTGTCATGAGAGCTCTGTACTGGCTCTACTGTGGGTTGCAAAGTATTCAAGCAGAGTGAGCATGAGCTGTATTTGAAAGGTGGAAAAGCATCAGTCTGACTGGCCTAAACATAGGAAAGAAATACTGAATGCCAGAACCTTCCTTACTTGAAACAACATTCCTGTTGGGCTATGCTGTCACTGCCATCATTGAAGTTCTTTGATATACCACTGTAGAGTGCTGGCATGCCAGTATGAAAAAAGGCATCTGTTGTCTGATCAGGCACCCAAACAATCTTGTAACTCTTACACATTCTTTCCTGTTAAGTAACTTGATCCACCTTCTATCATTATACTGGTTATTTAAATTTGGATACTCGGCAAAGCAGCATCTTGTGTGCGTGTGTAGCACACAGAACGTGTTAGGTGATCCATAAGTTCCCAGTAGCGAATGGGGTAATGCGGTGGATTCTCTAAGATTAAGCTGTGCAACTGTGGTAGACTCTTTTTCTGCTTGTTGGCTGTATCAAAATTAAACAGCACAAGATATTCCTGGGTCAATCTCAAGTAAGAATTATTTTGAGAACTGAATTTTATTTTATTTTATTTTGCCTATCTAAAAATATCTCTCTCTTTAGGCTGAGTTAGTGGTAGTCTTCAGCTTTGCCTTCAGCAGCAGTATGTGATCTCCCCAGTATATGGCATGGGGTTTAATGTTACAGTAATGTAAGTGCATTGCTCTGTAACAGTTCTTTAGAAAAAAACCTAATTGGGTCCTGACCAGTCACCTGGAAAAAATTATAGGCCAGGCAAATAGGAAGAAGACTCTGTCTCCTGAAAGCAAAACTTTACTGTATGCAGTTCTTTATGGGTTTTTCTCTTGTTCCTCATGTGTTTTCTGTTGCTGTAACCTTTGGCTACACTCATGAACCTGTAGAGGACAGCAGAAATGTGCAAGCCCTAGCTGCCACGGGTGACAGTCAGCTGGAAGCTCCAAAAGCTGCTTGCACTGGGTCTTTCTTCGCCAGCCCCTGTATTCCAGGTTTCCTGCTACTGGGCTTGTGTTGTGTTAGCCCAGACTTGCAGTACAATGAATCGGAGTTGATGGCAGATGCTTATTACTGCTTGCTGAGAACCAGACTGTGTTTTCTAAACTGTATTTTTACAAGTATGCTAAATGCAGGTAGGTTATAGAAATGCTTAGCAATTCAGCTGCTGTTCTTTTCCCTTTGTGATAGCACTCTTCTTGGCTACAAAGCCTCCTCATTTCTGCAAAACTGAAGATGGTCAGTATTCCTTCAGCACTAAGTCAGCCAATGGCAACAAGTTCTTCTGTTCTAGTTTCTAAATATCTCTAGCATAAACAAAGTCAACAAATTGCTTGTGTGACTGCATAAATTGAATCAGTCTGAGCTGGTCTTTTATCTCTTTATGGGGAAGATGCATTTTTAATGGTGAAAACTGTTAAGCGGGGCACTGTCACCAGTATGTGAAGCAGCAGACTGCTGTAGATTTAGAAGTACAAAAGGTCTGGATGATCAGTGCTGTACTAACTGGATGACAGTAAAAACATTTATAGCTGTTAAGAGAAAACAGCTTTTTTTTTTTTTTCCTTTCTCCCACCCTTCTTTCTGGTTGAGAATGGTTATTGATGTGTGCACTTTGGCTGGCATTTCGATGTGGTTTTGTGTAAGGCGAGAACTTTGCCTCAGTAGTGTCAAATGCCTGATACATGTCAGGGTGTGATATGTGGCTTATTTTGTCTCTGTTCGTGTTTCAGTGCTGTGGCTGGGTTCTCCTATCTTGTGGATATGCAGCTTAACGCTAACAGAAAGGAGAGTCATGTCCGATTGCTCCTAATTTTTTCTTACATTGTGCTGTTTTCTGATTGATAGATGTCAAACTCTTTCAGTAATTAGCAAAGCACAGGGTGTTGATTTCTGTTTCTCTTTTTTTCAAGTATACATAGCTAGATAACGAGTGGGACGTTATTCAAGTCCGAGGCGGTGCGGGTGCTTCCAGCCCAAAGTCAGGAAATACTTGGCTTTTGAAGCGTAACGGTTGCTGCAGGCGGCTCTGCCTGTGCCGTGATATCACGGACCGAGCCTGAGGAAGTGCTGCGACAGCACTGCCAGCCCTTTGTGACAGAGGCATCTTCCTGCGCTCACATAGCCCAGGTATCTGTTCCTGAGTCCTCGTGTTCATGACGTTAAAATTCAGGGACGTTTTAGCTTGGACATGCCTGTTCTTCTGAACTGGAGACCAGACCAGAAGGTACTGACTGCTCCTAACGTGCGTGCATGAAGTTCACTCATCTCGCGTCTCTGTGTGGTGGAAGGGATCTGACACTGCACCTCGTGTGGTGATGGAGTGTGAGAGGGGCTGGGCTTCTTCCCTCCTTTGAAAATAATCGCCTTGCTAGAACTGCTGTCATTAAGTAGCCAGATTTGTTAGGCATGTTAGATTAGTACTTCATAGTCATGCTAAATGTTTATAAGCCTTATGGTGTAAAGAGAGGCTTTGCTTTGGTAACACATTTCAGACTGAAATTTTCCATGTGGCAGCTAGAAACAAACTAATAAGAGCCGCAGTTTCTCTGCGTAGTGAAATTCTGTCCAGCTGTGGAAATAATGATATACAACAGATGAATTTTGTTGTTCTTTGTAATGTCCATAGTGTTAAAAGTTCTAAGTTTGGGTTAAAATTGAAAGCACCACTTGGTAATGACCCAGTAATTACCACGGGGTGCATTTCATTGTTATCCCTCCAGCAAAAAGAGGAGCTCCACCTTTGTTCACTGGAGGCTGTTGTTAATTCAAAGAGAGTATATATTTTTTTTTTAATACTTCAACTTCTGTCACTGCTATTCAAGAAGGCACGTAGTATCACCATGGAAATTCTCTGCCTATTCTAGAGTTGTGACAAACTGTTCTAGTGTTATGCTGCAGCATGCATGATTTAGTAGGCTTGACGGCCTCTCTGTTTTGCAACTTCAAGATATTGGTGATAATATCACTTCATAAGTCAGGTTCTTTTTTGGGATTTTAAGGCAAGGTTGATAAAGTTGGAATTGATTTTTAACAAAAACCTAGTTGTATGACATGAGAAGACATGAAAAGAAAGTTTTAATTTTATGTTAATTATTTTCCTGTAGTTCTCTTTGGTTTAATCAAGTCAAATGAAAGAGTTTGCATTAGTTACATCGGTTAAGCTGATATTTCCAGCATGATAATATATGTTTCTGCGTTGAACACAGTGAAGTTTCTTGATGTACAGCAGAATAGTTCTTGGCAGTACTATTCACATGCCCTTTGAACAGCGTACTGCTTGCGCACGAGGAAGGTGTTTGGTCTCCTTTATGTATTGACCCTGTTGTAGGTCTAGTCACAAGGGACAAACTGGATGGAGCCCATGAACTGCAGAGCTGGGATTAGCAGATCTAGGGTATTAATATATCTGTCTCCTAGCCAGGGCGAAGTGCTGCAGCCTTATTCTACGCTGGCTGGCCAAATGGATGATGTGCTCCAGTAGCTCATAAGGTGTATAACCTAAGTCAAAGGGCAGGTGGGGCGAAGGGGGTGTAAGGTGCAAATGGAATAGATTGGGGACCATTTGGCTAAAATTGATGTTGTCATTAGTTTTAGCTTGTCAAAACTCTACTATCTGTAGTAAACAGTGTTTGTGGTGGTATAACACCTATTACACTTTACTACTTACATTGTATGTTCAGGACTGAATCTTATTATAGGTGATGTAGAACTCGACCAGTGCCATCTGTTCTGATTTGAGTACGGCTAATTTTGCTTGTTGAATCGCCATGTATTGAATCAGATCTAACTGGTTGAAGAGTCATACAATCTTAAGGTACTCAAATATGAAGAATAACAAATTTAATTTGCATTCCCAAGTGGTTTTTTTTTTTTCTCCTTAATTAGACTTACGAGATTGATCCTGTTTCCGTGGAGTGAAATATTGCCTCTCTAATGTTATGGTGAAGCTCTTCTTACTTGTTTCTTAACTCAATCCTGTACGTTTGGTTTTGGTGGTTTGGTTTTTTTGTTGGATTTTTTCCTCTTAACCAAATTTTGGAGTGTTCCTCACACTGAGGAGCAGAACTAGTGTCACAGGTCTAACCTTGTACTTAACGGAGCCCACTGTTCATCCTCATCTTTTTGGCCTCTTGCATTTTTGGGTGTTCTGGTCCAGGTCCTGAAGAAGGATCTCTGCTCTTCTGAGTTCTCTTGGCTCTGTTCAGAGATTTAGGAGTTACTATGAGCACTATCTCAGGGGTCTTAAAGTTCATGTGCCACTGTTGTCTCCTGACAGGCATGTGCAGCTCTTGACATGCTGGAGGGGAGGAAAGTTCATCGGAAGCTCTCGCATCCATTTTGTTTGTTATCAATTTATTAATACCTGTCAAAGTTCAGTGTGCCTGTAGCTGTTAAAGCATGAGGTCACTGTTGTATTAGAGAAAGTTTTGTGTGATGTTCCAACATATTTGAGTAAACATGTATTTTAGTCCCTTCATCTAGATAATATACCATATGTATCTAGTTCTCAATGAAGCTTGTCAGGATTTTTGTTTGTTTTTCTGACAACTTTTCAGTTTTTTTGCCTGGTGATATGTGTGCTCCTGGGCTTTAGCTCTTAAGGACCTAGCAGCTTTTGTTTTGGGAGTTCATCATCTTCTTCTCTTCACCTTTTACAGTAAGTTATGAATGGACTTATTACATTCTGTGGTCAGTAAATACAATATACTGGACAATTAACATTTAGAATGTCAGTTTAAGGTGCTTATAATGTTAATTTGTATAGACTTGGACTATGTCTATCTCTAACAAGCTTGTGTTGTCCTGTCACTGTACTGTTTTTAATTTTTGGTTTTTTGGTGACTGCCTTGTCCCACTTCGTGTAATAGTCTGGTCCTCCTCAACAGATTAGGGAAACTTCATGAATAACGTATATAGGCATGGCCTGCATTACACTTTTGATTTCTCCTTCTGGTTTGACAACTGCTGTCCCGTCACGGCACCATCTGCTCCTACCTTTCTGCCTGAGAAGCCCTCTGCAACTCCATTTGGGATGTAGTCATCTTCTCCTTCACTGCCCAGCAATATTTGGAAAAATGTGATAGGGCCCTAGACAATGGGACTTGGGAGAGGCAAAGCATGGGAGAATTAACTCTCCTTGCACAGTTCCGGCACTAACACCACTGGGTTTGTTTGGGCTGGAAGTGTGTCTCTTGCCTCTCACCCTGCAAATACACTGTCTGTCCCCCTCTACTCCAGTCTTCTCCTTTGACATAACTATATTCAAGGCTTGATGACAAAAATTCTGAGTATGTTAAATAGATTAATTGCTTAAATATTTTAAGCATTTATTTTCTTTATACACAAGTGAATGCTGAAAAACTATGTGATAACTCATTTACCCTTTTTGTTCTGCTGTACTCTATCAGCTAGTAGTGTGTGTCAGGAAGATCTGCAATGGCCCGGTGGGTCTCGGGAATAAGAATCCAGTTTCTCCCCGTTGGCTGCTTAATTTCGTGAGACTGCTGCAGGGAGATACTAGAACTTGGAAACACTTTAATAAGTTTTTAATGTTTCAGGAGCCTGTCTTAATATTACTAAACTGATTCCTAAAAACAGTTAAGCAGTTTCATCCTGTTAATTCAGTATTTTTAAATCACCATTCTGCTTACTATCTCATCTAACCTTGCCCTGCAATTTCAACATTAACAGCTAACAAGCTAATTTCCAAATCCAGAAAAGTTACACAACTTTGATGGCGAAACTTTTGTGACTGGGGCTTCTCGGTATACAGAGGAGCAAAATGTTAAAACACAATGATATATGCCAAAGAAATGTGTGAAAAGCCGTGTTGGGGTGGTTGCTATGCTTGATAGTTGTGTAACTCTTCCTGTGCCTTGCCTTTCAGGAAAATATAGGTGCAGACTTTTGTTTAGACTCCACGTGATCCCAGTTATGGTTTTTGCCCGAAGTCAAAACATTAAATGAAAATATTGTGATCTGATCAGGTATGTCTCAGATGGCAGTGGCTCTTGGTTCTTGATAGTGTAGTATCACTCTGGAAGTGAAGAGGGTCAGGTCTAAAAGTATAAGCTGGCACATCATCAATCATTGGGCACATCGTCATCAGTATACAATTATTCCTCTATACTAAAGACCAATAAAATCCATATGTATGACTAATTGCTGAGCAATATTGGTATCTGTCTTGCATCTTATACTTGCAGCTGTTTTTCACACCTTACTATCTAGGCAGTCCATGAGACAACCAACGAGCATCTGGAAGTGGTTGTGGACCATCTGACAGATATTGCTTATCCATTGTGATATCACTGTATTGTGTTGTTCTCCTCTTCATCTGTATATAAGAAGAGTATTCATAACTATGGAGATTAAATGGGTCTCAATTTTTCACCTTGATCTATCACTTTAATTCTGTGGATAGGAATGAAAATAGGAAAAAAGTGAATACTGATAAGAGCACACTCTAAAAAATAACATAGCTTGTAAAAAAAAAAAAAAAAAAAAAAAAGGTTACCTAAACAAAGCAGGGAATAAGGATCGTTTGGGCAGTATGAGCCGAAACCTCTGCTCTAATGCTAGGATCCTCCTGTGCTGAAAGGAAAATACTGTAGCAATATATGTGGTAGGTAGAAGCAAAAGCTACACAGGGAGCAAAGGCTGTGAAATAGTAATTGTGGCTCGAATACTAGTGACTGAAGAGTATGCATGATCTGGAAAAGGTGAAAATAAAACCAAGTGATAAATAGCAGGTTGGTAGGTTGTTTTTCTGAATAGAATTGCAATTACTTAAAACTCTGTGTGTTTGCTTGCAGGGGAGATCTTGGGGAGAGGAGGGGATGGATGGGGAATCCTGTTGTGGTAGAGTTGGTTTGGACATTTGCTGTCAAGGGAGGTGGGGGCATAGGATGTGCTAGGAGGCTATTGGGTGTTATTATAGAGACATCAGAATTTCTTCTTTAGTCTTCTATCTCAAAAGAGATGAGCAAGTGGCAGAACCCAGTTATTGGAGTGGAAGTGATGGTACACTTCTTTAAAAATCCAAATTGACGATTAGACAGCTAATACTGTTTACTCTAGTTGATTGCATGTAGAATTTATGCATTTTTAGTAGAATTATCATTTGTCACTGTACTTCAAATAGAAATGTAAGTGAATTGTCCTGGATTCTAAAAAAGGAAGTGTTAATTAAAATACAGCTGACTTGTGAATTTTGCTAAAATAGAGAGCTAAGGGATTTAAACTCGATAGCTTCTTTAAGCACAGGCCATAGAGAGAATAAGAGGACTGATCAGTAGAAACAGAGCTGCATCCTGAAATATGAACTGGCATGTATAAAGTGAGAATTGTCCATGTCCAGCTGAGCTGGCATGGCTGGGAGAAGGCACGCCTTGGGTGGTGGTAAAACAGCCTGGTTGTGAGAATGAGTGAAGATTAAATACACTTTAGTATCTGTGTCATATTAAGACTAACTCTTAGCCTTGCTGAAAACAGAGATGATGATGATGACATCTATAGGGATGAAATCCAAATGGTCAATAGGTCTTAGTGTAGATGAGCTTTATTTTACAATAAATGAACTGGAAGCAGATTTAAGTTGAATGCCCAGTGGTGGAGGAGTGTGTAATGGGAGTTGGGGATTAAGAGAAGGTAATTTTCATCTGAGACTTGCAGGAGTATTGGTATAGGACATTACGGCCTCATTAGCAAGTTTCAGCTGGTATCATGTGACTGAAAGAAAGATGCTGTAGGGAGCATGGATTATTTACTAAGGTGTGACTTCAGAGTTATCTCTTTTTTTAATAGAAAAAATACTTTGAAATAATTTTTCAAATAGTATAGATATGGTGGGGAGCTATATGGAATACAAAAGCAGTTTATTTGATTGCATTGGATTAGGTGAGTGTCGAGAACCCAATTCTCTTGCAAAGAAAAATCAGATAGATATCCTCTCTTGATAACATTGTCACCAGTAACTTCCCCAGTGCATGTAACATGATGCTATTTGTTGTACTTCCAGAGAAGATGAGACTTGGTGGGAAAGATGCTTGGTTAAGCAGAGGTAGGTGCTGTTGCAAGAGCAACTAAATTCACTCTGATATGTGCCCAGTAGAGTTGGGCAAGTCCTTGTTTTCTTTAGTGATGGCAAAATGAAAAAGGAACTTGTGTATTAAATACGCTGATACTGAAGGCAGACATCCTCCCAAGGTGATTGGGCTAAAATAGAGGAAGAACCAGGTGGTCTTAAAAGGCTGGGTGATACAGGGCTGAAATCAAGAGTTTCTACTGGAGATATGCAGTTTGGCTTACAGGGTACAGTAGGAAGTTGTAGGGAAGAATGATGGAGGAGAAGAGAGATTTGGTGTGCTGCTTAATTGCAGCAGGGAAATGTGACCTTAAAGCAAGCTATGTCATAGGATGGATGGGGTGAGGCTTTTGCAGCAGATTATAAAAAAGAACTAATGCAATTGTACATGGTACTTGGATAAAATTTCCATATGCTTGCTGCCTGTATTCCAAAACTGTCAGCTGAAACTGATGGGGATTGCTGGTCTCTTTTTTTCATTCACAGAATTGTTCCATTCTTAGGACAGTTGTGGAAACATCTGGGTCTGAAAAATAAGAACAAAGAAACAGTGATGGCCCTGTGTAAAATACATCAGCAAGAGAGGCTGATGTGGGAAGAAGACTAGAGAAAAGAGATGGCAGTCTCAGTTAAAAACAAAAAAGTGACCATTTGTCAGTAGACCTTTTGGTAATTTAAATAAAACCTTATGTTCTGAAATAGGTTGTGGTAAAAAATACCAAATTTAGAATTTTCTATTTTTATATTGTTAGCCAAGAAGCTAGTGGCACTCTACTGAAGAAATAACTTCTGTAAATATTTACATTAACAAATGTTTGGTGTATCACTGTCTATGCTATCTCATTTGTAGCTACTAAACCAACCTTTCAAACTGTCCCTCAGGTTCCTGAGGTCATCAGCAGCATAAGACAAGTCTCCAAAGCAGCACTGAAAGAAGATGCCAAACCAAGTAAGGATAGTGAAGATGCCTTCTATGACTCTCAAAAATTTGAGGTCTTGTATTGTGGAAGGGTGACGGTGGCTCACAAGAAAGCTCCCTCCACACTAATTGATGATTGCATTGAGAAATTCAGCCTTCATGAGCGCCAGCGCCTGAAACTACTAAATGAGCAGCGGAATAATGAGTCAAGTTTGGACTTACCCCTGTGTGAAGAAAATGTGCCAACTTCTCCATCGGATAGCCCATTTGAGGAGCTGGACAGCCCAAATAACACCGCAGGGCACGCTGTGATGTTTACAGTCGGCAGCCAGACCAACTTGGCCAACCTGGCCAGCACTCGTGGTTCCTTTCCAGAGAGAATTTTAGAGGACTCGGGCTTTGACGAGCAGCAAGAGTTTCGCTCCCGGTGCAGCAGTGTCACTGCAGTTATGCAAAGAAGGGTTCATGACACAAACCTGAAAATACAGCCACGCAGAAGACATGCAAGTGCACCCAGTCATGTTCAGCCCTCCGATTCTGAGAAGAACAGGACAATGTTGTTCCAGGTGTGTGCTAGGATGAGCAATTTCATGTTGGTTTTGCACCGTATCTTCCCCTGTGAAGTTTGAAGGTGAAACCAGTTTTACAAGATAAGTAGTATGGATCTGGTATGGTTTCATGATTTGTCATAAATATTTATGTTCATAAATGATTGGAACACAAGTAGCTGAATTTTCTTAAGGAGGTCGCCTCAACTCATGAGGTTAGGTAAATGTTAAGAAAAAAGAATTACTTATGGAGTAATTACTTATAGGAGCAGAATTTTCTAGGGAAATACTTGACATGCAGTTCTGGTTAGTCTGTATTGATGAGATCTAGGACATAGCTGAAAAAAGTGAGTATTCTTTCAAAAAGAGAATGGATAAAGACTTCCACGTGAACAAATCCTCTGGTTTTTTTTTTTTTTTTTGTACGATTAGAAAGCAGCTCACAGTTTCACATGAGGCTTTCACAGCCTTACGTTTGAGCCCGCCCCTCTATGGTAACTTGTACTGGTGTTCAGCTTGTCTTTCTCAGACGAGTACTCAAACATTTTTGCGCTGAAGGCTGCTTCCTTCAGACCTCATGGCTATTTCTTCTCTTGCCTGAAGTGCATTGGTATCTTCAGAGCTTGTACTGAAAAAACAAAAGGACACTTTAAGGAGGTGACCCATAAAAGGAAAGATCTTTGGACCTTAAAGTAACGGGGCTAAATGCCTGGGTTTTGCCTTTCCATTTGCTTTAAAGATAATTCTTGCCTTTCATTCTTTTGAGGAAAAGCTAGCTGAAGTGAGAATGCATTGCCCTTTAGAAAGCCACAGCTATCACTAGTAATGAAAAGGATTTTGCTGAGAAACTCTGAGCTCTATGGAATAAGTTCCAGACACTTCAGAAAGAGTTTGGGAAAGCTGAAAGATAGCTTGCTGCAGAACCTACTCTTTCTCATCCAGAATTATGACAGAACCAAAAAGTATCACCTTAAGATCAACATAGTTTCTCAGCTGATCTATGGTATAGTTTAAAAAAATTAATACATCCACAAATTCTTGTCTTTATTGCAGCTTTTAATTTAGCTACATTGTTTACTGAAGTTTTTAATACTGCCTGTCAAATATGTGATCTTTGGACCAAAATAACTTGAAAAGAAAATGAACAACAACAACAAAAAAGCCTGTTGTCTTTCCAAGTCTTTCCTATACTACTGAGTGTATTGTTCTTGCTGAAATATTCTTACTCAACATAGGCTGGTTTATGGTACCCTTGTTCCTGCTGAGTAAAGCTGTTGTGCTGAAGGTACTCTCAAGAAGGGGCTAGATTGTGATGGTTTTTTTGCTGTTAATGTTGTACCTCCAAGACATTCATGAACTAGACTTATTTTTCTCCCTGTCTCACAGGTTGGAAGGTTTGAAGTTAACCTCATCAGTCCAGACACCAAATCTGTTGTGCTTGAAAAGAATTTTAAAGATATCTCTTCATGTTCTCAGGTAAGCATTAATAAGAAGCAACATGTAGATCATCAGAAGAAAAGGAATTTGTTCTTCAAATTCAAGGCAACATTGGGTTGCCTTGCTGGTCTATAGGCAGCAGGAAAAAAAAGAAATGGAGAATTCTTTTCCAGCATTCTGTGTTGTTTTCCTTTATTGGGTCTCAAAGGCCAGTTTTAAAGACGTTATCCTATCTAAATTGCCATGAATGAAAGTAAATTGCTGTTTTACCCCATTAGCTCCTTAATTAAAAAAAAAAAAAAGGGGGGGGGGTGATTTTGAGCGATTGTGACTAATGTATATACAAATCCTACATGACTTTTGATACATCAACTTCTTTGGGGAGTACAGCTGAACAAATCGAATATCAAACCGTGATTGCTTCATGAACCCTTGCAGCAGCCTTAAAGTACTGATTTGCCTTTACAAAAGTGAGAGCTGTTATTCAAATCAGGGCTTTCACTCATCTGGTAGCAGTTTCAAGTAGCTACTGCATAAAAATAATGCAATATCATTTCCAAAGAGCTTAAGTACAGAAAAGATGAGCGCAAAATAACCACGCTGAGCTGTGGTAGTGGCAACTTTGGTCATTGATCAAGAAAGCAAAGCGTAACCTGTTCTGCTTTGGGAGAGCATTGGATATACTTCTGGAAGTAGCTTGATCTCCATTTAGGATGCTCTGTGTGCTGTCTCTGAGAAGCTCAGTTCCTGAAAGCCTTTGGAATGAGAGGAGGAGAGCATTAGATCAGCCCTCCAGAAAAACAGCAGTTCACCTGCATAATTTCTTCTGGAGAATACAGTAGTAGATGAACCTAGCTATGTCCAGTAATAAGTAAATGTGTCTTATAAAGTTAAATGTCAGGCTGAGGGATTTACCTTTCTATCTTGCTCTTGTTCAGCAGCTGTTACCTCTGGCACTTTCTGTTTCGAGGTCTTGTTTTAGTACGTTATTCTTTCGTTCTCCATGCACATGCACCACTTCAGGCCTCCTTAAACATTGTCGTTGTAGTTTTAAGTGTACTTCCTGGCATGCTCTAAATCTGTATTTCACCCTAAACTGTTTTCATTCTAATGCTAATAACAAATCTGCTCTTGTGTGACTGTGCCACCAATGCTAATACAAATTACAACTGGTCAGTATTTGTAACTCAAGTGGAATCTTGAGCTACCAACTAAAGGTCCAGGGCCTTTAAGTCAAGTCTGCTGTTTAAATACAATTTGTACTGCTCTTGGTAGGCAAAAAAGGCAAGTGCAAATACAGAATGGGACAGTATAATTAAAGAAAGTTGTATTAACAGCTTTATAATAAATACAGATCAAAGAGATTCTTAAAGCAGTGGTATGGAAAGCAAAATTTGCAGATGGCTTGAGTCTTCTCCTGCTTTGTGGGTGTACTGAGCTGAATAAAAGTGACACTTCAGCTTTACGTACTGGGCGCCGGGGTGCGTGCACATGCTGATCATAGTCAAACACAACAGTCCTAAGCGGGGACAGCCTTTGTTCTGCTGACTTTAAAGCATGGTGGAGACCAGCAAAACCATGGCAGACCTTTAAGGCCTAGCTTTCCTTCAGTAAAATAACTGTGTGCAGTAAATAGTGTTAGGTAATGCTGCGTGTGGGGCTTTGGAGATAGTTTTTCACTCCACCTCTTCACTTTCGCTTGGAGCAAAGCTTTTGTTATTTTGCATGCTCGAATAACTCAAACAGGCACTAACAATACTGTGGGGTTTTTATTGCCTTTTTTTTTAAAAATGCAAAACGGCTACTTTAGAGAAGTTGTGGTTTTTCCTGTGTTCAATAGAAATTAAACATTAATTTGTTCAAGACTAAGGATTTGGTTGCATAAACCCCCTCAGTACTTCTTTTAAGGACTTGGTGCTAGCCACAGGGCTTCTCTGTTGTGGATTTATAGGGCAGTGATTTACTGCGTATTGTGAGACTGCAGCTTAGGAATGTTTGTTCTTCTAAGCTTTACAAATGATGAAAAGGAGATGTTCTCTTCAGCTTGCATTCTGGATTCTTTTAGTCTGGTCTAATAAAGGTATTTTTATTCTATAACTCAAGTATGGTTGATCTGCTGCATTCAGTTCATTATCTGCCCACCATGTAATTGTCAAAGCAGCAAATACAATTGATGATAAACTCCTCTGTGAGCTGTCTAAGCTCAGGTGTCAGCAGCTGTACAAGTTTTCTTGTTGCAGCCTGACTGACCATGAGGGAACAGAGAACAACAAAAAACTTTGCTCTTTTGGCGTGACAAGTCTGGCCACCCTCATAAATGTGATGGAGGTACTGTTAATTGAGGAACATACTGTGCTGTTTATGATTCAGCAGTGCAAGTGTCACATCTATCTCCCCTACAAATGTCCTCCTGTGAAGACTGGGATTAGACAGCAGTAGGCTTGTTCAGGCACTGTCAGCAGTGAGGGAACTGGCATCTCACTGAACCACCTTAAGTACAGTTTCCTTGAAAAACAGAGGGCAATGCTTCACTGTTACATAGATCAGCATATGTGTACACATCTGTTCTTTTTCATTTTATGCTTTTGAAGACTTCACGTGTCACAGGAAAATGGGTTCAGTTAAGTCAGGATTGGTGTGGACTATGGTAAACTAATGCCATTTGCCATCTTAGATACTCTCTGCTCCTTTGTTAAGTTTTGTTTAAGTAGCACAAATGTAACTTTTGGAATTTCGTTTTTAAAAACTACAGTGTGTAGCGACAGTATGTTCAGTCTGTCACGTAGTGCATTACCAATTTTGTCTAGAGTGTTTTCTGTAGTGAAAAGCAAGTTGTTTTGCCTCCTCCCCTCTTTTACAATGTAGGTGTTTTCTTTGGAGATGGATCCAAGGAACTGAGTTCTGCTTTCTGTTGTATTTGAACTTGAGGGATTAGGCTTTCTTTTGGAGAAAACCTGCTATTAGCATGCTCAGATGATAAAAACATTGGCAAAAGCTTTAACAATAGTGAATCATGTTCCATGAATTGAGACTGGGAATACAGTGCTTTTTAGGAGGCAGCTCTCTGATCTTCTCAGTGCTGTTTTTAGCAAGGCGACATTCCCTGTCAAGCAATTAGACTAGGATCTTGAAAGAAAATATCAGTAGTAATGTGTAGTAAGTCTTGAAGCTTCTGGTATGTAACTTGGTCTCAAAGAATTTATTTAAGAATTTGGTTGGAATTCTGCATGTCACCACTCATTCCATGCTCTTTTTGGTATAGTCCAAACCTGTATTGCAGAAAAGAAGTTCTGTTGCTACTTTGATGCTACTCCAGTCCCAAGTTTTACCATGGGCTCATCACATCAAGATTTCACTGCAGAGGCAATTCCAGATACAACCTAGGACTTTTTTGTTTGTTTCCCTGAAAATCCAGTTTTCTTAATGGAAGAAATTCAGGTCCAGTTATATATTGCTGTATAACTTTTGTTGTGATTGTATAAAGAGCTTTATGTAGCTTTTAAATGCAAACAGAAATTTAGAAGATAACTATTGTAGTTGTAAAATAGATCATTAGGAGTATGTGTTTATAGTTCAACAAATTTTTGTGTTGGCAAGTGTTGGAGCCTGGTAACTATTTTTAGGATGACTTTGGAAACTAAACCCGTTTATAAAATGTTTTAATGTTTTCTAAACTCTTTTAGGGTATAAAACATGTTGATCACTTCGGCTTCATTTGCCGGGAATCTGCTGAACCTGGGTTAAGCCAGTATGTTTGCTATGTGTTCCAGTGTGCAAGTGAATCTCTGGTGAGTATTTATTAATGATCCTAATCTTTCCATCGGAGGATATCTGAGGCACTTCCTAAACCATGGGAGTCTCTGTTATTCTGCTGTGTCAGCTGAGCCTCAGTGGTCATGTCTTCTCAGGTATATGAGGCCTCAGCTGTGAATATGAAAATATGCAATAGGAAGTGCATACATTCTGTTCATATATAGCCATATCCTGGTACTCTGCTGATGCGTATATCAGTAACAAATAGAAAAAATCCAGATGGATGAGTTCACACATGCAGACTGTGAGCATATTTGGGCTCTGTATTTGATTGTAACTCTTGTATTTTCCTATTAAACCTGGAATTACATGTATTGAATCAGTAACAAAGCTGATAATAAACGCTGAACGTAAATACTTTTCAGGGTAGGGTTTCAACTACTGGCCTGCTCTCCTGCATGTGCCTTCAGCCTGCCATGTAGCTTTAGCATTTTTCCTGTAGTCTGTTTTGTTCCTCAGGAGAAGAAAGTAGCATCTGGTAGAGAAGAACACCATAATATGTGTGGATGAGTGTAACTATCAAATGTCCAATGGACTTTTTTATAAAGTATGCATCAATCAATTGAAGTTCCAGGTGCCAGTGATTTAACTGATACAGGTAGCTTGATAATGTGAGACTCCTACAGGAAGTAATTTTGGCTACTACATTTTTATTTTAAAGCTCTGACACTTGAAAAGAAGTTGGTTTCTGGTCTGAAACATGCTTGTTCTTGACAGCCGTGCTAACAGCTGCTAACTTTTTCAGCTAAACTTAAAAATTACTCTTCTAGCTAGCTGAAAATGTGATTTGTTAATCCATTGACTAGCTTGAGAGTGATTAGATTTATGTAAAACAAATTCAAACAGCTAACAGCCCTAGCTGAGGCTGCACTTCTGTCAGAACGGGAGCTTGTTATGAAGTCACCTCTATCTTTGTACTAACAGAAAATGTTACATCTGATGTATTGATAAGTCTGACCATGCATAATTCAAATACTGAAAATGTGGTGTATAAAGAAACCATGTATTTATGACCCTTTTTACATGTTCTAGTACTGATATGTGTGTGTGTCAACATAACAATATGAAATGACCATTCCTAAGCTACTTTCAGATGCAATCACTTGGACCCAAGTGGGAATTTGACTGTGGCAAGGTAGAGCTGTAAAACACAATGCTTTCTGGATTCTGTGCTGCCACGCAGGCTATGTTGGTAGTCTTGTGTATATTTGCTCTAAATCTAGCTACGGTCTGTGCTACAGTTCTTGTGATTTTATCGTAGTCCTAATCCATATGCTTAGCACTGTTCTATGGATCTTCCATTGGAGAGGCATTGCTGCCAACTTTTAAAACTTATCAGTCTGTATTGTAAGGCAGATATTCATTGTTCAATACCTGCTTTATTGCTAAGAAAAGAGAGCACCCAGGGATTACTGGAAGTGCTTAAAACTGGGTTTTTAAAACAAACAAAAACCAAACCTAAACATATCGGGACACAACACCCCACCCACCCCCCAAATGACAGAGCCTCAAAGAAGTCTCTGTGATTTTAATGTTAGACTGCATGATTTTGGCCTCAGATATTTCAGCTTGCTTCTTCCTGCTTATAAAAAAAGCAACAGGCAAGAGCAAGGACCCGATTCTAAAGTAGAATACTGATTTCTTTCCTAAGATTGTCATCAAGCTATTGTCTCCTTCTTTCCATGCTAGTGCAAAGACTCAGGTAAACAACTTTTAATAAGCAGTGTATTCCCCTAAAATACAGGAAGGGGAGCTCCTCGTGCTTTGTACAGGAAGACTGGGAGTGTATTTGAATGAGTGCAAAGAAACGCTGTCACCTCGACCTTTCTTACACAAAAGTTGAGCTTTTCCAGTGCTGGTGTGTGGGAACATAGCACCGCTGTATCTGCGGTAGTGGCAGAGGAAAGACCAGGGCAGACTGCAAGGCAGGCCGGCAGCACTTAAAAATAAGCTGATGGTTGTAATGAAGCTGGTCGCCAGTCTAGTAGCCTGGAGAAAAGTGAACTGCTGTGGGAAGCTCCTGCCTGCCAGCAGGATGGGTCTGTGGGATTTGTTCTAAAATGTTACAGTAGTGGGAGGAAAGTCATTGAGAGGGAGCATGTGCAGTTTACAGGAGAAACTCCAAGCTAAAGAAGAAGAAATTTATGCTTTTTATTTAGCCAGCACGTATTCAAGCCAAAAATTCCCACTTGGGGCTTCTTACAACGGCGGCTGCCTGCCCAGTAAGCTTGAGTAGCTGCAGTTAGATATTCAAAATTACACTCTCAGAAGCAACAACAACTTGAAGATGGTGAGCACCCACAGAAAAGGCAGAAAAGCTGGCAATACTACCTTGATCTCTTCAGAAGACAGCAAACGGGTTTTTTTTTGATTGTAAAGCACCTGTCTATGATGTGATTTATAAATATAATTTGATGTATATGGCATGCAGTTTTTTTATCTACTGTCTTTTCCCTCCTTCTCTTTTAGGTTGATGAGGTAATGCTTACCCTGAAACAAGCCTTTAGCACTGCTGCAGCTCTGCAAAATGCCAAGACGCAGATTAAACTGTGTGAGGCCTGCCCTATGCATTCATTGCACAAACTTTGTGAAAGAATTGAAGGTAGCAACTGAGTTTATTTTCTAATTGTGTTTTTCTGATTATTCTAGAAGAATTTTACTGTATCAATTTTAATTATGCCAACCATATGCTTGCAACTTAAACAATGTAAGAACAGAGGGAAAAGTATGTATCCCAATAAGTAATTCTTACCGTCACTCTGCACTCTCTGTAACCATATGTAGGTGATAGCAGTAATGAATGTAGTATAATGTATATATACTGTATATACAGTATACATATATATATAGAATATAATATAGCTTGTTATAAATACATGCTCTTTCATCATTGTAGCTCTCTTAAATGTTAAGCAGAGCAGAAAAACTCAACAGTTCCTCTTCTGGGTTTTTTTGGTTTTAGTTTTCTGAAGATGTATTCTTTCCTAGTGGATCATAAAAAGACAGTTGTGAGTTTCTCTGGAAGTGAGGTATGCCAGAACACAGGCAGAAAATCTTACAAGACGGAATTTGTAAAAAAGTTAGTAGCAGGATCCTATTTTTGTAGTCACACCACTGTGACTCCTTGCAAAGTGTTGTAGACAAAAAAAGCAAATATGTTACACTAGTCTTGCATCTTCTGGTCTGGTGATGATGGTGCAGATAAATGCCAGTTCTCCCATTCATTAAAAGTCACTCTTGCTACTTACCTCCCTCTGGTGGATGAAAAGCAAAGTATAAAATCTTAGCAGAGTGAAAATCTGTTAGGTTGTGACTGGTATTTTCTGGGTTTACGAGAGATGTTGAGAAGTGATAAAGCTTAACTGGGAAAGTCTTCTATCAATGAAAAACTATAAAGGCTGCTGTATAAGGCAGTCTAAGTATCTTGAATACAGGCACTTGTAAGCCTGGGATAAGTAACTAGTATCAAAATAAAATCTCTTCTGGGGAAATAATTTGAGTACCATAATAGTAGTTTCATAAACTTTGAACTTAGTGACTGAAAGATGTATTTTAGTTTCCGCTTCTTTTTATCTGTCTGCTTTGTTTGAAGTCTAGAAGTTTATCATAATCAAACCCAGGGCTTCATGACTTTGGAAAATTTTGATCTGTTCTGATTGCAGTTCTCTGTGAATGATATCTATCGTGGATGCCAAAAAGATATATCTTAATCTGATTCAGGGGGTTGTTTTCCCCACAGTTTTTATAGCTTCCTAGAACAAGCTCTGTGAGCAAATGTGCACTTTATCGAATATCAGAAATTCTTTCCTTTTTTTTATGGCTTTTATGCTGCTTTTGCTTTTAAGTGTCTTCAGTTCTCTGGTATGACCTATACCCTACCCTTTCCTTGTGCAGAAATGCATCTGAACTTTTCAGTTAAAAGCATCTGAAAACTTCTGAGTATCTTGTGCATCAAGTACTTTTCCAGTTATATCCCTGATCTGTTCCTCTCTTCTTCCTCTCCCATACAGTTGTCAGGCTTCCATCTTAGTGATCTCTTGGTACTAGGACAAAAGACATCAGTGGGGTAGGGAGCACAACCCTTTACACAGGAGCCAGCCACTTACATACTACTAATTCTGTTTTTACTGCTAAGGAAAGGAGACAAAACCATGTGGTTTAGCAAAACCTGAAGTATTTTGTGTCATGGATACTGCAGATACACAACTGGCATACATTAAACTTGTATGAACTCAAATGACAGAATGAAAGAATGGTGGGGGTTGGAAAAGACCTCTGGAGATCATCTTGTCCAACTGCCCTGCTTGAGCCGGCACACCTAGAGCAGGGGTCACAGGAATGCGTCCAGGTGGGTTTTGGATGTCTCCAGGGAAGGAGACTCCACAACCCCCCTGGGCAGCCTGTTCCACTGCTCTGTCACTCTCACAGCAAAGAAGATTTTCCTCATATTCAGGTGGAACCTCCTGTGTTCCAACTTGTGCCCATTGCCCCTTGTCCTGTCGCTGGGCACCACTGAAAAGAGTCTAGTCCCATTGTCCTGACACCCACCCTTTAGATATTTATAAGCATTGATGAGATCCCCCCTCAGTGTTCTCTCCAGGCTGAACAAATCCAAGTCTCTCAGCCTTTCCTCATATGGGAGAGTCTCCAGTCCCCTGATCATCTTGGTAGCTCTCCACTGGACTTGCTCAAGCTGTTCCCTGTCCTTAAACTGGGAGGCCCAAAACTGGACACAGTGCAGGCTTATATCTTCTATTATCTTTTTTTTTTTTCAAAAAACTTTTTGAGAGGTCATTTGGAAATCTGGAAGCTTTAATATTTCTTTCTTTTCTCAGGACTCTATCCACCAAGAGCCAAACTTGTAATTCAAAGACATCTGTCATCACTAACTGATAACGAGCAAGCGGACATTTTTGAACGTGTTCAGGTAATAAATTAGACACTGTCTCAAATTTGAAAAAGACCATGATAAAATGGACTAGGCATTTTTTCTTTTGATTGTGTTGCTTACTTGATCTAGAATTTATTATTGTTCCACCAAACATCATACTGAAATAGCATGCTCCAACCTAACCTCATGTGTGATACACTGCTATCAGAAATGTTTTGGTTCCCAAGTCTGCTGAGGTGTTCTGTGTTCGTACCAAGAGTACTTTTTTTTCTGAGCTTAGTTCTTTGTCTGTAAAGGCATTTCCCTACTTGAAAATAATGTGGGAATGAGTTGAGAGCAGTTGAGATAGGCAGGTATCAAAGGGGAGGCTGGTATTTGCAGAAGCTCCCTTTTGGCTTACTCTTAGGCATAAGCAAGTATACTCAAGCATGTGAAGTATACAGTAATTTAGGCTTCCAAAGGCTGCACTCCACTCTAGCTGCCTGATGAAGGGAATGCCTGTTTGGTTTTCATGAGTTCCTTATTCCATTTATAAGGCTACACAATGGCAGACAGCCTTGGAGGTTGCATAAGGCTCCCTCCTCTCAACAGCCTGTAGCATTCTCCGTATGGAAACCTTTGGTCTGTTTTGCTCAGGAGCATGAAGGCACACAGCCGGTAGTGCAATTTGACACACTAATAGTACACTCTGGCATCTGGCGTATCAATATATTAACTTCAAAGAATACATACATATGGAAGGGAAAATAAACAAATCATGGCTTGAAAGACAACGTTTTTCTTTTCTTCACTGTTACTGACAGAAAATGAAGCCTGACAATGACCAGGAAGAAAATGAACTTGTGATCTTACATCTACGCCAGCTCTGTGAAACTAAGCAGAAGACGCACATTCACATTGGTGAAGCACCATCGGTAAAGCTTATTTTTGTATTATTCCTCTCTGTCCTCCTACCCTGTTAAAACGGAATGTTGAATATGAGTAGGGCCACTGCTAGAGTTCATCGGGGTAGCTGAAACTGGGTATTGTAATTAAGAGAGTGCTGAGAAAGAGAAGTAATTTGATTTGATTTACAGTGTTATACTTGGGGTGGGTTTTTTTAGGTTTGGGAGGCAGGAAGGGAGGAAATAAAGACAACCAATTATTTTTAGGTCTAGATTTCCTTACAGGGTGAGGATACCTCTTCTGTCCGTTTCCTTTCTCCCTGATCCCCACTCCCAAACAGTCATTTCTAGGGGGAATAGGGATGAAGAGGGCATTGGTTTCAGTTTAAACTACAAACTTTTCTAGCAAAGGAAATGGGTAACAGTACTGTTAGATTGATATGCTTTTACAAGATAGTCATTAGGGATGAAATGTCCGTTTAATTGTGGGGGTTTTGTGGGTTTGTTTTTTTGGGGGTGTGGGGGTTTTTGTTTTGGTGTTTTTTTTGTTTTTATTTTTTTGTTTGTGCCTTTTTTTAAATGAAGGCCCAAGGGTGTGTTGTTTATTATGTAACTTGGTTCAGCTCTAGTCTTCTAGTCTTTGGAGGTCTGCAATTGCAAAAAGAATTGCCAAACCTGAATTGTGTCCTTGTTCTTTTCAACAGACCGTTTCAAACAGTGCGATTCCAGAAAGCGCTACCAGTGGTGGCAGGTTTAAACTTGACATTCTGAAAAACAAGGCCAAGAAATCCTTGACTAGCTCTCTGGAAAATATCTTCTCAAGGGTAAGATTAACAACTCATTGTCAGCAGCTCTCCCAGATATCCTTGACAGTAAAGACCTATCAGATATTTTTTTGTTGTTTTTGGCCTCGGTCTGATAAATACTTAATGAAACAATATTCCTGTCATGAAATCTGAGGGTTATAGCTGGGTTGATTGTGACTTAACTGTGCTAGAAAGATTATCGTAAGGTCATACATACAGAGGGAAAAAGGGGAATTTTTTTCTGAATAATGAACATTCATTGTAGGTGGCAAGTGAGTTAGGCGACCGTTACCAAATGTGATGCTTCAGAATAAAAAAACTAATCAGGATGGTTGCGTGATCCTATAAAGAGACGTGCTCTCTCTTTTTGAAAGTGTGACTAGATGTGCCAGCATAAACTGGAAATCTTTCTATTCTGAGAAGTTACACCTTACCTCTCGTAACTAAAATTACTTGTATTGCTAAGAGTCTTTAGAAAGTAGTAAAAAAGTTGCCCTTTTGCAGGGGAAAAAAAAAAAGTTATAGATTTAAAAAAAACCAGAGTTGTTCATACCTGGCTAGCAAAGCTGAAATGAAGATGTGGAATTGCAGATAATTACTGGAACTCTTTTATATTAAATAGCCTTTTAAGGAAGAAGTCTGTATTGCAAGTTTTGCTTAGTGTTCCCTGCTTAGTAGGGGGAGTCCTGAAAGCAGAGAAGAGTTATATGGCAGAGTGACTGAAGAGCTGGGTACCTGGGATCCAGTATGTCATTACGGAGAAAGTGTGATGAGCTGTGAATACTGGATGGCAAGGTCTAAATATAATTTGGAGCAGTGAAAAGAAGTTTCTTCTGCTAGTAAAAGTACCACACTAAATCAAGGCGTAAGTTGCACTTGTCCTGCAGCTTATATGGGTATGTCATAAAGTAACCTGCAAATGTAGGATGCCACAGATGCTCCCTATGGAGGAGGCAAAATATTATATGCGAGGAGAACCCTTAGAACCGTTTGTACTTAAGGTTAGATGTGAATTTGATCTAGGACTGAAGCTGGCATTAAAACTCCCCATGTCAAATCTGGCCAATGTTCTGCAGCAAGCTTTACACACTAGGTACTTGGTCTGAATAGAGAGAGAGAGCGCAAAAGAGAGTGATGACAGTCAGAAGATCTGGATAATTTCAGCAGTCTGGAATATCATCAAATGGTGACAGCTACAGTCATGTCTGTGCTGAGTCTGATTTCTTTTCCACATCTAGAGGACATGTGACTGGAAAGTGATCTAGCTGTGACAGTGGGTCACTAACCCTGCAGTGGTTGTGGAACAGGCGTACATCACTGGGAATAACACAGGAAAGCAGCCCTGCCATATATAGACATAGTAGCTCTCTGATCATGTCAAGGGAAAATTGTTTAGGTGAAATGCGCTGCTTAAGTTGAAGAGTCTGAAAGGAGGAAATTGCTTATATATTGTTTTTGATATAGTATGTTCCTTCTCACCAGGGCCACTGTGACATGCTGCATGTTATAGTATAAGGTTCTACACAGTCCATGGTTGAGTTCAAGAGAAGTGGACACCCGAGTCTGGATTAGAGCCATTTTAGGTTTGCAGACTTGCTGTTGTGAGGAAGGTTGTCTCATCTTTAACTTGAAACTGCAAGAGATCAGGAACAGCAGTATGTTATAGTGAATCATGATACACAGAGGGATTCATGCTTACAGATCCATTTAAAGGCTACACAATGCAAGACTGAAAAATAATTTGCAGTGCAGCTCAATCACTAATTATTTAGTTAAAGCAGGTATTTGTGACGAGTGTTTCTGTGCACGTATACTGTGTGTTATGTGCATACATGTGATATACAATGACTGTTCAGTAGTTCTTATTCTGCATCAGGCTATTAAAATAAGCCTAATGCATCATGGCTAATTCCTAAACGTATTTAGGCACCAAATACCTATTCATGTGGTAGGTTTTCCACTCCTCAAGCCAGCTGCATATCACATGGTATTGATGTAGTGAGGTGCTGATTATTGCATGACTTATCATCTTTATTTTAAAGTATATTTAGTAACGAAGAGACCAGGAAAGAAATTCAGTTTAGGGGTGTTTTTTTTTTAATTGACCTTCTTTTTGTATTTTTTGTATATAAAAAAATTTATGTAAAAAGTAAAAGTCAGTATATGTGGGGGAGAGACTTGCACAGACTCAATCTTAGCAAAATTAGAAGTAAGTATGTAGTAACCAGATATCTACGAACACTTTAAGTGTGGGTAGCTTCTTAGCTAGATGAACAGCATCAAGTGACATTTTAAGCTCCTTGAAGGAGTAGCTGCTCACTACTCCCCGTAGGGAAAGATGCTGGGTTCTGTGCTCTGGCCTCCCTTAGTCCCAGAGGAATGTCACTTTTTCACTTGTTTGTTTTGCTGGACTGATCTTATTTTTGTCAGGTTTGAACTGAAAACAGACTGTGGCTTCCTAATGAGGTACCTCAGAAAAATAAATATAACCTCTGTTTGACCTTCTGAACAGATTTCTTCTAGCCCATGCTGCACTAACCTCTTCAATTGTTGTATTTTCTGAACCAAAAAGCCCTTCTTAGAGTGCTAAAAGTGTGGTTTTTAAAGCTAGTGAGAAACTTCGAAGTTATCCTTTGCTCATGTTTTATTGTGAGAGTCAGTGAAGAGATGTTTCAGGCAGGGTATTCATTGATAATGAGCTTTAACGGGATAATGTACTTAAAGGGCACTCTAAGTCTTTAAAATAAACCTTACTAGGATAAAGCATGCCAAATAAATACTGCTGGTGTTGACAAAACTTCCCCTGTAGTTGCAAGCATACCAAGAGGAGCTCTACTTCCTAAAACCTAGAGTATTTTTCCCCTGATAAAATACTGAAAGCAACTTACTTCAGCAGTTGGAAGTGTCCAACAGCATGCATTACCCATATTGCATGGGAGTTAGTTAGAAGGTAATAAAAAGTATTGTGGCTCTATCACCTCTTCTGTGAAACCAGATGAGTTTTAACAATTCTGGCAAGAATCTGCTAATGCTGATTTCTGGCAAATTTGCCTTGGGGTTATCTGCGTTATAATTGAAAAGGCTTGTTTCTGTCTGGCGCTATTTGGCTGGATTTGCAGCCAGAGAGTGTTCGTTTGTTTTTTTTCCCCAGTTTTAGTGCTTTCATTACTTCTGCCAAGGTGGAATTAATTTGTCTGAAATGTCTAGATATGGAGTAAACTCTCTGTTTAAATCATAGTATGTCAGATGCATCTGTTAGCTGCAGTGCAGTACTGAAGTCTGGAGTTTTTTGAACTCTGCTGTTTAATCCAACAATTTTGCCTCAAATGGATCGATAAATACTCAGTTGCTTCTGACAACAGAGCAGCAGGTTTAAAACCCCAGGTAGCAAGGCGGGAGAAGATACCGTTTTGCCAGCTAAAGACGTCATTGCTTGTAAAATCCAGTGCTTGCCTTGTGTCAGATGTGTCATGTGCCTGAACTGTCCTGTGTTCACCTGCACAGCTGTTGCCACCTTTGCTTAACCTTCGGAAAAAGAAGGAAAAGACCAGATTAAATTACTTGCCTTTTTTCTTGCAGGGAGCCAACAGAATGCGAGGTCGCCTGGGAAGTGTGGACAGCTTTGAGCGCTGCAACAGCCTTGCTTCTGACAAAGTATGTAAGAAGTGTAGTTAAAATTGGCAAGTTTTCATGCATGGGTGTTAATGAGACATAAATACGGCACTCTGCTTCAATTTGAAGGAAGCAGCACAAAGCACATCAATTTACAAAACTTAAGAGTTTCCACTGGGAGGCGGAGAGTACAAGAAAGCTGGCATATATGTTGACTTGAACCTTCAGCTTTAACCTATTGTTTGACTGCCAGTCCTTTTTTTCTTTTTTCTACACTTCCCTTGCTTTTACAAAAAGCAGGGAATTTCTGGTCAGCTTCTGCCTTGTTTCACTGAAGTAATTAAAAGAGGTCATATCTCAACAAAAGAAACTGCTCTGAAGGTGAAGAATCCTTTCAGTAAGTAATAGTTGATTTAGGGAAGTAGAATTTTTGACCTAAAACCAGCTGGTGGGGATGCTGTATGGGGGTGAGTGGGCGGAACTCTCTTCACTTTCTTTTTATTTCCTGTTTTTAATGTTTTACCTCATGAGAGGATTGGTTGCTGGTTTTCCCAGGAGGTGAAGATTCTGTTATGGTTTTTCCTGCTACAGTTACTCATAAACTGGCTGTGTAATAACAGTCTCTCTTCCAGGATATCGCTATGACGGTACAGGAAGTATGCTCACGATATGTCGAGGAAACTAGCTAAGAGCGGTTTCCCTAGTCTTTTCAGTTCCTGTGTTTTCCCGAAAGAGCCAGAAGTCTGGTAGCTGCAATGCTGATCCCTGTGAGAGGATTCCTGGACTAATTAGTATGTTTTTTGTGTCGCATATACATTTTTATTCCTCCCCTTTATTTTTTTTTTTTCTTTTTCAAGAAGGATGCTGCTGGCTTGGAGTAAATTATCAAAGGATGTCTGGTTTTGGTGATAATTAGCATACAATAGGCCATGACCAAGAAGGGGGAGAGGCTTTGGTGCCCCGACGCGGCGCACGACTCGTGGGGTTAGGCGAGAGCTCTCGTAGGGCACAGAGCGGCAGGCCTCACTCCGCCAGCACTTCCTTTCAGGACACTTCGCCAGGCGATACCCCGCCAGCTACTCCTCCGGCATCCCCCGTGTCCTCGGCCTGGCAGCCATTTCCTGAGGAAGACGCGGACTCCCCCCAGTTCAGGAGGCGCGCGCACACCTTCAGCCACCCCCCCTCCAGTGCCAGGCGGAGGATAACCTTCCAGAACGGGAGGTCCCAGAGCGTCCGGTCCCCGCTGCTGCGGCAGAGCTGTGTTGAGGTGACAAGGTGAGTCAGGGCACACCATGCCACGCGCCTGCTGTCTCCTGCGATTTCGGTACATGGACCTCACCTGCGTTCTTTCTTACCGAAGCTGTTTCTGCATTGCTCTGGGGTTTGTTGGTTGGCTGGTTTGTTTTCACCCTGTCTTCTCCGCGTCAGAGTAATTTGGCGCTTTGCAGTAATGCGCTAATCTCTGAATTAGTGATTCAGGGGAAGCATCAATCCAGCGAATTGATAATGGGGCTGGATGCTGGCGCCAATCTGTTTGTTTATTTATTTGTCACCGCTGAGCTGAGCCTTTTTGGTAGTGTGGGTAGTCAGGCCCCTTGGGGAAGAGGTCCTCGCTCTTTTAACTGTAGAGACGATAGCCTGATGGTTTTATGCCAAGATGAAAAAGGCAGTGACAGCTTCAAGTGTCATTCGCTGTGTTAGCCTAGCTCCCAGAGAGTATGCCCAGAAGTAAAACTGGTGAGGAATCTCACAGAAGGACTTAAGGGATTAAACATCTCCACTGCATACGATTTCCGTGTTTGCCTTTTTCTGGAGCTTCCCTGTGTAACTTCTTTCCCTTTTCCTTTTTGGAGGCTCTCCAGCTATTAACATGTGGAATACAGTTCTTCAGGAGTTCATTCACTCAGTCAAGAGAGGTCCCCACAGTTCATTGTGGGCCTCTTTGGTTGTACTTTCTTTCTCTGCCTCCATCCTGGCTATATGCAGTAAGTGACCCTGCAAACTCCAAAACCTTTACAAGATTCAGGCCCAGATGAGCTGAATTTTTTCTGCTGGAGGAGCACTTTCTCCAAACTCCTCATCTGTTTCAATGCTTCGCTGCGATTATGCTTTTTGTGGGCTCTTTCTAAAGATGGCTATACATAATAATTTCTCACCCATTTGATGTCTAGATTAAAATATCATTATGAATGCTGCGCCAGCTTGTAGAGAAAGGCAAAAAAGTTCATTCTGTTCAAGGGAATGGAAGGGGGTGAAGGGTAAGAAACTAACCTTGAAATAGCTTTGTTACATTGTGTTTCTGAAGAGATAAATAATATGTTTTTTACTGAGATAAACTTTGGTTATGTTTTTTTTCCACTGACCATGTTGTGTGCAAACAGGAAACCCTGACAGTTCAAACTGAAGGACTTGCTGACTTCACTTCTTAATAATAACTTTTAAGAAGTCACTGATTAAGTGGCATCAGCAGCAGATTTTTCAGTCAAAACAGTTTGTAACAACTCCATTCTAGGCTGGGATTTTTCCATCTCTGCTTTCCTATTGAGGATTAATCAAAAATGTAAAGTAAATGTTTCTTTATTGGAATTAATTTTTATGTCCCCAATACTTGTTACTATTATTAAGTAACGTTTAACTGTGTAGTAGGACTACCTTTCTTGTCTTAAACACTTCACAAAAATTTATCCAAAAATACTGCGCTTAAATAATCTCTACTTTCTAATGTGTTCTAGCGATATATGTTTTTTACAAGAGCAAGAGAAAACTGAAGGGAAGAAACAAGGTGGTTCGTGTTATTGGAAGCCTATTTCCAAGGATATTTTCTGAATGTTTCAGAGATTCTTCTTCTGAATTTGGTTTGCGAATAAGTAAGGGTAAAAAAATAAGGTGGTCTGCCTGTTCTGCAGTGCCATTGAAATGTTTCTTAAATCAGCTGTAACAGCAAAATCAGTATCATCAAGGAAACTGCCCAGTAGTGCACTTGGTATACTTTATCTTCTGGGAAACAGTGTTACTGTAAGACAAGATGAGGTACTTGGCCAGTATCTTTATTCTGGTGGTTGTATCCAAATCCATGCTGACCCATCTGCTGTGTTCTCTTGTTGCCTGCACAGCCCTGCTGTTGGGGTTCGGCGTGCTCTCAGTGAGAGTGAATCTGCATCACCTGGTCTCCCCTCCTCTGTCTCTGCCCCTTCTTTCCTGAAAAGCTTTTACCAGGGCTCAGGAAGGCCACTCCAGCACTCAGAAAGTGACCTCTCCAGGAGGTGAGAGTGTTGTCTCCCACCTAGTTCTTCCAGTGCCACCAGCCTAACAACAGGATTCCTAGTGCAGTGCAGCACATGGGATCTCTCCCACCCTGCCTTGTGCTCCTGCATTTCTAACAGACCTCTAAGTACTCGATGGAAATGGGCGAACAGGCTTTTGGCCAAAAAAGCCTGTTAAAAATAGAGGCTTGTCTGCTGACACCTAGTAGCCGTGACCTATTTCTGTTGCTGTGTTGCAAATCTGTTGCATTGGCTTGTCACTTGAAATGCAATGGTTTTTAGGAGCATCACGCCAATTCAATGCTTTCTCTGCTGAATGCAAACCAGCATGTGTTGCTGTGATTGTTGGCACGTGAAAATAAGAGAGTAATGTGAAGAGTGTGCAGTACTAACGTGGGATGCCTGTGTATGAGGAAGGGTAAACACCAAGTTAGCTGGATGATACTACCTGTGAGATGTTTAGAAAGGATAGCAAAATAACTTCCAGTTGAAGAGGAGTGGAGAAGAAGCGAAGATACAAGAAGGGCTTTCTGACATCACCGTGGAAGACTGAGAGTCTGAATGGAAGTCACGCTTCTTTTTACTGAAAGAATAGGCTCTCCTTCATGAGGGCGCTTGAGGAAAACGTGTATTTGTTATTTTTCTGAAGTAGGCCTGTAGTGAATAAGGAGGAGCCATAGTTTGGAACTTCATGATGTTCTTTTGCCAGTTGCTAGCCTTTTAATTTTTCTTCTGTCAATGACAACTCTGTTTTCCTTCTTCAGTCTGTCCTTGTTCACCAAGCTATACTTGTGTTTCTGGTACTCTTCATCTCTGAGTGTGGCTTTCCTCTAATCATTCGCAACAGAAAACTGTGGAGTTGTAGGAGGTGCTTTTGTGACTGTTCTCCCTGGAAAAATAGCAGTAGGTTACATTCTTAGCAAAACTGAGTGTTGTTGAGATCTGGGTTGTGGGTGTGTTAGGACTCTTAATACGTGGGGATTTCAGTTGTATGAGATGGGTGTAGAAGATTTTAGGGGTGCCTGAAGAAATTTTTTAATCTTGTGGAGTGCAGTTTCATTAAACACAAATTAGTTTGTCATCTCTATTTTAGGGTAGACCATAAGCAACTACATAGCTATACAAACTAATGTGAGAGGCAGTTGACCTAAAGGTGTCTTTAAGGTGCAGTTTGGGTTAGTAATCTGTAATAATATACAGGTTAGAATAAACACAAAATATGTATCAGCTCCTTAAGCCTACTGTACCCTACCTTAATTTCACTGACATTTCAAGTGTCTCTGGCCTCTAATCTGTAATTGGTGCACAGCATGCAGCCAAAATGTAGACACAATTACAACACACCTAGTGGGGAAACGTCTACAGTTTAGCGCCTTCCAGCAGAATAAACTTGTGTATAAATGGAATAAAGCGAGACATCCTTACAGGAAGGTGACTACAAAGCCTTAGTGGCAGGACCCCTGCTGCCCCCCAGTCCCACAGCTATTAAGAAGTAATTGTTAAAGTGTCTAGATTCACTTTCTAATAGAGGGATAATGTAAACTAATAATTACTTAATTTTAGGAGGTCTTTCCAAAACCAGTCTTAGAAATATCTGACAGTTTTGAAGAGGGAGTCACTTCAAGGTGACCCCACCTTTCTACCCAAGCACAAATGAATAAGGAATAAGCAGTGTCTGTTTTTGAAATTTGAGAGGAGGGACTGACATCTCGTCAAGTGTAGAAGTAAGCTTTTAATATCGCCTGTTGTAAACCTTGTCTCCAGTAATAGTTACTTCATAAGTGAATTGGATGCCTAGATTTTGCATTCCTTACTACACTGCAGTAACACTAGACTAAGTAGCAGGTGAATTATTGATGTTGAAATTTAAGAAACTGGTGAGTGAACGCCAGGGTGTACAGACAAATGGCAAAAAAACCCCAACCCGTCTCTTACAGACTACCTCTTACCTGGGTTCCAGTTCAACTTTGTTTCTGTGTTCCCTTTAGTCAGCAGGCTTGGTTCAAGCTGCTTCAACACCCAGGTCAGTTTGTACAGGCAGCTGGATCCCATTAAACCTAGCTTTCTGGATTTGGGGAATGTACATATAGTGTATTGTGCTGAAACTGTACTTCAATGCCAGCTGATTCCAAGCTGAAATGTCTGAGTTACTACTCTTTTTGGATTTGGTTATGCACACAGGTGAAGATACTGTGTCTCCTTATAATGGAGTTTGAACTGTAAGGTGGGGAGATCTTCAAATTAGGAGTATTCCCAGAAGACCACCCTGGTTCTACTTAGGTTTCATAGGATTCAGGGTTCTGATACCATTTAGTCTTGAATTTGTGTGAAAACTCTTGTGAAAATGGAACCTCTTTAGCTATAGATCTTGCTGGGAGCAGCTGGGCTTGAACTGTTGTCATGGTAAGGAAATTGCAGTAGCAAGGGTGAAGTGATAGCATCTAGTTGGGTTGATTAAGTGAATACAACAAATATAGTCAGAAAGAAGTGCCAAATGAATTATGCTGATGTGATGAGAGCGACTGGGTAATCCAACTGTCACTTGAACTGGCTAATGGCAAATGAACTATGTCGTTGGACTGATGGTGGCTGAAACTCTTTAAACTTTACCTGATTTAGCTTGCAAATGCATACCAAGTCATGAGTTTTATGAATGAGAGGAAGTTCAAATATTTTACGGTGCGGTTTTTCTTGTGGGTTGGTTTGTTGTTTTGGGGTGGTTTTTTTTTTCCTTTTCTTTGGCTATTTTTCACAGATGGGACTATCATCTACCCCTGATAGGCTCAACATGAGGTGTTCTTAGCATTCTCGTGTATGTTAGGTTGGAATTGAGAGCAGTGTGGCAGTCGTTTACACTCTGAAGACTATAAGCTGTTTAACTGTTAGGAACCCTAATTAAAACTTAAGTGCAGAATAACCATGGTTAATACACATTCATGAAGTGTATCCTAGCCACATTGCACTGGAGAAAAATTTTTTATAGTCTGACTTCCCATGTTATGTAGGTTTGAGATGACATATGATGCAACAGGCAGCTTTTCTTGGTGCTCTGGTGAACTCTGAGTTGCAGGAGCACAGCCAGTTTCAGTCAGAATTCATTTTAGAAAGATGTTTGATTTGTAGCAGTCAAATGGGCCTATGCAAACAACACCAAGCCAGGGTCAGCTGGGGACCTGTGCGTTAAAAAGCATCTCTGTTTATTATATATGTGTCTTTAAGTATTGGCCACTGTATAGAAGGTGATTCTGATCCATGTTTACATCACAGCTGGCAGGTGGTCACAAACTCAGAAACTGATGCTAGGGTGTTGGACATACAGGGTACAGTGGCTCTCACCTGACTGTAGACATCTTCATCTCAGCTAATCAATGGAGAGGAGCTGGCATTTCTGCAGCAGAGTTGCTGTCATCCCAATATGATTGTCTTTAATATTCTGACATTTACAGAGCTGCTCCTGCCTATTTGTCTACCTTCCTGAACACTAATACAGCTAGTTGTGCCTGTCACTGGGAACATCTTCATTTAGAAAGCATGAATCATGCCCTAAAAGTGTCTTGACCTTCATTAAAAAGAAAGCCTCAGGTGACTTGCTAGGATTTAAATGGCTGTGTTGCAGATACCTAAAGCCAGGAGAAGAAAAGTGATTCTCCAGTTAAGTTCACAGTGGTGAAAGTAATCTTTTTTCCTAATGTTTGTGGGGAGGCTGAGCTTTCTGGGTTTAATTCTAATGATCGCTACTGTGATGCTTTATATAGAAGAGAGAAAGGACCAATGTGTTTTCTGCTTTAAGGAATGAACTATATAGTAAAGTTGGACATCAACACTGCTAATAGGTGCCCTCGGAATGTTTTTGCTGCATTTTCAATTCATTAGTCTCTAGAGAAATCTAGGGTGGAAATGGTCTGTGTAATCTTGACTTTTGACAAGCATGTCGTGCAGCATTTAATTGTGTGCTTGTGTTCACTTAAGGATTAAAAAAAAAATCCTGCCAACGCAGAAGTAAACAAACAGGAATTTGGGAGCATAATCTATTTTTAAACTTTCATTTCTGTAACCTCTGGAATTTCTGGCTTTTATTCAACAGCTACTCCTGAAAGCTAGGCTATTGGAAGAATCTGTTTGGGTTTTTAATATAAAAATAAAAGCAGGACTTTTAAAAACAGGACAACCTTCAGCATAGGTTTGGCTAGCCTACACTGTCTCTGTTCATTGCATTGTTATGCAAGGATAATTTAAGATGATTTATTGACACTTTAATTTGAACAGATTGCTTTTTTAAAACAGTTTTATATCTCATGAAGAAAGTAAAATACTTGAGAATGTTCTTTAAACAAAACAGCAGAAAGTAATTATTCAGAATAAAAATATATGACAGGAGTGAGAACCAACAGAGAGGTATAAACTGATCAGAACTAGTTTTTCTTCCTCCCAGAGGGGAGAAATACTTCATTTATTAGGCTTATATATAGGCTTCTGCCAGCATAAGACCTGAGAATTGAAATATTAGCTGTCTTTTTGTACTTGATTTGGGGGATTTTGTACCATCTCAGCCTCCAAATTGCAAAGTAGGTTGAGTTGATCCAATTGCTCCTTAGAGCAATCAAGAGAAGCTGAAAGCAAACTGGGGCAAAATTCAGACCTTGGCATGAGCACCAACAGTATTTATTCTCAAGTCAGTTGGCTTGCATGGACTCAAGTGCAAAGTAATTCAGATAAATATTGTGTAAGGAGTTCACAAGAAATGGGGTAGCTTTGTGGTTTTTTGAATATCAGTCTTTGGGAGCAGTTTAAAGAATAGTTTGGGGAAGAGATTTGGGTGATTGAAACCAAGCAACACCATGTTTGTAATCTGAACAAGTTTTTTTGTTTTTTTTCTTTTTTTTCTTCCTCCCCACCCCTGACAGCTGTCTCATCTTCATACTACGTATTATCTGATAGAATAGTGAATGGCATAATGCTTTGGTGAAACTGAGTTGCAGTTACAGGACATAAAAAGTTTAGATGATCGGTACTCTGTACTCTTGAGTACTTGGGCTATTGCTTGGAACAGCTTAAGGATGAAAGTACAGAGTGAAATATTTGAGGCATTATATTGAACTGATAGCTTTTCACTTTTTATTGCATACAAGCTGATGAATGCATTTTGGTTTCTGTGTCGGGTCAGGAGCATAGGTTAAGCAGCCTTATGGAGAGCCATTATTCTTCAAACTGAACTGTGATGCATTTGTCTTAAATGTAGAGTATTGCATTGTTATAATCTTCCAGAGCTGCACGGGAGTTATTTTAAGTGATTAAAACAGGAAAAGTAAATAAAATAAACTGGAAAGACTTCATTTTGTGGAATTTCTCTATTGAACTGTTTGGCTTTGCCCTTTCACATGTCTGTTTTACCAAGCTGAAATATTTTGATGTAGAAGCTGTACCATAATCTAGTTGTCATTTTCTTTAACAAAAAAAAAAAAAGCAAAGTTAAAAAAAATCAATTCTTGCAACTTTGTCCTAGTTTGCAGTTCAGTTCTTAAATATCTCTTCTGTAGTTCATTAAGATTTTATATACTGCCATCTCTTAATTTGCAGTGCATTGGCTCTGGTGCATTTCATCTTGCTCGTTGTTGGTAGGTTGCAACAGGACAGGAACTTGTAGAAAGTAGTTCCAGTTTTTTCCTTCTTGGTGGCTATGTCATTGTATAACCCAAGAAATGTTCAACCTCTGCCTTGCACCAATGTCTAGGCTCTATAATCCATAGATTATAGAGCTGTTACAAATTTCTTGAGTTTGAGGTAGCAACTTTTTCTTAAAGTGGAAAACATCATTAAAAACTGGAATTAATGATTGTCCTATATCTGCTAGTTGACCTTGCAGCTTGTTTCCCATGAAGCTTTTTAAGCCTGTGTGTTATCAGAACAGGGTCTTCTCTTAAGAATTTTTCCCATAAGTGTTTGAGGTTCGCTATCAGTGCCCTGACAGGAAAGTTGTGAAAGTCTGTTCCCTCAGGTTGGGAGGTAGTGAAAACTCTGCTCTGCTTTTCAGTAGCAATGACTGAACTCCATGTAAGAAGTTGTTGTTGTTAGTGGTGGTGGTTGTAGTTTTGGAGTTGCTTTTGCTCTTAGTCTCTCCATTCAAATTAATAAACCTCTTCATTCTGCAGGGAGCTGATAGCTAATGGTCAGATATCGTTTTTTTTTTCTTTAGCACCCACCCTGTTTAGAGGAAATGTATGAGGTGCTGGTGACCTGAGCAGAGCATCTACTTTGCCTGGCTATTAAAATCCACAACTACCTTAAAACCTGTAGTAATCTTGCAAATTTGACCAAGAGCGAAGCCAGCCAGTTAAGTTTAGGTTTGAATGGTGGTAAAGCTAGGGAATAAGTATTGTGCAACCCCTGTTTCAAGGTAGGGAATGTGTAATTGAGTTAACTCATCTGTTTTTTGCACCAGCCTTCTGAACCATGTCATCACAGGATACCATCACACTACCATTTTACTCCAACGCCTTCCTGTTTTTACTCTGTGGGGTATTGTTTCACACCTTCAGATCTGATATTAATGTAAAACTTGCCTGTCTGTCTAGGAGCAAAGAAAGTTTCCTCATTTCTTTTCTACCCTCCCTTTCCTAAACCTTGGTGTTTTTACAGGTGCCCTTGCCTTCCATTGAATATGGCAAGACATGCACATGAGACTTTCAAAAGTTTTCCTCTAATCACTCATCAGACAGCTCTTTGAAAAAGGAGGTGATTAATGTTAGTTGCTTAAAATGCCAGGGGAATTTTGGAAGGGAGGGTTTAACAACAGAAATGCAGGTCCTCAGAACTGTATGATTTGCACACTTCACAAGGTAGCACATGTGACTAATCCATCCCACTGTAAACTCTGCAACTCAAACGATGTAAACAGCTTTGTTTCATACCCTAAAACAGCCACCCTCTTGTTCTGACTTTCCTGTAGATTTTACTACTATAAATTGAACATTATTCCTAGTGCCATCTGCATGTTACAGGTATCAGGGAGCTGTTGTAAATCGTTAGCATCAAGGGACAGCCTTGATCACCAAAAAGACTAGTTCTAGCTTGGTGGATTGTCGTTCAGCACAGAGTATTTGTTATGAAAAGTGCTGATTGAGATGGTGTAGCTGGTACATGGGTGTAGCTAAAACTTCAATAAGACGTAGTCTGCCTCCCTTGCAGATTTCTTCTTTTGTGCAAGCCAAATGTGGAGAGACCAACTGCAGCTGGCAAACTGTGATCATCTGCAACTAACTTACAACTACAAATATAGTGAACACTTAACCTGCTGGGCTTTCCTTTCATCTAACTCCTTTTAGGGACTTTGTACTGTAGCATGGAAGTTCTTCACAGGATAAAGGTTTGAGTGTAGCTACTGCTGTACTGATTTGGCAGTCTTACCTGTGATGAAGACGAAGCTGCAAACACAGCTCCCCATATTTGATGCTACCTTTGCAAGAGGCCTGTAGTTGTGTGTCACGCTGTTGACATTGCATGGAATGATTTCTGGCCGATAATCAATGTATCCATTGCTAGACAAGATCCATGTACCTACTTTACTACTACAAATGCAAAATGCTGAAATATTTCTGAAAGTGGCTCAAGTACTTCTGAAAACTAAATGCCCTTTCCTCTGGTAATTGTCAGTAGAGAGGTCTGCTTGGTGTCTCTTTAAAATTACCTCCCAGCAAAACTTCCTTGTATCCCTTCCTTGCCTCTTCCAGCAACATAAGCTACTATTAAAATTACTGTTTAAATATATTTCGACATTGCACCTGTGGAGGAGATCAGCTCCTTTCAGGTCACTGTGGTGGGAACTGAGCCTGCCCTCTATTTGCCAAAGCTTTGTTACTTCAGCTGGAGGTGCTGATGAAACATGAGGACACTTGGCTCCATTTGTGGGATTGAAGTGTCCACTTCTTAAAGTACAGGAAAGAGGCTGCATAAGAAGGCCAGAACATTGCCTCCAATGAAATATTCACCTGTGAGCTCATCATACCGTTTAAAATGGCACTAAATGGAGTGTTGTGCTCTGCTAAAGCAACATCTCTTCTTTTAGAGGTAGTACATCAGATAGCCCCTGTAAGACTAACGTATGGCAAAGCAAACCCTATTGCTGTCTGCTTCAGAGGCTAAATATTACTGCATTTTTCTCTTAGCTTTTCAGAAAGTTTAGCTTTTATTCTGAGTGTGTAGCTGAGCACTTTATGAATGCTATGAATGCTACCTCGTGGTAGATAGTGCAAACTTCACAGCACTGTGCTACAAGAAAATAACGGGCACTTCTGTGTGCAAGGTGGAGCTCATGCACAGCATGCTTTGCCTTCTAGAGCTTCCCAGCAAATGCTCCTGCAGGTTTGGTTGTACATTAGACAGGCTTAATAAAGATTTTTTTTCCCTCCAAAGATGACTGACTGACTCACCCCATCTGCTTTTTCTTTCCTTCAGTGAAGGGGAGGGAAAGAAAAGAACATCAACCGTCTGCAGCAGCGAATCTCTAAATGCTGTGGGGGCCACACTTACACCTCGCCGCATCTCCTGGCGGCGGAGAATATTCCTGCAGGTAGCTTCACCTATGAATAAATCTCCTTCCAAGATGCAGCATCCAGGTCTGTGTGTGCTTTTAAAGAAAATAAACAAGCAGTTGTTACTGAATAGTTATTACTGTAGTGAGCTGCAACATGTGAAAATATGAAAGGGAGAAGGGAGTTAGCTTGGTACCATATTCTTGCTAGAACCTCACCAGAGAAGAGCTGTGCTCAGTTGGCTTTGGGTCTTTGTTGCTTTGAACAGAGGATTCTGTCATCAAAGTCAAATGAATTGCAATCTCCCATCGCTGTAGTGGTAGCAAGGAAATGAAGAACTGCCTCTTGCTGACAAAGATATCCTTTTTAACAGTTAGCAAATTTATACCCTAGCCTGCTTACATAATAGCAGTGTTTGCGGAAAATTATAACTTTTCTGCCTTGTCCTTGTATTGCACATAGCACCTGTTTAGTGTGTTAATTCTTACAGCTTGAGTTCTTTTAAGGTAGAAACCTCTGAAATGTCTGAAATCCTGCTATGTTGATATAGTTCTGTTGTCAGAATGTCATTTACCTACGGCTGTGAAAACTCTAGTGACCAGTGCTATAGCACTGCATGTAGTGCACCTTAGCAGACGGGAAAAGTTGCTTTTAGTATAGAACCTATGGTAAATCACAGCAGTAAACAAGCTCAGCTGTAAAGGAGACTTCATCGATAAATGCCTCTTTGTGACTCTAGAAGGAGCTAGCAGGCGAAAGGGTTGAAATACTGTGTGACCCTTTGTTTAGCTCTATTTCATTTAAAAATAGCTTTAATTTAAATGAAACACTTTATTTAAAAATAAATCTCTGTTGTTGAACTGCATTTTCTCTGCCTTTGGAATCAGCACCTCACTGCTGAAAGTGGAAGACAGCTATTTTTGTTCTGCTGTGACTTAGATTTTCATGATGTCAGACAATCCCAGTTTCCTGTAATAGCTTTCTGATTCTTTACAGATGGTCATGATGGAAGTGAACTGTTACCATTATCGCCTCTTGCTCCACCCTTGGAGGAGGACCCTCTTGTTCTAGTATTGCAAAATGAGGATGGTCCAGATAAAACTGGAGAGAGGAAAAACTCAGAAGAACTACAAAGTCTGTGGAGAAAAGCCATCCATCAACAAATTCTGTTACTTCGAATGGAAAAAGAAAACCAGAAGCTGGAAGGTTAGCTATTTAGAAAATACCCCTAAAAACTATTATAAATTTGGCTGCCTGAAGCTGAAAACTGTGCTGATGCTGGGCCCCTCAAACATATGTGTGGTTCTGTAGCTTTTTGGTTAATAGTGCTAGAAAGAAATGTGTTCACCCAGTCCTGTCTCACAGTCTACCAGGTTCTCTGTCCATGTGCCGACTCTTAACAAGTCACCTTATTTAAAGAAGAAAGTGATAACTTTTCTTTTTTTAGTGCATGTTAGGCAAAGGTTGCTACAGTCTGTGTTCTGGCTGGCTAAGTCTAGGAATTCTAATGTGAAGTGGAGTCAGGAGAACGGATGCTGTGTGAACACTTAGGTATGGTAAACCTTACCCTCTATATCTCATTTCAGACCTTTGCAGTGCATGACATTTCTGTCCAGGCTTTCTGTCCTTCATTAACCACATCAGTGTTAAATTTATAAATATTTGAATCCAAATGTGATTTTTGCATAACTGGGTCTTGAGGTATGTCAAAAAGTTCTTTTTATCAGAAGATGAGTACTGTACACTGAACACTGAGTGATGTACTGAGGGATCTGAAGTTGGCCATGCTGACTTGTCAGCTGCCTGAGCTTCTGGCTGAGATATTTTATTATGACTGGTCGAGATTTGCACAAATAAAAGACAGGATGCAATGTCTATCCTAGCATATAGAAGTTCTCCATTATAATGACTAGTATCTTTCAGTGCAAGTTGAAATTTCAAATGTCCTCTCTCCAATTGCTGCCCTCATGTTCTCCTGTATGGTGTGTAACCTCATTACATGGTAGTCTGATTCTTCAGACAAAACATAATGATCTTGTTAAGGTTAGTTAACTCTTTTTACTTCTTTAGTGGTCCTTACTGAGAAGGCAGGAGGAAGAGAGAAAAACAGCAGGACAGAAGTCTTTCCATATCCCTACACGTGTACATCTTTGTGTGTATTTCCTACACACGTAGCATATTTCTGTGTGTACTCTCTCTACAGTTTCTCTCTCTGTTGACACATACTTCTGTGGAAACTCCTAGATTCATAGGGAACATCTACAGAGAAGTCTGTTTTAACTTCAGCCAAAATCTTTGTTGTTTTAGCAAATGGTCAGTCTACTGTTGTGGGGTGGGGAAGATAGACATCTGCCGTAGTGACTAATTTCATGTTATTCCCTGTGGTAGTATAAGCTGCTGAGAGACAGACTCTTTTCTGTATCCTCTCTGCATGGCTGGAGGTACTGAAAACTGTTAAATTGGTCCAGTTGATTAAGACTCAGTTGGAGATTATTTCCATTCCGTAACTGATACGTAGAAAATAAATTCTGCCTGCCTGATCATTTGCGGTGAAAACAGGAGTGTCAGCAGTGGAGACTCCAAACTGGCACCCACCTACCAGCCCACATCTTGGTTTGTGCTCCAAGGAGCATGTCTCCATTCCTGTATGCAGGTTCATAAATACTGCTAGAGTTCTCACTAGCCAGAGCACGAGTTTCACATCATCTTATTTTCAAAGGGTGAAAAGTAAACTGTCTTAATGCCTATCTCTAGGCTTCCTTCCTATGCGCTGCTGTAACAAGGGCCATTTTACGGACAGGACAGAACGGATACGTTCCAAACAAGCGCTGGTTCTGGCAGTGGTTGGCATCCTGGGCTACAGTTAAATGTAGATCTCAGGAATGGGAAATGTAATACCAAATGCAGCCATTTCTCTACTTGAAGCCAGGTTCCTAGCTGTGAATTTATTCAGCTGTATTTGACTGGTTTAAGATTGGAATTGCTGTGGAATTTTTTTCAGTGGTTTTCTGTTAATGTTTTGTTGATTTTTATTTGCAAAATATTAATAGAACCTCTTTTTCTGTTCCTTTTGCTGTCGAGGAGACTTGAATACTATTAGCTCTTTGTTTTACAGAAGGTAAGTTCTATGAATTGCACAAACTTGCTTTTTTTTTTTCCTGAGGAGCACAGCTAAAAGCTGCTTTTCCAGTAGATATAAGATATAGTTCTATTTATATTAGATAAGGTATATGAACTACAAAAAGTAGCAGGCCACCTGGCAGTGATTAGGAAGAATGTTAACAAGGATGGTTGCAAGCAGCTAAGGTTGGCACAGGAGGTAGGGCAAGTACTACCAACAGGCAAGCTTGCTGACTTTCAGTAGGGCTAACTGCAAAGCCAAAGTACCATTCAGTGAATGACCCATGCGCTTAATTCTGGAGTTCATTGTCACACTGAAATATGTGTTTTTGTTGTCTTAAATCTGACACATACTGCACATGAGAATGAGCATTTTAAAATGAAATCATACAGCAATAGGGTAGCTTTTAAAATTGCCCCAACTGGACTGCAAATTCTTGTGGTGAGAATCCCGTTCCTGTTTTTATGGAATTGTACTGCTCCTTCCATAATAGTTGCTCCTCCAAGGCCCCCTGTAGTCTTGAGTAAATACAGTCTCACTGGTGTAACATACAGCTTTTGGAAATAAATTGTCACCTACATTTTTGGAGTGGGCTGGGGAATGACCTTATGGATTCATCCAATATTGGTTGTTTCTGAAATGTGCTGATTAGGCAAAGGAACTGATTGTCTTGTTCTGCAGGTTGTATAATAACTTAGTGAGAGTTTGCTTTCACCAAGAGATGATGGGGGGGGGGGGGGTGCATCTGTAAAAGGAAGGAGTCTTCTGCAAGGAGCAAGTACTGCACACAAATCAAGGCAAATTTAGGATAAACTCAATTACAGCTTTCATAGGTCATGTTGTCAAATGTACAATTCAGTCCAATGGTAATTTAACCGGTCTCTGTAAATTAAGACCCATTCAGGTCTTGATTTCAGGTTTTTACACCAGTTGTATGAGGAATTGGTGTGGTTTTTCCCCATACCTATAATGTATAATAAAATAATCACAGTTTATTTCTCAGTAATGGAAAGGAAAGCTGCTCCTCCATGAAATTCCGGAGTAACTCTGCAACTTTATTTCAGAAATAGTGAGTTCTCTGGAATAAATACTGTGTGCCAGGTAGTCCTATGCAGCAAACCTTTTAAGTATACAGCAACATGAATTCTGTGCTGTACCTTTCTGGGTAAGGTTCATGTTGGTTCATCTGTTTACTTCTGGTCAGCCTGATGATGCTAGGTAGCAGTGCCAAGAGCTCTTATGACTCTCTTAAGGGACATGTGAAAACTGGGACTAGTGTGACAGACTTCAGTTTAGAAGACTTGCCTAGCTTGCTTGCCTAAATCTCTAATATAAACTTCCATACCTTTGGGACTTTGTATACTAAAACAATTGTAATGATCAATATAAACAAGAGAAAAATTATTAAAGGTGTTTTTGCAGTTGAAAGAAGCAGCAGATGTGGTGAAATTGATTGTGTTGAGTGGGTTTTTCTTCTTGCCCCAAGCCTTAAAAACTGGTTTTATGTGCTTCATTAATTACTAATGTTCATGGCCCAGTAACAGAAGTTCAATTTCTACCTACAGCGTCTTATGACAAAAGACTGGCCCCATCTCAGCTGTTAACTGATGAATTGTGGAAGGTGTATTTATCCCTAGTCAGATTATCAGATACATATATCTAAGTAAAATGGATTTTGCGTATTTGATGTCTCTTGTAATTTTCTGATGTTCTCATTTTCCATGTGTTGTCCCTTTCTGTTCTGTGCTCTAGCAAGCAGAGATGAGCTCCAATCAAGAAAAGTCAAACTGGACTATGAGGAAGTTGGTACATGTCAGAAAGATGCCATACATGTTTGGGATAAGAAGCTACTAAACTGCAGAGCCAAAATCCGATGTGACATGGAAGATATTCATTCCACTTTGAGAGAAGGTACTTATATAGGATGGCTTTTAACTATGAAGTCTGAAGCTTGCTTTTTTTCTTGTTGCCTTTTGATTCTGAAGGAAATCTGCCAGCAATACACTCTTTGCGGTAGCACAAAATCATGAAAAAATTGCCTTCTTTTTGCACGTGCACCCATCTGCTGCTGCCAAACAGAAAACAAGTTCTGCTGTGTCTACAGCTTACCATGTCAGCAATGCAGAAGCATGTATAGTCACCCTCCCGAAAGCAGCATCTTGTGCCCACATATTATTACATTGAAGATTGAACTTGAAGCTTCTGCAGCTAACACTGTGACCTTCTGGTTTCTGGTCTGTGGCTCCTGTCTAACTGACTCAGAGTTTCAGATGGTCTGATTTCACTTAATTATTGAGAAGGCAGGACCATAATGTCTAATATGGACAGTGCCCAAAACCTAGGGGAATCACAACTAAGCCTCAGGAAGTCAGAAGGAGCACATCTTGTGGAGTCTGGGCTATAGTCTTTTAGTATTTTGTTTCCTCGAGTGAAAGGCTGGGGATTTTGTCTTGAAGTAGGTCTTCCTGTGGCCTAGCCGTAGGCCCGAAGGGGAGCCAGAGGACCTTGTTAGTCTAATGCGGATGTAGAGTCTGTTTGCACTGCTGTGCCTTCCTCTGTAAAATCTCACATCTATATTATAGATGCTGAAAAATATTTCAGTGTAATCTGGCTGTGGTACAGAAGGGAAGTTTAAATTGCTACCAAAGAAAATCATGATAGAAATAAGGCAGTTCCTGTTAGTGACCTGCAGAAGACTGCCAACATACATCTTTCCTTGCTGCCCTATCTTCTACTCCTGGACTGCAGTTCAGAGTTGGGAACAAGGAGATGCTTTTTCTAATTTGTATTCTTGTTAAATAATTATTTGACTGGAAAGTATTAGCATAGTTGACAATTCATTTTTACTTTCAAAGGTCTGTTTACAGAGTTGGGGATGTACGCAGAAGTCCAAAAGTAGTATTTTAATTTAGTTTGTGCTTTTACAGGTGCTTGGCTGACTTGAGAGAAATGCTGTCTTTTAATATGAGTGGTTTTTTCCTTCCTTCAGTATGCAGCATTAATGCTTTTAGGTTTGAACTGAGTATTTTGTAATCTGTACATCTTTCTCCAAGCCTATGGACTGATATGAATAGCCTTTTGAGGAGGGGAAGAGGAGATGGACCTCCCTGTATTTTGCACCTCTGAATTTACTTTAGCCTTTCTAAACAGGACAGTCTGCATTCTGTGTATAGTCGTGCATCTTTTCCTGCTGGAGGCTAACACTCAGAGGTGGCAAAACAAGTGATGTCTGTACCTCAGTTGCCCAATGTAGTGCTCAGTGTAATTGCTATAAGTTTGTAGTTAATGCTTAGTTAGTGGGACTGAACTGTGGCTACTGAGGGGGAATACGCTGCAGAGTGGACAACTTGTGAAGCTGACTGTTTGCAAGGGATCCTGCAAAGTGGTTTGGCCAAGATTAGGGCAGGAAAATATTATGACGAAGCAACTTCTTCTGTTGTAGCACTAAAAATATGCCCCTGCTTAGGCCTCTTGGTTTTTGACTGCCCTGCAGGTGTACCAAAAAGTCGTCGGGGAGAAATCTGGCAGTTTTTGGCTGTGCAATATCGAGTCAGACACAGACTGCCAAACAAGCAGCAGCCTCCTGACATCTCTTACAAAGAACTTCTGAAACAACTGACTGCTCAACAGCATGCCATCCTTGTAGATCTAGGTACGTCTATTTGTAGCTGGGAGATTATTCTGACTTGTTCATGCGTCCAAGTGGAAACACACCATTCTTAATGGAAGCTGTTGCTGGACACAGATGCTGTATCAGCACCGCTTTCTGTGTTGTCAGGATATGTTCTGTGTACGCCACTTGGCGTCTTCTAAGCAAATGATTTCTTAGGTTATGCTGTTTGTATTTATGCTCTTCTACATCTGTCTGGAAAAAGGAATCAAGCAGTTGCTTCTGCAAGTTCTATGCAGATGAGAATATGAAATGAGCTGAATGGATACAGTCTAAAATCAGCAGTAAATTACAGATTGATCTGACTAAAATCAACCTGCAAAGAGAAAAGGTCTATGGGAAGAGAGGAGTGCTCGTTGTCAGATGGATTGAGGTTTTTTTAATGAGAAGAATTGAATATCAACGACTCTTCTTTCTTTATATCAGGACGGACATTCCCTACACATCCTTACTTTTCTGCCCACCTGGGAGCAGGACAGCTATCACTCTTTAATCTCCTGAAAGCATACTCTTTGCTGGACAAAGAAGTGGGTTATTGTCAAGGTATAAGCTTTGTAGCTGGAGTGCTGCTTCTACATACGAGTGAGGAACAGGCCTTTGAAATGCTGAAATTCCTCATGTATGACCTTGGCTTTCGTAAACAGTACAGGCCGGACATGATGTCACTACAGGTAAGTAGGTCCTTCTAAAGCAAACCAGAGTTCTCAGGTTGCTCATGTTCTCCAGGGCCTTATGAAGCTTCTTATGTTGTTTTGGAGGTTTGAGGTGCATGAAAATGTTATTGTCAAATCCCTCTCCGATTCTGAATTTGCAAACAGAGAAGTTCAGAACTTGCAGACTTTTCCTGTCACACGTCCCCATCATCTTCTGTTTGGAAACTCTGCTTTCACTGCTATTTTGCTCTTCCTTTTCTTTTCCTCACTTCTCTCTTCCTTATGCTGAAAAAAAATGATATGTGTGCATCTCTACAGATGGAGTTCAAAAACGAATTTTATTTTGTTGTTGGTTTTTTTTTTCCAGTCCATAAGCACTTAGCTGTAGATGTTTCTCTTGTAACTCCAAATCGATTCAATAGTGGCACCCAGTGGCCAGTCGGTGTACTCCACAGGCATTTGTACTGTCCTGCCTCATCATTTGCACCTCTTTTCTCTCATCATCCTCTACCCCACCACCCTCAACACAGAAGGAAAACAGATGAATTTTTAATCGTTTAATGTGTTTATGAAACGATGCATGCTCTGCAATAGTAGTCTTTTAACAGCTAGCTATAGATACTCAAGGCTCTTAGGAAGGAGGTAGAAACACTTTCAGATCTGTATAAACTTCAGGGTTTAAAGTATGAGAAATCTTTCAGCTTGAGATGCAGCTGTTCACTGGCTTAAATAACTGTATTCTATAAGCCCCTGATATTATGAAGGGGGATACCCCTGCTGAGTTAAAGCTTGTACTCCACAGTGGAAAAAGAGAAAACTAAGAGGCAGATTCAAAAATTGCATTGTTTTTCATGCTCTCTGCATAGCAAACACTTATAATTAAGTAAAAACTTAAGTGGGAGTTTCAGTCCACTTTCCATGACCAGTCACTTTAGGTGCTTATTTGGCAAATGTCCAGAACAATAGAATAGATTGTAGTTCAAAAAATTTAGTGTGCTTATTTTAAAAATGATACAGAGGAGTGTTTTACTGCGGATGTAGATATGCTGTAACAAGTTTGTTGTGATGAATTAAGGGTGAACAGCCATAAAGAGCATCGTTCTTCCTCTCCCCTGTCTCTGTTGCCCCCATACCCCAAATATGTTTTGAACCAGTGGGGGTCAAATTGAGATAAATGCATTGTTGTGGGATTTTTTTTTTTCCCCTAGAAGATGCTCTCTTAGTGTTTGTATGTTATGCTGCAGTTGTAGACTTTCAATAACATCTGATGGTTTGAGAGCATTCAAATGTCCAGGATTTCACCTTTTGATTTAAATGAGTCTGAAACTTTCATTGTCAGGGGCTCTTAGGAGGAACACTTTCTAAGGTTGAGAAGGTTTACGGCTTGTAGTAGTACTGTTTGCCCTTTAAATGAAATGACCTCTCTTTTCCCACAGTTTGCTCCTAGGCAGTTATCCTGTTCTAGACCAAAGTACAAGTTTTGTCTGCTCAAGACAAACTAGAGTATTGAAGATGACCTAGAGGATCTCACTAAAGCCTAACCCTTCATTTTGGTCTTTTAACAGGAGTAGAACACTTGCAAATTCTTTTGCATTTAAAGTAATGAAACACAAGTAAGCTTATATGCAGAATTAGCTTCTGTCCTGTAGAAGAAAAATGTTGGATGATTCTTTAGGATAATGAAAACTTATTTAACTTACATTTTTAATTGTTGTCTGGAAAAAGTAGTAATCTAGACCCTTAGTTCATAATGAACACATCCAATTGGTTTACCGCCTCTGTGATGCTGTTCTAATTTCAAATGTAAATGTGCTTTGTATTGACACTGTCCAAATGGTGCTTAATTAGTATCTTTGGCAATTAAAGCAAGGACTCAAACGCATGCACAAATTTAGCTAATTTGCTTGAACAAGAACTGATCTGTCTGCTTGCAGCCACTGCTGACTGATAGATAGTTCAAGTGCAGTCAGTTTTTGGTGGGAAAGAATCGTGACCACTAGAAGTAAGAAAATAGCTGGATCCAATAGATCATTTTCTTAATGAGGAATGGATTCACCTTAAGCATAAGGCACTGTTGACAGCAAGATTGGACCTGACAGCTAATCAATATATGTCTGCTTCTCATCTGCTTTCTGAGAAAGTGTTGCTCTGTGCTGAGGGCAACTTACTGTGGAATATAGACTACCAAAATTGCAAGGAAATAATCTGCCACAGAGTGATATCTTTAGCAATGAATAGCAACTTTTAACCACCTCGGTTTGCAACCTTTTACAGGTTGTATAGCAGCACTTTTTGCATCAGTATCTTAAATTCCTCTGGACCTCTGGCATGTGGGAGTTGTGCTGGGAAATATGTATGTGGTACGCCTCTTACCCACCATATCTGAAGTACCCTGTGGGTACAGAAGGTGTCTAAAGTGATGACTGTAGCATAGGAGTTTTAAATGCAGTAAAAATATGGCCAGGATTCAAAGGATGAAAGCTGAAATGTATAAGTTTAGCCAGAAATAGTTTAACTCTCTACTACAGAGTTTTGGCATCTTGGAAGAGGTACTCTTACTTTTGTTGCTGCAAGGCTGAAAGTCTGGTTTGTTGATAAAGTTAGATCAATGTATTCTCTTCTTACCTTAATCCTGTGAATCTGAAATGATATTTCATTAATAGTCAGGTTCAAACTGGTCTTTGTTACTGACTACTGTGTTGGTTATAATTCATTAGGGGTGGGTTGTTTATATGTAAGTAGGTTTCACTCGAGGCCCTGGGCGACAATTAAGCTGTACCTTACAGTGCTATCTGCACTGGAGTTGGCTTCCCTCGAGTGAAATGGGAATGGTTTCGAAAACTGAGTAAAGCTGAACTTTTCTTTCTCTGCTTCCTTCCCCACCAACCCCCTCATACACTGTAGGTTCAGATGTATCAGCTCTCAAGGCTTCTTCATGATTATCACAGAGACCTGTATAATCATCTTGAAGAAAATGAAATCAGTCCCAGTCTTTATGCTGCACCGTGGTTTCTTACACTGTTCGCATCTCAGTTTCCATTAGGATTTGTAGCCAGAGTATTTGGTAAGAAAGTTTATTCTATTGCAATAATAAACAGAACAATGTTGCCACTGTGTTTTGAAATTCTCAGGGAGTAGTTTTCTACATACTAGGTACCTTTCGGGTGACTCTTGTGGGTGGCAAGTAGCAATACACTTTATGGTGGGATGTCAGCTCCTTTTCAAAGAGAAAAACCGAAATGTATTCTTTGAAATATCAGACTTGAGCAATTAAGTACGTCTGCTGTTATTCGCCAAGAGACTTATGAAGTATGAACAGCAGGAAGTTAATTGTTGCAAATGTATTTTATGCATCAAATATTCAGTTTATGTCTATAGAAAAGTTGATCTTGTTGAACTTGTAAATTGAAAAAAGAGAATGCATTGGTTTTCAAGAAAGTGTAGCTGAATAACTGATCCTGAAGTGCTTTCTGATAAAAATTCAGGTAGACTTGAACTTAAAGGCTGTTTCAGGTGTTTATGTATATATTGAACAGTTTCCTAGCCTTGGTATGCCGCTTATTCCATTTAGATTGTTTTTTCATTATATGCTCCTCTCCAGATAACAGCTAGTACAGAAGCTTAACTATTGATTGTGCCTTGTAATGTTCACAGCATCAGCATGTCAAGTACTTGGTTTTCTATTCTTTTATTGTCAATAAGAACCGCTACCTTAATCAAATCTGTAGTAATGCAGCTTTTAAAAATTTTGTTCATGTATTAATGTAAAACCCTCTGCACTCAGGTATGCACCAACAAAGTAGGAGCGTGTGTCGTGTACTTCCTCTTAAATCACACTTTTTTCCATTTGATTTTTCTGTTTTCATATGGCACCTTTAGTCTTCCCCTAAAAAATTCAACCTGACTTCTGTCTCGTGTTTTATCACTGGAGTGTGTTAGGTTTTTAATTTGTTTGGTGTGGAGGTTTGTGGGGAAGAGGGGTTTGTTTGTTTGGCTTTGATTTTCATTTTTACTGACCTAGTGATTTCTCCATTACAGAGGTATTTACCTTTTACAGCAAACTTTTTCTGACTGCTCTTTGGGTGAACAAATGATTGGTGTATCTGTTTTTCAGTGGTATTCATGTGATGGGTACATCTCTTTCACAGTGAAATTATTGAATTCTGGGACACTGAAGCATTTTGGTTTGGGTTTTTTTATTATTTGTTTTCCAAGGCTGAAGTGTTATTTTCCTCTTTTGTCTTCAGTAGGCTTGAATTTGGCAAACAAATTTTTTATGGGTGGGGAGGGTCAGTGTTCATTTCCTGGTACATGAGCAAAGCAAAGCTTGCTCCCATTTTAAAACTCAAATGTCACTATGTTTTACTTCCTAATGCTTCCGATTCCTGCATCTTCAGTGTCCCACAGGCCATTGTCACGTACCAGGACAAGTGGTTAATGTCTATCCATCACAAATTATATACTTAATATTTATGCTGCTTTCATCTACTACATAGACTTGAGAAGGGAGACTTTTAGAAACTGTGGGTGAGCGAGATGGCTGCCTCATCAGTGTCCTGGTGCTATCCTGTGATACTGGATTACAGCCAGGGATGACCTCTCAGTATCAGGATCAGAAGTTGAGTTTGTTCAGTTGTGTAGCCCTGCTCTTGGTGGTGTGACAGAGCCAACAGCGCAGGAGGGTTATCTGAACTGCTCATGTGCTGCATTCATCTCAGTAACTGCAAGTCCACTGCTGCTACCGAGACCAAGTTTCTAGTTACTGTTATCAAGCTTCTAGTTCCTGTGCAGTCTGTGTCTACTGGCTTCTGCAGAGCCTGGACTTTCCCCTTACATCCACATAATTATACCTCAAAGTAACGGTTTGGAGCTTAAATTATAACCAATGTGATCGCTACTATGGATTTTGAAAGTTGTATGATTGGTTACAGAATCTACATGATCATTTTTTAAGGACTAGCTTCTGTCTGTAGAAAACAGTAAAACATCAGTTCATTGTGTTGTGATGCACTTCGCAATTGCTTTTCAGTCATAGATGTACTTAAAAACAGTTCGCAGTTAGTTAACAGCCTGTGGTCTATAGTAGACAGTAAGGAAATGTTTTTGCAGATAACCATTACAGACATAACAAGTACATGATATTTTCTTTAGTGCTCTCTCACATTTATAAGATGACAGAAGATGCATTTCTATGCTCTAACCTCATGTTCAAATGAGACAGATTGCACTTCTGACCTGAATAAATCTGCAGCATGATTGATTAAAAAGAAAAAATGCCAGCAAATGTATGTATGTATTCAATGACTTTTGCTCTTGTTTTCAAGATATTTTAATTATTTTCTTTTTAGATATTATTTTTCTTCAAGGAACGGAAGTCATATTTAAAGTAGCACTGAGCCTACTTAGTAGTCAAGAAACATCTATAATGGGATGTGAGAGTTTTGAGAACATTGTCAATTTTCTTAAAACCACTATTCCAGATATGACTCAGCCTCAAATGGAAAAAATTATTACCCAGGTAATGTTGTTTTTCTCTTTACTTCCCCCCCACCCTTTAATTTAAAAGAATCATTCCTAAGGTATATGTAAAAGTCTTCCCAGTATGTTCCTTTTGGTTTGAAATGCAAAGGAGTCATCTTCCCAGTAACTTGTATAGAAATAGGATATGAGCTAATATCAGTGGGTTTTGAACTGCAATTTTATCAAGACTTTAGTTGCTACCTCAAGGTTTAGTACAAAGGTTCTTTTGTGCCCCAGCTATTGGGAAAACGTGACTTTGCTTAAAAATGTCACATCGCCATCAGAAGGGTAAAAGTAGCCTATTTTCCAAACCTAAACCCAGCTGTTGCTCCCTGCTCGTGGGTGAGCAGTCCAACTGTTTGTGATGGGAAGCACAACTTGCCATGGTGGGAAAAAGCAGCGTCACAGCAACTTTTCCTGATCCTTTGAACTTCTGGCTGCACAGGGCCAGGTTACCCCTGTAGGAACTTTTCAGACACCTCCAACTTAAAATCCTACAAGTTAGGAGGTTGGTGAGGCCCTGTTTTCATCATTGGTATTAAAATCAAGGTCAAGCAAACTTTTGGTGTTCTGTTTCTGGGGCGGCTTCTGTCCTCCTGGGATCACTTTTAGGGCTCCCTCATCCAACTTCCCTTTCTCACCTCAACCCAGTCCTTGGATGGATCACACCTGGCAGGCGCTTGGTGCCAGAGGTAAAAGTCCCTCAGGATTGATCCCAGCCATTGTTGGATAAAGGAAAGGAAGACTGGAGTAGTGTTATTTCATCAGTATCATTGCAACTTCATGGCAAAGGGCAAGACTGGAACAGAAACAAAGAATTCCTGATGTATAGGAAAAGCTTCTTGTGAAATACTGTCAGTGGCTGGGATCTTCACCTCTCTACATTGTATTCCCCTGCATTGAAGCTGGAAATTGAAAATGAACCTCAGTCTAGTACCTTAATTGTAACCTGTCAGCAGTTTTCCCCTTTCAGTTGGCAGGAGATAATAGAAGAGTTCTAGAAAACCATCTCCATAGGCAGGAGTGCAGTTCACACTGATAGCTTGGTTAACACTTGAACGTTTTGGGTGCTGTCAATTAAGAAGTAATTTTTAGATGATGTGTAAATTTTTATTTCCTCATTGCACTGATTGATTGCTGTGCTAAACCTGTGTCAGGTACTTCAGCGTCTATCTTTACAACTCATGGATTCTGGCAATGCTAGAGATGGTAGTTCAATATTTGAGATACTATTAGAAATTAAATCTCTGTTTTGTGGTCTGCATGGGTTGCAGAGCAATCATGCTGTGGTGCATGTGGTAGAAGTGGCTTTATGCAAAGCCAGGCCTGACTGAGTAAAGAATGGATCATGTTGCCTGAGTGGAGGTGGGTGTGGTTATATGGAGGTCAGCTTAGCTCTGAGCGGAAGGTTGCCTGCTTGCCTGTGGTGTGGTCTTGTGCTGAGCAGCCTTCTGGTTCTGCATTCATGGGTAGACTGCCTATATCATATTGCTCCTCCTAGGCTGGCTGCAGGTGGAGTTGTTTAGCTCTCTCAGCATTGTAATTCTCAGGACTGTTCTCTGATAACAGATAATGAAAGAAAAATGTAGACATTATACAGGACTATAATACACAGATGTGGAAGAATTGGGTAGCTACATAGAGGAAAATAGCACTTGCTTAGCTGCAACACCATATGTAATTTAAAGTTTTACCTCATTTGAATTACCTGAAGAACAATGAACGTAATGGAGAACTTGTTTGGTTGGGGGATCTCTGTGTGTCTTCTGTTGGTGTAATGTTTGTGATCTCTAGAACAAGGAACAGAATTAATGTCACTGTAGATATCCTTCCCTTCCTAGGCTAAACTATCTGGTAACTTTTAGCAGCTGAGAGGCTGTGACTAGATGTATAAACAGATAAGGGTTGTATGGTCCCATCACCGATAGATGCTCAGTCCTATAGTCTTCACAATGCTTTGTCACCAAAGCATCCCAATAAGAAAATAGTGTATCTTCACGCAGAGACAGAGCACAGGGGAAACTGTAACCATGAAGAGTGTTTTTATAAAAAGTCTATAAATGGGCACTTGGAATCAAGAGGTCCAGTTTGAGGGTGGAGATCTGATGAATCCTGGATTATTCTTCCTCATTGTGTGATCCTGCTCCCATCACAAGCTGGTGAGACTTGAATTTAAAAATTTCTTCTTGAACTTCTTAATATTCCTGAGCAAGAGATGATAAGACTTGGTCATATTATAAAATTCTTGGATTAAATAAGACTTTTCTGCCAATACATTTCATAGTAAGAGGTGGTATCTGGTAATTGTAAAAGTGATGATCCAATTCATTCTAAAGTCTATGGTTTGTTATGGCTACAATAAGAACCCTAGATGCTAAAATGCTCTTACTGTAGACATCCCCTTAAAATGCTTTTTTGAGAGGAACAGGAAAAAACATGAAGTCAATCAAGCAAAGTTGCCTCTTAGCCAAACATTCATGTGGAATAAGTGATTTCTATTGAGGTTAAAAATTTGGGTTTTTTTCTCTCACTGCAGGTGTTTGAGATGGATATTTCAAAACAGCTCCATGCCTATGAAGTAGAGTACCATGTTCTTCAGGATGAACTGCAGGAAAATGTGAATCCCTGTGACGAAGGTGAACCCCTGGAGAAGCTGGGGAGGGCAAACAGTCATCTAAAGAGACAAAACATGGATTTGTTGGAGAAGCTACAGGTAAATGACTTATGACTACAAACTCATGGAGAGGTCATGTCTATGATTCAGCCAACAGAGAAGTAAGTGTCTTCTTTAAATGTACTTGAGAAGTCTCCTAACAGCAAGACCTTATGCAGTTGAGCAGTTCTCTCAATTACAGTGATTTACTTCTGTTAGATGTATTTTTAACTCCTTTGTCATTCCTTGCACTTTTCCTTCTTGATTTAGATTTCTTTTTCTCAAATTACCTCTACCCTTATCTCCCATAAAGTCTGTTGGCAAAATTTGTGTATCTTGCTGAAAAATAAGTCCTCTGTCCCTTCCTCTCTCTGCTTTCCTATTGGAAAGTTTTAAGAAATAATCCATAGTGCAGTGGGCTTGCTTTCTTGAGACCTTTGTAGTTAGTTCTGTTTCCTTCTGCTGAAGCTCCTAGTCCTACTTCTCAAAGGTGGTATCTCCTAGCAGACTTGAATACAGCTGAGTGCCTGCCAGACTTTGCCCGATAAAGTAATGCTTTAAATAAGTCTTTTCTCCCTTCTTCACTCTTTCTTCCATAGCCTGACCAAGACTTGTTTCAGGTTTCATTATATATTGCCTTGCATTTTCCTGAAAGACAAGCTCTTCTTTTTGCATCACCAGGCCATTTGTTTTTAATTTGAACAAGCATTGGGAAGAGCTCATAGAGCACCTTCAGCTTCTGAAACCTGAAAATAGAAGCAGGGAAAAAAGGAAAGATCAAGTCCTCGTTATTTTTGTGTTTATGGGCTAAGGGTGCTGTTCTGTGTTCTTCTGATACCAAAAAGAGGGATCACTTGCTTTTTTACTGTTATTATTTTCTGTCTGACTTACTTACTTACTTACTGACTTTCTGCTGCCTGGGATTTTACCTCTGTTCTGAAAATGCACCAAGGGCATGAAATAATTGAGAGTGACTGGTTTGAAAGGCTCTCAAAGCTCTTCTGTTCTTCCAGAGTGCCATACTGTTAACACATCTTCCTCAGTCCCTTACCCCCTTTGTCTTTTTGCTTCTATAGCTTCTTCATTCCTCTGCTTGGGCCCTTTCCTAGGAACAGTCAGAATTCCCCCAGTTCCCACATTTGCTACTGCTGGTGTCCAGAGTTTCTGATTAGTAGTGAGTCGGGTTTTTTTCCCAGAGAAAGCTGTTGGTCTTTTGTTGGAAAACAGGGAAAAGTGTCTGCTTCTAGGCTTAACGTAGAGGTTCTCTTTCCCTCTAACCTCTCCATTTACCTGCCAATTTACTTTATTACACTGTCGGACAAGTCGTCTCTTCCAGTGCTACTCCAGCTGCTGATTTCCTTTTCCTCCTTGCTGCTCTCAGCTGTCCCTTGCTGCTCTCAGCTGTCCCTTGCTGCTCTCAGCTGTCCCTTGCTGCTCTCAGCTGTCCCTTGCTTGCTGCAACTTGCATGTCTTCCCCTCTCTGCAAGGCTTTCAGAAATCCTTAAGACTGATCTGGCCACTATAAGAAGATTCTTTATATGATACACAGTAGGCATTCCTTCTATTATCTGCCTACACAGATGTCTCTTAGAAACATCTATGTAATTAATTTATTTCCTTAACATCAAGCATATCATAATATTAAAAGAGTTACGTTTCAAGTTCTTATGAAGATAATGTTATTGTTTACAGGTTGCTCATGCTAAAATTCAGAGTCTGGAATCCAGCTTGGAGACTGTTTTGACTCGAGAGAACAAAATGAAGACTGTAATTCAGTCCCTGGAACAGGAGAAGATAACATATCAAAAGACTCTTGAGCAGATAATGAAGTATTTGCCAGCAGAAGCGTTATCTGACTGTGAACAGCTCCTGAAGGAAGTAAACTACAATCCAAATAATAAAATAAAATAAGGAGTAAGCCATAAACCATGGACTTCTAGGCAGCATTTTTTCAAAAAGGGAAAGAAAAGATGGGTATGCTGCTTTCAAAGGACTTAGCAATAGACAATGGTATTATCCAAAACTAGTGCTGGGACACTCATAGCTACAGATGGGCCTTCAAATGTTGGTATGCAAATTCAGACTATTAATTTTTTAATGATTGTGTAAATAAATCACAGGGGGGAATAAAGGATTCTTACATGTAATTATGATGAGTAGATGTATATATAGAGTTGACCTAAAGGAAATAGAAATTTCAGTAGTCAAAGCCAAGATAATGATGATCTACAAATTCACTCTGGATGTGCTTGTCTTGTAGTGAAATGAGGATAGCGTGTCTTTCTATATATGTATGTTGAATAATACTTGAAGAAAAAAACGAATGTAATTCTCCCTCCAAAGAGCAGCATGTTTCACATCTTCTGTGGAAAATCTGTGTGAACTCATGCGTGCCTCTCTTTTAATTCTACTGACATTGCGTGCACAGACCAATAAGCAGAATAAGTATCATGACTTGGTTCATACAGAAAGAGCTCTAGTGCCATCCACTGCCTGGACTGTACTGGTCAGCAGTGTAATTCCACATGCATGTTGGAACTGGAAACAAAAAGCATCACATCATAGCTCTGCCTCTGTAGCTCAGAGCTAAGAAATAGGTATCTATAGACACTCGCAGAACTTGTAAAGACAAGAGCTAATGGTGATTGCTGCTTCCTTCCCAGCCTGTTTGCTTCTGCTTGTCCTGGGGTTGATCATGATGACAGGAGGAAGGAAACAAGGCTGTGGGGTGGTATTTATTCTGATGCTAATTTTCCGCAGGAGGCTTGCTGTCATAGGACTTGGCAGGCAAGAGGTTCTCATTTAACCAAAGAAATACTACAAGAAGCCTTGTCTTACTCTAGCTGGAGCCAGAAGGCTGTTCTTAAATTTTATTTGAAGAGAAAATTGAAGCAGGTTTCAGGAAGTTGAGCATAAATCCGTAAGAGAGGACCAAGCAAGTTTCAAATATAATGTACCTTTCAGTTGTCACATACACAATGGATATACATTTGAAAGGGGATTCTGAATTACAGGTGCAGTTTTAATAATGGTTTCCAAGTTATTCATGTTTTAATACTGCTTTTTGGTCTTCTTTTTAAAAGAAAAGTCATTAATTTGTGTGTTCTGGGCAGAAGGTAGGTAAGCTCTGATCATTTCAAGGGAGAAGATGTGTTTATAAAGTTATAAAAATATGCATATAGATTTGAAAATGGTTTTGAGTGGAATTTTTGAGAAGGTTTAGACAACTGTGTAGTCGACATGTATTTTGGAGTGCATGTCTGAACCGTTAATTGAGTGTTACAGTGGCATATGTTATCTCTTACCATTTATACTGTATTTCAGGAAACACTTGTTCTTTTTAGTAAGAAAAACAATTAAGCAAAGTGCCAAATCCAGCAGTGTCTTTATGCATAAGATTGTCCAATTTAGAAAGCAAGGACTGAATATCATTGCTTTCTAAGTATGCTTTATCTTAACATAAAAATAAGGAACAACAATGCTGATTTGCTGCACGCTGCTGTGGAACTTAGGGGCTTGGGGGTCTCCTGTTCTTTTCTTGTTGTTGTTTTTTACTTCTGTGGAGTTTTATTTTATTAAAGATATTGTTTTACCTAACAGTCTTTCTTTTTACAGTTGGGGTGCAAGGTCTTAACACTGCATTAAAAATTTATGTGGAATCTGTCTAGATATTTCAAGAATATTGTCTTGTACTAGATGGGAAAATGCCAAGTGAAAAGGCAGTTCTTTGCAGTTTTGTTCAGAGTAAGTTTTAGCTGATGTGTACATACAAAACCAATCCCAGGAACTGCAGTAGTGTGTATTACAAAGAATCGAGGTTATTCAGATACTTTTTTTTTTTTTTAAAGATGCACTGAATGTGCTTCATCCTTTGTTTCACTTATAAATTTTTTTCATGTAATGCCTGGAGTAATTCCAATAAATGTCATTGCTGCATTTCCCATGGCCTCTGGCTAGTTTTATTTTTCTACACTTCAGGTTCCAATCTCATTCTCAATAGTACTGTTTACATGAAATAAGAAAAGGATCTGTTTAGTTTCTAGTTGTGGGGAAAAAAACCCACAGGATTTGTAGAAGGACACAGGGAGCACAGAAATTCTTATCAGGGAAAAAATATTCTTGCATTGTTCTTAATAGAAGATGAAATTATTCTTTTTCTTCTGTAGCAGTTCATTTAGTACATATGTAGTACATGTGTAGTGTGATTCTGTGATATGCATGTTGAGAATAGTAATTTGATAAACTCTATGCTGTGCATCTAGCTTGGGAGGAGGAGGCAGCTACCACATCAACAAGTAGGCACAACAGCGCTCTCAGTTTTTGCAGTCAACTTGCGAAGAACTAACTTGGAAGGAAAAAGTATCTGCTGTTTTCAGGAACAGCTAACTTAGGCTGGTTTCTGCTGGCAGAGGGCTTTTTTAAAAGTCTGGGAGAGGACTATCCTTTTATCTAGTGAACTAGGTTGTAAATGAAGAGTACTAATTGTCAGGAATACAGTTGAAACAGGCCAGTCTGCTAAGAAGGGCTAATGTAGGGAAGTCTTTGGTATTTGTATCTTTTTATAAATTAAAAACTTGGCCAGAAAGTTGGGGGTTTTGGGGTGTGGGGTTTTTTTTCCCCTCTCCAAAAAAGGAGACTATGTATTTCTCTCCTAGAAAGAGGAATATTTATTTAAGGTGCCTTTGTTCACTTTTCTCTAAAAAAGCATTAGACATTACTGAAGAATCAGTCTCCTGATAAATGGCGTGTTCTGCTTGAAGATCTGACTTGAAATCACAAATCTAGCTAATCTTAAGTGGTTTGGTTATGCCTTCTTCAACATGATACTGCTTTGCTTAATCTCACTACAAGAAAGCCAAAGAAATTGTAACATAGGAAATAATTTCAGCAGTTTGGTCCAAGAATTTGACATTACTAGCGTGATCCAGAGGGTCTACATTTGGACACTTAATCTGAACCTCAAACCACACAGGTATTAGTCTGAATAGCCTTTTGTGTGTTGAGCTGAATAACCCCAGGCACTGTTAATAGTAATTATCCATTCAGTCTTTGTAGTTAGAGATGGGTGTTGACAGGCATGTGCAGGCCATAACATTTCAAGCTTTATGCCAGGCTACACCATCCATTTGAAGAACTGTAATTGATTCTGTATTTCTGTAGTTCAGCATTTACTGTCAGTGTTAGCTATTGAATGCATTAAAGTATGCTCTGCCTTCCTCAGTCTTTCTAGTGACTAGGAAAAAAAAATTTAACTTCCTTTTCCAAAAAGGTGTGTTGAGTGCTTAGCTGTATCCTTCCTCCAGACCTCTGGTGTGCAAGGGATAGAGTTTATATGCTTAAAGTTTAATACGTTAGCTCACTCTGTCTGAAAGCATATTAAACTTGGCAGCGACAGTAAAGAAGAGCTAGGGAGTAAAGTAGAGATTACTGTGTGCCTTGAGCACAGTTGGTTGTGTGCTGACTGCCTTGCAGTAAAGTGGAATCTGGATGGATTGGTACTTGGTCTGTTGTTTGGTTTTATTTTAATGCTGACTTTAATTCTGGACCAAAGGAAGCAGCTGGCAGAGCTCCTTTACCAAAACGTTGTGTTGGGGTTTCATTTGAGTTGAGAAGGTTTTCCACCCCTCTACTATTCTCTTCAGAGCACTTGCTCAGCAATCACTCTTTAACAAGGGAATTGGGAATTGTTGTTCATAGTCTCACCATCAGAACTTCTCTTGGAGCTTATCCAAACTGTTCCTGTACTCAGATTATAACTTATTCAAGTCTTGACTCTGATAAAAGAAAGTTAGAAGGTTTTAATGTATTGGTTTTGTTTTTGGTTACAGTGCGTGCTGAGAGATGACATAAATGCCATACATCATGTCCTGCCAGAACATACATAGGGAGAAGTATTGAGTGAGCTTGTACTTGTAAAATGCTGTACTGAGAGATGTTACTTCTTAGTGTGGGAAATAGGTCTATATCTGACTTCAAAACAGAGACCTAGCTGCACTGGCTCTGTACTCTGTGCTGTTGCCTGTCCGAATGCACACACTATTTGCTGTTGCAGATCATAGAATGCCCTCAGTTGGAAGGGCCCCACAAGGATCATCAAGCCCAACTCCTGCCCCTGCACAGTCCAGATTTCGCACCGTATCTCTGAGGGCGTTGTCCAAGTGCTTCTTGAATAGTGTAAGGTTGGCTCCATGACTGCCTCCCTGGGGAGCCTGTTCCAGTGCTCCACCACCCTCTGGGTGGAGAAACTTTTCCTAATACCCAACCTAAACCTCTCCTGGCACATCTTCCTGCCATTCCTTTGGGTCCTGTTATTGGTCACCAGAGAGAAGAGATCAGCACCTGCCCCTCCTCCTCCCCTTGTGAGGGAGCTGCAGACCATGATGAGGTCTGCCCTCAGTCTCCTCTTCTCCAGGCTGAACAAACCAAGTGACTTTAGCTGCTCCTTGTATGGTTTCTCCTCTAAACTTTCTCCTCACCAACTTTGTGGCCCTCCTCTGGACACTCTCTAGTAGCTTTATATCCTTAATGTGCTGTGTCACCCAAAACTGCACACAGCACTCGAGGTGAGGCCGCACCAGCGCAGAGCAGAGCGGGACAATCACCTCCCTCGACCAGCTGCAATGCAGGGCTTGATGCACCCCAGGGTACGGTTGGCCCTGTTGGCTGCCAGGGCACACTCTTGGCTCATGTTCAGCTTGCTGTTGACCAGAACACCCAGATCCCTCTACCTGGGTCTGCTCTCCTGCCCCAGATATTTAGATGTATACAGCCATTTTTGTCTAAAAAACTTTAAACTGCTTGTACCATCCAATTTTGAGTGTGAAAGAAGTAGCAATGAAGCATTCTCTATACTATAAGCATTCTCTTCACGTCCAGAGTAGCTGTCTAGCCAAAAACCTTGTTTTAGAACAGAAGAAACACACAGTGAAGAAAGAGCCCATTTGAGCCTATAGTTATTTTTCCCCTTGGCTGGGCAAGTGGGCTACCCAAAACAGAATCATAGAATATCTCAAGTTGGAAGGGACCCATAAACACCCTTGAGTCCAACTCCCTGTTCCTCACAAGGCTACCTAAAACTTAACTGTATGACTAAGACTGTTGTCCAGATGCTACTTGAACTCTGACAGGCTTAGTGCCATGACCTCCCTGGGGAGCCTGTTCCAGTGACCACCCGCCCTCTCAGTGAAGAATCTTTTCCTAATGTCCAACCTGAACTTCTCCTGATGCAGCTTTGTTCCATTTCCTCATGTCCTGGCAGTGGTCACCAGAGAGGGAGAGGAGATGAGCACCTCCCCCTCCGTGGCACCCCTTGAGGAAGTCTGCGATGAGGTCACCCCTCAGCCTTGTCTTCTCCAAGCTGAACAGCCAAGTGACCTCAGCCGCTCCTCGTGAGCCTTGCTTTTGAGGTCTTTCACCATCTTTGTTGTCCTCCTCTAGACACACTGGAATAGTTTGATGTCCTTCATGTAATGAGGTGCCTGAAACTGCACACAGTACTCGAGGAGGGGCTGCACTAGTGCAGTGTAGAGTGGGACAGTCACCTCCCTTGACCAGCTAGTGGTGCTATGCTTGATGCACCCCAGGACATGGGTGGTCCTTTTGATTGCCAGGGTGCACTCTTGACTCATATTAAACAAACTTAACCATCAGCCCAGAACCCCAGATCTTTTTCTGCAGGACTGCTCTCCAGCCTAATAGTAGTCCAGTCCCCTAATTTGTACATATAACCAGGATTACCCTGTCCCAGGTGAAGAACCTGGCACTTGCTCTTGTTAAATTTCATATGGTTGGTGATTGCCCAGCTCTCCAGTCTATGCAGATCTCTCTATAAGGCCTCTCTACTCTCGAGGGAGTCCACAGCTCCTCCTAGTAAATTATCATCAGCAGTCCTGGGGAGCAGAGTTTCTCAGGGGCACAGTGCAAACTGACAAGTAGATCCAGGCTAGCTGGAGCCTGGAAGCAGCCACAATAACACGATGCAAAGCCTGGCTTGCTAAACATCCAGGAATGCAGCGAGGTCTGTGCATGGCTGGGCATCACCTCCGTGCTGCGTCTCAGGGCTCCTTGCTTCAGATGAGGTCAAGTCTGGTCCTGTGGACCGAGTGCCCATTTGTCCCGTGCAGTTTGTGCTCCTGAAAGACATCTTCCAGTTTGCTGAGCTCGGCGCTGCTGAGACAGCGCTATGATGCAAACCAAATCAGAGTAACTAGGGATGAGCGGGAGATTTCCTTCAAAGTGTACACCTGATGCTAACTAAAACCCTACTCTAGGTCCCCAAAGCCACTTGGCATCCCATCAGCACTTCTCCAGGAAGACAGAAGGCTAGTTTTGCATGAAGCTGCTGGGCTGTCTGCACTATCCTCTCCAGCACTCAATAGAGGGTGTTTTTTTTTCCAGTACTACAAAAAACATTTGCCATATTTTTTCAGTGCCAAAACTGATGCTTCAGAAGAAAGCGTAGCTATTACATTTGTACCTGAATATTGCCCACGAGGTGTCACTGTTGCTTTTCTAGGTGCAGCTTAGGTGTGTGACGGTGTCTGGTTGCATGGCTCCTGTGCTACGGACAGTGTGTGAGCAGCACGCTATGGCTTTTATTTGAGAGAGGAGAATTAACTTATTCTCCTGCCCAATGAAGCACGATGCTCTATTTGCACACTATTTGTAATAAAACGTGATGTTTCATGGTCAAAGAATTTATTGTAATGGGAGGACTTACTGAGTGATAGATACAGCCTTTTCAGAAACGGATGCCTCAGTTGCAGTGTTTAGCCTCTGCTCTTGTGTGAGAGAACTATGGAAGCACTTTTACACGCTACAACAGGCATATTGTCCCTGGCAATCTGATCCTGGGTGTCTCCTTTTGTACCGTTCTGGTTGAGCAGGATTTAATTTTATGTCTCTTGAAATCAACATTGAACTGATCTGGTCTAACTGCACTCTGATTCTGCCCTTATTCAGTTTTATTTTTTATATAGGGCTTCCTTTCAATAAGCTTCCCTATGCCCATTAAGTCTCAAAGAACCAGTCCTTCTTCCCATGTTCATTAATTTTAATTAATCTGACTGGGTTTTCAGTGATCAGAACAAAAATGAAGGATTTGGTCCTATTTTTCACAGAGCTACAGAGAAAACTTGATTTGCCACTTCCATTTTCCGGTTAACACTTTTTCCCTCCAACAGCATTGCCCTCAGATGTCACGCTTGCTCTGAAATGCAGAGGACGCAGTCAAGATAACATGCTGTTCCAACCACCAAGACGCAGCTGTTCTCAAATACGTCTGGACAACAAGCGCAAGGCATGTTTACCTCCTGACCGCAGCCTAATGTTCAAACCATACTCAGGTAATTATGGCATCAGCATTCCCCTAGGGACTTCTGGGCATAAACAAAGAGACATCATCTCTTCTACAATGCGTTTGCATTTCTAAAAGCACCAAATTATAGATGGGCCTAATGGGTTGAAGGTGCTTAAAGCAGAGCCAGTGCATTTCATGTGCAATATACCATCATTTGAAAAGCTATCACGTTGTGGAAACATCATTCAAGTGCTAATTTAAATAATACTAACATCTAAAATGAAGGCATGCTCTGACATTTGTAGGTTTAATGTCTATTTCTGCACTCTACCAAAATAGATGGGCTGTGGGTGGATCTATGATTATTGCTGTGCATTAGCAAGACAAAAATTGTGTAGGCAGCTGGTATTATGCCTGGGCAAATATAGATTAGGGAGAATCTACAGAGTAATTCTTTGATGTCACACGTTTATTTAACAAGCGGTTAGAAACAATGTTAACTTCATCAGTGCTTAAGGCTTTGGAAAGGGAGAGAGGCTCTTAAAAATCTGGTGATGGGGCACATCATCCTGCATAGCCTGCGGTCCCGGTCGCAGCGATGGGGTTGCGCAGCCCAGGGAGAGGTGATTTCCTGCCGTCGTTTGCCCACTGAGCGTTCACAGCTGCTGGAGCTGGATGCATTGCCGAGCCATCATCCCAAGCAGACTTTGTGATGTTTCTGTCCGCTGCACTTGTGGTAATCCTGAAAACTTCAGAGGCCTTGGATGGGCTGAAATTAATATTTTTTCTCTAACTCCTGGTATTGCATATTGTGGAAGGAGCAAAGGTAGCAGTCTTCTTGGAGGAACATAAATTTATCAGTTTCTTGCTAAAACAAGTAAAAGCTACATGGTCCTTCCTGCTCCAAATAGACCAGTGAAGGGAAGCAAGGTGTGCCAAACCACTGAATTACTCACAGCGGCATAACTGCTTTTAGTAACGTGTGCTTGTGCATAACTCTAATAATATGTCAATCAGAGGGTGACTTCTAACAGTTTTCTAATGGAGACAAATAGGTAAAGTTCTCCTCAAAGCTTTTGATTCCTCTTTTCTGTGTAAGAATAAACCTGACATAGTGCCGCAGTAAAATTCTGCGTTGTAGGAAAGGGTTGGGTGATTTGGTCAAGTCAGTGGGTGGGGAGAAACGTAAGAGCGCAGTGGAGGATAGCCCAGCTCTGACACTTGGTAGCAACTCTTCTGCAGCCTGACCTGTGCTGCAGGTCCCCATTGACTTTCTCCTCAGAACAATATGTGCAAACTAGTATTAAACTGGGGGTGTGTCTCTTTTTTTTTCCCCTCATATTTTTTCCAACTTCTTATCCTGCTGCGTATCTTGCTTTCCTTTTAGGCCAGCTGGGTCCCCACTTGTTTAGTCCTTCCCCTCCTGCTCATATTCTTCACAAAGAGTGAGATCACTGACCTTTTCCTTGGTTTGTGGGCAATGTTCTCACCAACCCCAGCCTGCTGGAGAAACGTAGCATCAAAGCTCCGTGGTTTTCTAAGAAATGTATTTCTATCAGCCTGATGGGCAGTAGCATTGCTGCCCATCTCTTGTGAAAAGGCAGAGAGCCTCGTCTGGCAGTTCCTTGGGGTTAGTTCACATGCTCCTGCAGAGGTTACGCAGAAGCAGTGCAAGAGGTTTCTTCATATGCCTGGCACAGCTGGCTTCTTGTTAAAGGTCCAGTATTTGGATACTTGTAACAGCTCTAGTACATGAAGGTGTTGGTGTTTTTTTAACTCTCTCTCAGTGGATGTAAGCCTGATGCAGTTACACAGCCCTGGAGGAAACTTCAGTTTGGTTGGGGGGGCTCGGGATGTGTAAAGTGGTTGTGTGTGGGTAGGCAGGAAGAAAGGGAATTATGGCAGGAAATCATAAAGTAGATGCGACAAACACTTCTGCTCTTACAGCAGCTTATTTATACCAAAACACATTATAACATGCCAATTTTTGAGGATTTCTAGCTTCTTGACATTTTTCCTACTTATTCCTTAGAAGAGGTATGTATTTTTCCTATCACCACCTGAAATGATCATTTGACTCCTAGAGAGCCAAAGCACTAAAACGATGCAAAGTTGCTAAGTGGTGAATGCTGCATTTTGGAAACGATATTTATTTGTGATGTAGCATCTCTCTAGGCCCTGTTATAACATTAATCTGGTAAGACAGCGAAAGACGTACAGTGTCCCAAGAAATTTACCATTAAATCAAAGAGGTGGGAAGAAGGATAAGAATGAGTTGGTAAAAAGAGTACCATGGGCCCAGGGCAATTACGATCAGTTTAGGCAGATGTACAGCTGTATTTTAGATGCCTGTTTTTAGAAGTGGGAAGGTTTGATTTCATCTTTATCAAGCTTTCTGGCTCAGCACTGACTTTATGGAGACACCTCCAAAGATAAAATCTCATTCATCCCGTTTTGATATCCACCTTTCTCTGGCTGTGGTGGGTCCTAAAACATTTGCCTCTCCCTTTCTTCTCTCCCACCCACCCCAAATACCAGCAAGGAAAGCAGAGGTGTGGCATCTCCTTTCCCTCCCTCTATATAATGATCTAATGGTTAGCACAATTGTTAAGGAAGCTAAAGGCCTGATTTCTGGTCAGAAATGCATCCCGGCAAAAATGCAAGTGGAAACACGTAAGATGGACACTCTCCACAGCCAGTTTGTTTATTCTTATACTTAGAGATTCAAATAATGAGTGTGATTAGATCCTCAAAGGATCTCAATTACTGACTCTCTCTCCCACTTATGGCATGCTTTGAGGGAAATCATAATGAACATGCTATTAAACAAAACAGGAACCCTCAGGCTATCTGGGCTATGGCAGATCCTCTGCTCCTTGGAGTGTGCATAAGCCTCTCTCCCTGCTCCTCTGTGTGAGCCAGGATCCTGGCAGGACTTCCCAGACCTTCCTTGTTCCCAGACCCCAGAGTTGGGGTCTCCAGCCACCAAGTCAGGGACAGCAGGAAAGGGAGAAGAGGGGAGTGTGGTGCTCTCGCTGTCTTTCCACGCATGCGGAGACCTGAGGCGCTGCTGTTCTCCAACTGTGGTGTCATCCAAGCTAGTAGTCATTTATTTATTTATTTATTTTTCTTCCTTTTCTTTTCCCTCATCCCAGGGGAGTCAGAGTCTGAAGAGAGACTCAGCGTAAACCTCTGAACACAGAAATTAACTCTAAGTCCATCCTGTGTGCAGTAGGAAAATCAATAGCAAAGAAACTTCACCTGAAGCTGCAGGGAAAGGTGGAGGAGAAGGATTTGCTGCTGCAGATGCCTTAAGTAGATAGAGTGTGCTGGAGTTTAAGGCCTGGTTCAATGTATCTATCATAAAATAAATGCGTGCTCTACCACCATCTGTAACGCGTGCACAGCAGCAAACCACTGCAGACACAGCTAAAAGCGTAGTGGCCCAAAGACGGGGAAGGAAAAGGAGAAACAGAAAGGCAGTCGGGAATGTGTATTGCAGGAGAGAACAAGGACTGGGGTGGCATTGGGCATGTGAGGAGAAACCTGTGCCACGGTTTCTTTTCACGCTGGAGGTGCCTGTCACCATGAGGTCTGGAGTCACCAATGAGGTTGGTGGTAACTCTCTTGGGCTCTGCCAGCAACCCTTTCTAAGCTATAATTTCAAGATATAATGGTTCCCTCCCTTTCACTATAATAAAGTAGGGAGGAGAAAGCACCTACAACCAAATCCTTGGTAGCCCCAGAAATGCCCTGACAGTCCCCACAATCACTGCTCCCCACAAACAGGTTTCCCTTGTGAAAACCGTGCTAGGTTTTGCCACAAAACCAAAGGCATTTTAGCACTGAAGTGAGTAAAACTTTTCCCCCTTCACAAAGAGCAAGTTCAGCACCATTTAAACTTCTGAAATCCAGAAAAGGAAGAGGTGAGCTTTTGAGTGAAGATCCAGTGCACAAAACCCCCGCATCTATTGGGCTTGGCCTCTGAACTGTGGGTGAAGAGGAACTTTTGTTTTCAGAAAAATCCAAATACCAAGGCAGGCAGTTAGAGCATGCGACCTCTTCAGGGTTAGCTTCTGTAACCCCCAAACGCAACAGCATCCCTCTGGTCTGTTTGTTGCTTTTTTCTTTTTTTTTTTTTAAAAAAATGTTAAAAATATGCATTGCTCTGTGTATGTAGATGATAAATACGATTTCAGTACAGAGGGCTCAAAGCGTGTGTAGTATATTTCTTTGATTTTTCAGGGCCAATAAAACTTGTGTACCAAGATGTATTTTGGGCGTCTTTTTACAGAAGCTTTTAATACTCTATTTTCCTCCACATGAAAAGCCACACACAGTCATGGCTATTATACCATGTAGGATTAACTTAAAGTAAAGCACTGAGCTTGCAAAGGTTTGGGGTGTTGAGCTTTCTGCAAAGTCTGCTACCTAAGTATTTATGCACTCTTCTTGCTTACATAATCTAATTGTTACATTTGTTAACACTTTTCCTCTCTTCTAAAGCCTACATCTGATCTCCACTAGGCAAATGTTGTCGGAGCAATTAAATAGAAAAACATTAGCTGTAGACAGGAGGAAAAAGACAGCAAAAAGATGATGACCAGTTTCTCAGCAGGGTTTGCAGCCCTTTAACCACAGCTCAGAGCTGATGTGGTTGCTGATTCTACCTCCTTATTCAATTTTGTCCCTAATAGCCATGGAAACAAAGAACTGTTTCACTCAGTTCCTTTCTTACCACAGCCTGCACTAAAAGCTATATTATTTGCTCTCCGCTCTGTATGCTGGAGGGAAAGGCGGGAGAATGCAAGGTGCCTCACAGAGGGCAAGCATCACTGAAGATGTGGTAGGGAGGGATAGAGCAGCAGGGTGCCAGGCTGAGATCAAAGAATCACAAAATCATAGAATGCCCTCAGTTGGAAGGGCCCCACAAGGATCATCAAGCCCAACTCCTGACCCTGCACAGGGCAACCCCAAATTTCACACCATATCTCTGAGGGCGTTGCCCAAGTGCTTCTTGAATAGTGTAAGGTTGGCTCCGTGACTGCCTCCCTGGGGAGCCTGTTCCAGTGCTCCACCACCCTCTGGGTGGAGAACACTTTCCTAATACCCAACCTAAATATCTCCTGGCACATCTTCCTGCCATTCCCTTGGGTCCTGTCATTGGTCACCAGAGAGAAGAGATCAATGCCTGCCCCTCCTCCTCCCCTTGTGAGGGAGCTGCAGACCATGATGAGGTCTGCCCTCAGTCTCCTCTTCTCCAGGCTGAACAAACCAAGTTACTTTAGCTGCTTCTTATACACTTTCTCCTCTAAACCCTTCACCAACTTTGTGGCCCTCCTCTGGACACTCTCTAGTAGCTTTATATCCTTAATGTACTGTGGCACCTGAAATTGCCCACAGCACTCGAGGGGACATTAAGCTGTGACATAGAAGAACAACTTTTCTTTATGAAAATGGATGGAGGAGGCAAAAAATAGAATTGGGCAAATGTACATGTGCGTTGTAGAGGAGGTGTCAAACAGGACAACGTCAGTGTTTCACAGATGCAGGCATTGCACAGCTGAAAGTGGGAGGTTCAGCAGGCTATACTTATCATAATAATTTAAAAAAAAAAAAATTGGAATGGAAAAGGTGGTCATATCTGATAGCCACCAGTAGTGTCAGGCTATGAATAGGAGTACTTGAAGGTGGTGATTATGTCTCCTGCTCTTTTTGCAAAACCCTCAACTGTGAGGCAAGTTGGTAGAAAACAGTCAAATCTGTTAGTCATTCTCTGTTTTGTTTCTATCACCCAAACAGAAAATTAGCACCAAAAAAAAATCAATCCACAGGATTTTATTGATTTCTCTAACAAAGAGAGTTACGGGTGCTTGCTGCTAGGTTTTGGGAGACTGAAAAGACTAATGAATCTGAAACACAGGCTTTGTGTAAATTTGCAAAATATACACAATGATAAACTTTTCTAGAACTTTTTTTTTAATCTATGAAGATTAGTTTGACCACAGTGCTGTTGGCTGTAGTGTCTAATTGTTATCGTCTTGATTTCCAGATAATTTCTTTCCAGAGACTCCCACTGAATGCAGATACCCACACAAACCTGCATTTCCCTGCATAGTCGTGAGCTGTCACGTCAGCGGTGCCACTGAGGTTATTCACTATAAACAGATGACTGGGAGCTAACGTTCATGAGGATTATTTTAGATTGTTGAGCCATGACTCAGCTTTCTTAAATGCAAAGGAGATTGGGTGTATGTGAAGAATGATTGCTGTTAGAAACAGGATTGAAAGAGAAGTATTGTATTAAATATATACTTAAATGCTTCACAAAATACTTAATAGAATATATAGTTATACTTACTAAACTATATACTGGAAGAGGATAGTCTTCCTCTGGAATAGTTAAATAGGGCTAGAAATCTTGGTTGTGTCTTGGATGGCCTTCAAACCACTGCAAAAGAGAAAGTCTCATCTCAGAGCTAAGGAAAGGTGGTGGGTTGGAGGACAGTTATTGTCCAGATTTACCCCACAACGTGGAGCACTTATTTGACTGTTGCTATGCATGCTGCAGGAGGGGAGGAGTGGGAGACCTCCAGAGGATAATCCAGACCTTATGATAACTTTCAAGTAATTTAGCCTAAGACTGGAATTGCTCTCCAGAAGGTCCTCTCTTGTTTCACTGACTTTTGAGGAAGTTTTAAATTAATTGGGTTTGCCTAACTTAGTTGGGTAAACCTAGGCCTAAACAATGGGATTTCCTATGGTGCTATCATTGCATGCTGTGCCCTGGCTGGTGAACACCGCTCAAGTACCCAAAAGGGTAAAATGTCTGCCTAAGACCGACCTTACTTGAACCTACTAGCAGAACACAGGCATGTGGTGGAGATGTTGGGCCAGGGGCCTTCTGCTCTTCAGAGCAGACCCTAAACATGGGGGCACTTGATTGTTCAATGGACTATTGCTAAAATGGCCAGACACGTAGGACCAGGTTGCAGCCAGCCCTAGCGTTGCAGGTTGTTTCAGTGTGGAGTCCTACTGCAGATGAGAAGGTCCAACCCCAGCCAGGACTGACGCTGGTAATGTGACTGCACTGGGAAAGGCGATGAAACACCTACGTGCTCTTGCCGTGTGTCAGCAGCAGGTGACAGCAACAGAGATCTGATCTACTGTACCTGCTCGGCGGTGGTTACCTTGATGTAGGTTTTGCGTACATATGGATGCCATTGGGTCAAATTTAGTAACCGTTTTACAAGTCCCCCTCTTAACCTTGGCTGTGTGTGACTCCTCTGTGTTGAAAGCCTTCTGGAGCTCTTGGCTCTCCTCAGTTCTGCTTGCTGATGGCGGTTTTGGCTCTGCGTAGTCTTACCCCAGGGGAAAGTAAGAATTCTAACCAAACTTCTCCTTAGGTTTCTAAATGAAAGGGTATGAATGCAAGAAGTATTAGCAAAATCCCACTCGTCAGAGTTAAGTCTCTGCTTCTGTCACAGAATTTCTGTTGGCTCTGAATAGTGGCACTTACCTATGTTGTTCAACACAGCTGGAGACAACAGGGTAAATATTGCAATAAGGATGAATGCCAATACATTACACATGCATTTTTAAAGGTATCTGCTGTATTACTATAGGTTATTTAAACAAGATTTTTCTTGTTCTGGAGCCTGAAAACAGCATAGCAAAATGTTAATGTTGGGGGTTTTTTTACTACTTTTTTTTTTTTTTAATGTAACTTTGATCATCTTTCTGTATTTCAGGGTTGGAATGTAATCATAAAAGTTAACACGGCTCTTCAGATTGTTCTTCTTTCTGTAAGCATGGCTTCATAATGGAGATTTAGTGGGCTGTAAACAGGATGTCATATGGTGCTCTCTGTCAAAAATTAATGACGGCAATGAAGATTAAATTGTTCTTCCATGAAAATACAGCACATACACAGGGAGATGTTTGCAGGCAGGCTTAAAATAGGCCATTCCCTGAGGACAGCCTGGGGAGTTTACTGGCTGCCCCCTGTTCCTGGTGAGAGCCTGGGTTTGCCACAAAGGGGAGCTGTGTTTAATTCCTGCAAAACCCTGGGACACAAAGGGAGGCTTTTGTTTCTTTTCCTTCCAGGTGGAAGCTGTAGGCTGTGGTGCCTGGATAATCTGGTATTTGGCTACCTGCAGCGTACTCCCATTGCTCCAATTTGCACTGCTGGCCTCCTTTTGCTGCCCTTCGTTGTCAGAGCTCAGAGCATTTCAGTCCGTGGGGAGTCATTGTGAATTCGACTGTGGATGTTGAGGGGGGTGGAGGGAGAGGGAGAAGGGATTTTCCACAAATGGAAACAGAGAACCTGCAGCATAGCTGTATGGAAAAGCCTTCCACTCCATCATCTGCTTCCGATATTTTTTTTTCCCCTAGATGCAGCACGAACATGTCAGTGGGAGAAAAAAATATTATGTTTCCTGAGACAGGTTTGTCCTGATGCTGGCTAGTATGGATTGCCTGGTGTGCCAAGCAAAGCTGTTTCATGTGAGGCATGGTTTTCTGTAATGCAGCTCTCAGGAAGCCTGTGTGCCTGCGTTCTATTTCATTTTTTGGCAGTAGGTGGCTGTCTGCCTCTGCAGAGGTTCAGCCCAGGCCAGAGTATTCCCCAAGCTGCCTGCTTCTACATTCCCGAAACCTATTTTCCATATTACTGCTCGGTAAAGATGTAAATATTAAGCATAAGATTTCACGCCTTCCACAAGGGCATGGCTTTCTCAGTGAATTCATTCCTGGTACTGGGGAGAAAATTAGGAAACTACATCTTGGAGGGAAGACGTCATCGTGACCTTTTATTCTCTGGTGGAGGAACTACTACCAACATTCCAGCTCAATGATCTTTGTCTTCTCACAGCTTTAGTGGTTACTGCTTAGAATCCTGAAAAGCATCAGGTTTGGGTTTTTTTTACGTTTTTGACTGCTGCCTTTTTCTTAGTCTCATGAACTGTCTTGATTTATTTTTTTTTAATTCACCCCATCATATCCTGTGCGCCTTCTCATGTGAATCCTCTGGTGTACATATCTTTGTAGCTGTGTAATCTTTTGAGCCATCTAGACCTGGAAAAACACATCTTTCCCCCTTGGTTTTGAAGCCTGTTGTCTAAGAAGACAATGTGTTTGTGTATACTTAGAATATATGAGCTGATAGAAGCAAAAGGGGAAAAAGAGGTGACTACAGTACTGGCTCCATCCCCTTTCATGGAGAGCACGGTCCTTTGTGGTGGAAAGCAGCTCATTTCAAACAGCTACTGTGCTGGACCTTTGGCACATGCGGATGTATAAACTGAAGCACACCTGACATTTTAACTCTCCTTTGAAGCTCCATAACAATAGTGAAGCTAAAATATATCCACTATGTAAAAACTGACTATTCCTGTCTCGCTGCAAAAATCTCTTCTCCTTCAATCACTTGCGTATTTCATGGGGAAAATTACTACCCTAACAGAGTTAGTCTTTCTGTGAGTGGGGAATGTTGTTGTTGCTGCTCAGAAATTAGGTGAATAACAGAAATTACTCTGGTAATGTTAACCCAACCAGTGTGCAAGCATGTCTTTCTGTTTTGACCAGTCAGTTGGACATTGCCAGCACTGGCTCCTGCTCTGAGGCAGAGATGACCTCTCCAGCCATAGGCCAGGGAATCTGGCAGGGCTTCTCAGGTTCACTCTTTCAAATATGCTCTCTATATCTGGGTAGGTGCATGGCATTTTCGATGTCGCTTTTCTTTGATATGGGGAATGGTGTCTTTACTGGGTTTTGTTTTGGTTTTGGGGTGTTTTTTTTTTCAGAAAAGTAGATTTTAATTTACACGTTAACACATGATCCCTGCTCTTCCAGTTGTGCTGGGGGGAACTGCTAACTGGGAACTAGCCACCTAGCATGAACTGTCTAGAAGACAAAGTGAGGACAAAATAACCTCCGGTGCCTCTGTGACCATTGCCCAATATACTGCATACTCCTGTGCTACGTGATGGGCAGCTGCCTGCACCAGTTTTCATCCTCCGCCACACACTGGCTTTCCCATGTTCCTATTCTAGTCACTATATTGAGATCTCTGCCGTGCCTCCAAAGTATGGATTTGCATCTGTGGATTCAGCTCAGCTGGTCTGATTAAGTCCTGTAGCCACTTCTATCTCTGCAGGATGAATGCAGGTAAGGTCTACAATCACCTTAACAATAAAGTCCTCTCAGCCCTGGCACCGATCAGGGGTTTGCCACCTGCTCTGTATATCCAAGCAACTTGCAGCTGCTGTTGCAGCCCAGGGATGAGTATCTGTGGGCCTGGGACAGAGACCAGACTTGTGGGCAGCCTGTGGAGAGAGAAAGGCAATGTGCTCCGCACGGCAGAGTGAGCTGGAAAAGGCTGCCATGGGTTTCCACAAGGCTGCCTCCGAATGTTGCTTCAGTCTGGTGTGAGAAAGGAAAAGAGATGAGGAAAGGTGTAATTTGTGGATCTCGCCTACTATCCAGGCCCTCTGTTTCTAGCTGTGGTATATCTTACTTTAAAAAAAAAAAACAACCACCTCTGTAGAGGGATTCCTGTGGGACTATGGGAGGACCTTTTGGTCTAAATCCCACCCACATATCAGTGCCTGGCCAAACATTCCTTTACCATAGCTGTGTACTTAGTAAAAAATCCAAACTGCAAGGACTTGTAGAGCAATATATCGTCACTTTTTGTAACATCTGTCACTCACACTAAGTGCAGATAGTGATAGCAATAGGTAGGGAATACTTCTGTATTTTCAGATAACTCACCTGTATTTCTTCACCCATCTGCTGAATTGGCTTGAACTGGGGATTCTTGCCACTGAATCCCCAAGAATGGTCTTTAAGCCTCAAAGTACAGGACCAGCTGAAGTTTTACAGATAGTGCCTAGTTTTTTGCTACCTGCAAACTGTTGAAGAAGCACAATTTAAGGGGTAGCATAGCTACTGCTTACACTGGTCTCAGGATGCAGGTGTTTACATTGCCTCCTGGATTTTCCAGATCGTCAATGGAGAAGTCAGTTCTGAAACATGATTAAATCAAACAATGTTTTATTTAATAAGTCATCTTCCTTCTGGCATAAGGCAATTAAGTGGTTGTGTCTAGACTTGTAGTGAAATCCCTCCAGAATTTGGCCAAGGAAAGGTATTAGCCGTACTGAAAGGCAAAGACACTGCACCCGAGCAACGTGCAGCTCTGCTGAATCTACAAACAAAGAGTTGCAGGCTCCTTAACTGAACAAGTAAAGGTATTGTTTTCAGATAAACCATGTTCTTCTTTTCATTTCTTGGACATGGCTGTCAGTGAAGGAGAATCCTAACCACTGCTTCAAACCTGACCTACCCTGAAGGGAGGGTAGCAGAAAATATGAAATTAATTGCCAGTAACTTAACAAAGGGGATTACAACAGAAGCAGCTCTGGAGAGACTGCTGTCCTTCACCTACCATATGGTAAAACAGAGGTGAAAACAGTCAAGAATGAATGGCCTTAATTAAATTTCTATTAAAAATTTTTAAAGTGCTCTGTAGCAATGAGCATAAATAGGGAATAAGGATGTCTCACTGTAGAGAGTCTGCCCAGACATGACAACAAGAATGAGTCTTGAAATTTCAAGAATTTTTCAGATACTATGCTGTGTATTTCAAATAAGCCAGAAAAATATGAAGGGTTATTTGTATAAAGCATCCAACTTTTGTCTTCTATGCATTACTAATATTTGATCTTTCTAGCCATGTGATGCTGAACTCCAAGTAAGCTGCTCAACATCAGAGGCTGTCTCGAGCCCAGGAGAAAGTAGTTGAGAGGAGGTACTCTCCTTCTCCACTGATTGTTGTCTCAGAGGAAAAGACTATGAATAATTTTACAAGCGTCTAATACATTGGACTGCAAAGACCCATAGAGTGGAATACATCTTGTTGCTTCTCTATATTTTCAAAGATTTTTTTTAAGTTCTTAACTGAATAAAAGCAAAAATCTCTGTTGCTTTAATCCAGTCTCTTTCCCCAGAAAAAGAAGGAATCTTTTTCTGGGTTCCTGCGTTCGGTGATGTAAATCTAGGCAATAAATTCAACTCCTTGTATTCAGCTGCACTATAGAAAGCCTTATACAGCTGGGACATCACTCTTAATAACCTCTACTCTTTGTGTCTGTGGTGGTCTTAGAGCACTACAAAGGGAGATAAATATATCTCTTCTCATCAGTGCAGGCTATATTTGGAAGATCTCATGTGATGTAAATTTCCACTGTTAAATCATTGCAGGAAAAAATGAAACACAACAAAAGCCACCAAAAAACTTTCCGAGTTCTCAATCCTTGCAACACTGATGGAAAATCATGGTGTCCCACAGTGGTCTGTGGGTCAATGTGTCCTTCAAGAAATTACAGATACCTTGGTGCAGCATTTGCAACACCACTGTGAAACTAAACAAGGGCTCTCTTTCACATTTGAGTTGCTCTTGAACCTCAATGAACCTGATATAATAAGCAGGTCTATGTATAGGGCAGCACGGGCTGTCAAACGAGCTAGCAAATACATGCTGCAGTAACAGAAAATGTGTAACAGAAAATGTCAAAGGGAAACGGACCATAAGAATGGTGCCTCAAACATAACTGGCTAGTCTTGCTTGGTCCATTTCTCAGGTTTTACTGCAGAAATGGAAGCTGTGAGCTTTTTTTTTAAATAAAGCTTGCTCATAAAAGGGGCATCTCCTGTAGTGGGAACTCTCTGAAATCTCCTTCTCTTTATTCTGGAGCTGACAGTCAGCACTGCTGGTGTATCCATGTCTTTGTTCTTTCTTTTAAATGCTGCAGTTTCATTCAACCTCTCTTCCCTTGGAAAGACCTAGATAAAGTGTGATTGATTATATGCTTGGATCCACAGCAAATTATCTCATTCAAAATGCTAATTTGGACCCATTCAGGCTCAGGTGAGAGACTACAGTTTAAAAGGCTTTTTAAAAAGCCTCTTTCAGCTCCTAAGTTCATTATGAGCATTGAGGGACTTTATTAAACTTGAGGTTTTTCCCCAGGCATCATATCATCCCACCCTGTCAGGTCCATAAGATACTTCATGGTTGCTGTGAGAAGGACAGGCATCTGAAAGACATGTTCATACTTGTATAAGGCCCAGTGTGGACATGACACTGTAGTTCACCATAGACCTCAGCCGAAGTCCACAGAACTCCATGCCACTCTTAGTCCCCAGTTTGAATTTTTGTTGAAGTTTTACTCAGAAAAAAAAAGGAAAGCGACAAAAAACATCTCACTGGAGAAATAGGCATCATCTTAACACTGTATGGATGGCTTAGCTTTGTTTAGGAGTCACAAGTAAGACTTGTATTTATTACTGAGTAATAGAGTCATAGTATCGTTAAGGTTGGAAAAGACCCTTAGGATCATCGAGTCCAACCGCTAACCTATCACTGCCAAGTCCACCACTAAACCATATTCTCAAGCACCTCATCTACCCTTCTTTTAAATACCTCCAGGGATGGAGACTCAGCCACCTCCCTGGGCGGCCTGTTCCAATGATTGACAACCCTTTCGGTGAAGGAAGTTTTTTCTCATGTCCAACCTAAACTTCCCCTGGCGCAGCTTGAGGCCATTTCCTCTCGTCCTATCGCTTGTTACTAGGGAGAAGAGTCTGACCCCCACCTCGCAACAACCTCCTTTCAGGTAACTGTAGAAAGCAATAAGGTCTCCCCTCAGCCTCCTCTTCTCCAGGCTAAACAGCCCCAGTTCCCTCAGCTGCTCCTCATAAGACTTGTTCTCAAGACCCTTCACCAACTTCATTGTCCTTCTCTGGACACGCTCCAGCAACTCAATGTCCTTCTTGTAGTGAGGGGCCCAAAACTGCACACAGTACTCGAAGTGGGGCCTTACTAGTGCTGAGTACAGGGGCACAATCACTTCCCTGCTCCTGCTGGCCACGCTATTCCCGATACAAGCCAGGATGCTGTTGGCCTTCTTGGCCACCTGGGCACACTGCTGGCTCAGGCATTGGTATAGAGAAAATAAGCCTGGGCAAGCTGGCTCCATTACATATTCCTTTGAGGGAACAGACTGTTTCCCTTCATAGGTTGAGATTTCAATTCCTGAGCAGTCAACAGTTCCTTCAAAAGGTGATTCTAAATGTAGTTCATATTCAAGACTGCATTTATGTTTGGTGATTGGATTGAGTCCTGTAAATAATGTGCACAAACACAAAAGAGACTCCTAACTTCAAACTGATTATAAGAATGATCTTAGGCTTGGTATGAAAGAGTTAAAAATATTTTAAACATCTGAATTTGAACAAATTAATCCCACCCTCATGATGTGATTGCCAATCATTATAATAACATCCAGATTTTTGTGGACTGGGAAGCTCTTTATAGAGGAGGTCCGTATTGTTAGCCCTGTTTAAGCTGAGGAAACTGGGGTATAGCAAAGGAGCTGGCCCAGCATCACTCAACTAGTGATGGAAGTGACAAGAACAGAATCCAGATCCTTCGTCCCAATCCAGTGAACTTTACACGGGTCACTAAACATCACTATCCTCATTTTGTGAAGGGCAAAAACTGACCCTAAGCAGAATGGAAAGGCATGGGACCTGTGTCCTAGCTGGCATCCCAAACCTGGGTCTCTCACCTGGGGCATCACTGCCCCAGCTTGGACAATCTGGAGACTCTTCCATTCCTTGTATTGTTATTCCTACTGATTTCTACATTGTCTGTTCTGGCATTTGGGGGGGGAGGGGAAAAAAAGGGTTTTATTTTCTGAATTCCAACCAGACCATTATGCTGAGTTGAGCATTTCTGAATTGAAGCAAATCCAACCGCAGTGGCCTTGCCATAGGCACACCCTAATTAACAGCAAAAAATTCCATATGTTCCACGCTTCACGCAGGCATGACTGTTCTGTGACCTAAATGCTCTGATTTGTCTTGTGTAGGAGAGTTTTCACACTGGGGGCAACTTTGACTCATGTCATCGCCTACATCTGCTTACCTTTCAGGTGTTTTGTGTTGTTTTTCCCTTGAGCCACTGTGGCTACTATTCAAAGGTGTTTGTTTGCTTCACCAGGTATTTTCAATCCCACAGTCTGTTTTCTCTTTCTTCATCCCACAGTAAAGTTATAATGCTGAATTTATGACACGGCAATTATTTTCATGGCAACAGACTGCAGCATCATAAAATAGGATTATGATGACTTCACCGCAGGATCAAGGAGAAGCAGCCAGGTTCTGGGTAGGGAAAGGTCTTTTTTTAACAAAACATTAATATCTTCAAAAACAATAGGAGGAAAATTGTTGTTAAAGTCAAATTGCTAGTTGCATAAACAAGCTTTGTTATCTTTCTCCCAGTAATCAAAGCCTTCCAGTGATGCACCGTAAATCTTTGAGAAACTCTCGAATCCTGGAAACTCTTTTAGTGCTTATTTGTAGTTTATGCTGATATAATTGGACTTTTTTTTTCTAACTAGGTAGGGATGTATCTTGAAGTCTCCAAAGAGCAAACTTTCACAAAAGCTTTCCATTGCTGCTAATATAACTATTCATATTCCACTGTATGTATGGGGCAAGAGATGTGCTTGGTACTTGGCAGATAAACAAAATGACAAGTCTTTGCCTCCAACTGCCCTGAACCACCTAAACAAAGAAGAAAGGGAAGCTTGGGTTAGGCTGGAAATAAACTCTCCTGTGGTAGTTCTGTACTTTGAACTTCCAAATGCGTGCAGTTAATGATTTTTACAATTTAGTCCGGATTTTTACCCAGTTTATCAAAACACTTGTGCTCTTTTTTAAGGCTTGTCAAATTTCAGGCAACTCATGATGCGAATCCTACTCTTACCTGAATTGATTATTTCATCCTTTCTACATTTCTTTTCCTCAGAAGTCATCTCAAGGCAGTTATTATGGCTTCATCAGGGCAATCGATGCACTCAGGTGGGTTAGGCCTGGTGCTCCAGAGCACTGGAGCTAAGACCACAAGCGCAGGCGGGAGCGAGCAGTGAACCAGTGCAGGCAGTAGGGAGCCAAAACAGAGCTGAAGCAGTCATCAGGCTAAACAAGTGGGGTTTGAATATTGTAAGGCATTTTGATTCAGTAGAAACCTTCTTTTGACTGAAGCACCACCTGCCTCACTCTAGTGTGGGAACAGGCTGGGGCAGGTGTGATGGGAGCTTCCTCGTCCCCCTTCTTTTCGTGCAGGAATCGTACACAGGGGCAGTCTCTGAGATGCCCAGACTTTGACAAGATGTGATATGTAAAGCATCATAAAGAAATAACTGACAGGAAAGCATAAGGCCTGATGATGTTGTTTTTGTGAACATATGAACATGCAGTGAACAAATCACACAAAAGTGGAGGATTCTTGTAACTGGACTTCTGGTGCATAAATTCATCACTTCTACAGCCCTTGTAACCCTGGCCAATAATAGCTGTTCCTGGGTAAGCGAAAATTGCTATGATATCTCTGTCTATCTCTATCTCTCCTTCCAGGTTCTAGTGATAGCTGCATCTTATGTACTTGAGGATGGTATTAATGTATGCTGACACAGCATTGTATCTTCTTGGAGTTAGGTGGAATGCTGTGGACATCCAAGCCAGGCTGCTCTTTTTAAACGGGGGCATTTTTTCTGTGCAGAGGATCTGCCTTAGCTGTGGGATGCATAATGCAAGCCGTCAGGGTTTAATGGGGTGTTTCGTGGGACTTAAGCTAGCCCTCTGCATGGGGCTGTATTCCAATCTGACCCTGTTTTTGTTAAACCCTATGCAAATATGGCATTCCACGTTTTCCTCCTCGTGGCTCCATACCACCTATCTTTATTTTTCGCTAACTCCCCAAAGCCCTAATTTGCAGTTCTAGTATGAAAAATCTGACAGGAACATATGACAGCTCTGGCCAGTCTCTCCCCTTAGATATAAGTAAGACAGTTAATAACCTTTTTAGAAGGATGAGGCAGAAAGCCTGTATATATCATCTCTCTGTATTAATAGGCTACATATGTGGCCCATCCACAGCATCTGTCTGGGGAAAACATAGGCTTCTGATGTTGCTATAGGTTGCTGTTTTTACAGTGCAGCTGAAGATGATGTTGGTGCTATCTTAGCTGGTTATGTCAAACAAGTCAGCCGAAGCACCTCCATGACCCATGCTATTCAGCTGTCCCAGCTAACAGGACCTCACCCGCTACAATGGTCAGAATTTGGATTTAAAACCAGGGGTATAAAGTGGTTCTTCAGATTTCAGATGTTCTTAATTTTCTGTGTATTTTTTGGGGGAAAAAAAACCCCAACCCTTAGTATTTAAAATAGTCGTAATGGCTTTTTTTCTTAAAAACTAAATTTACCCCAGATGTTTCATAGGTATATTCTAATGTGTTTTAATAGACCATGTATTCAGAGTCTAATCCTGAAAGGCCTTTGTAAGACTGCGGAGCTGAACAGACTTTTGTGTGCACCAGCCAAAGCAAAGGTAGATTCTTGGGAATGTAAATCCAGAGGCGTTTAAGACCGGTCTCTCCCTGGAAAAAACAGAAGGTAAAACGCCTCTCTTTCTGCCTCCCTATAGGGTAATACATCAGTCAGAGGCAACCTGGCCGCAGCACAGAGATTTAGCAGCAGCCTCTGAACTGAACCGCTGCAGCCTCAGTGAGGCCGGACTGTGTGCCAGTGCTGTTCCCATCAAACTCTGCTGTCTTTCTTCCTTCCAAGGATCTGGCAAGCAGCACCACAGAGTGAAATAAAAAGTGTTTCATTCAAGGAACACAAAGCCAAAACTATTAGCTCATAAATGAGGATGGAAACACTCCCCCAACAGAGTTCAAAATTCTTTGGCAGCCCTGCTCGGTCCAGGGGTGCCGATAGCGCAAATTAACAGAAATCAGTGCAAAGGTTTGTGTCTGTGCGTGCTTGTTGTCTGTGGGCCGAACAGTCCACGGCAGACAGGTTTGCTGCAAATCCACCAAGGGCTCAGCTGCCGTGCCACGGGGCCACAGTGTGCAAATTAGCTGCTGGGGCTCTGCTGGCAAGGAGAGAAGAAAGGATGTGCAATCTGTTATCCTGTCTCAATATCTGTGGCATCAACAACCACTTTATAATGATTACAGTTATTTGATTCCCTGATTTAATTGTGTTATAAGAATCTATTTATTACCCGGCTGCCTGGTTTATGAGGGCGGCACAACAAAAGACTTGGCATGGGCAGAGCCTCTGTGGTTGTCTGTAATTTGCAAGGCTCGCCTACCAAGTGCTAATTTCGGTAGGGTGCAAAAGGACCACCAGCGGACAGGATCTTTGTTAAGCGAGCAACACACAGTGAGGGTGTCCGCGGCGAGGAGCATGCTGGTGATGGCTTGAAAGAAGGGAACAAAGGGAGGCAGAAATGCACATCCTAATCCGAGGGAGCTGGGGAAACTGCTCGCCTGCCTATGTGCCGCTCTCGATAGAGGCAGGAGCAGAAGGGAGACTTTCAATCCAGCTCAGCTGCCTCCTCCTGGGGCTGAAGACCGGTTGCCATGGATATCTGCTGATGGGAGGACACCGGCAGTGCAGTGCTGCAGCCAGGAGGACTGTCTGGGGTGAAGGATGAAGTAGAGGATGACCATGGATGGGGTGGGCGGCAGCAGGGATGTTTCCAGCTCCAGAGGAGTCGAAGGGTTTGGGGGGCTCGATGAGGCCTTCCTGAGAGTGGGGCATCCCCCCGACAGCGGTGCTGATGGGGTGACTCTCATGGCACCAAGCCTTGGGATGAATTAGCTGTGTCCCAAGAGCTCAGAGGGCTATTCCTGAGCCATACTTTTGACTTATCTGTGTGGCTGGATTGTGCCTTGAAGCCTCTGGTTCTGCTCTCCAGCCATGAGGCAGATGCAGAGCTGGCATTGGCAATAAAATTGGCATTGCAGGAGTGTGTATCTGCATGTGTGTCTGTGTGCAGAGCCACGCTGGAGCTTATGGTGTGGGGGTTTTTTTGTTATGTTGTTGGCTTTTTACTCTCTTAAACAAAGAAGCCAGTTCTACCACTTTACTTTTGAGGCCCTGGCTGCTGATTTCAACAGTGTATTTGGGTAGGTAGAAGTATTTCTTGTATGAGTGAAAACACTGTTGTTGCCTGAACCCATATATTTCTTGCTCTGCTGCTTGTGTGCTGTGGTCCTGATCCTCTCTTGCTTTACTGTTTCTCAGAAATGGTAAATGCCCATGTGAAGAATAATAAACTGCAGTTATTCTTCTGTTTTGCTGAATTAGCAGGAATGGACTCCAGGTATGCTATTCTGCAAGGATATTTAATAATGATATGTGACTAATGTTTTTACAGCCCTGATCCTTTCAAGCCCTGTGTGCGCTGGGTCATCTGCTGCCACAGTAGTTTAATTCAAACCTCTCTGTTTGAGGTCCATCCCAGTATGACCCTATAAAAATAGGATGGAATTTACCTGAAATATGTAAAACACATAGATTTGAACTTGTAATGATGTCCTCCACTAACTAAGCCCTGATAAGGTGTGGTTAAAGGCTGTATTTTCTGCAGGTAGAAACTAGTCTGGGAGAAGGAGGTGAGGTCTGAGGAGGCAGGACTGGCTTTAGCTGACTTGTGACTCATTTAGCTGTGAGGTACTGGTGATAAACTAGTCTCGCTGAGGACGCAGGATGGATTTATTTTCATTAAAAGAAAATAAATGCATACATCATTGATTCTTTATACACTGTGTGTGGAAGCACATCAATGAAAATGTATTCCCAGAGGTATACTCATCTCTAGGCCATGTTCCTGCTTTGAGATGCTCAGAAGGTAAGGAGTGATCCGGTGGGCATGAATATGCTTAACCTTAGAAACGTGAGTAATAGCCACATTCAAGTGTCATAGAAGTAAAGCATTTGCAGGATCAGGGCTTTAAAAGGTGCAGTCTTGTAGAAACACTCCACACATTCTGCTTTGATGAATAGAAGTATTTGAAAATGGCAATATTTTATGGCTAAGGACATTTTATGATATAAAACACTAGTGCAGCTAATATGTAAAATACCGAAGACAGCAACTGCCCAGCGTACATTTTTTATGATTGTTTTCTACCGAGGTGATTATGGGTACTGATGGATATCTACTGAAAGACTTTGAGATAATCACAGATCTGATTGTCAGGTTACGTTAATGGGTACCCACGTATACCCTTGGTAAGTGCAACATGTGTCCTAAATGTCACAAGACAAATTAATCCCTGGTGTAATATTGTTAATTGGTAGGGCTGTGTGAATGATTATTCCATTATGAATCACTATAAATCCATTCTAGCCATTGGACAGATTTTCTTGTTTATAGGAATAAAAGGAAGAAGCAATCATGTTTCCAATCTGCTTTCATGGTCTAAGTAATAAGGTTAGCACTGAATCCTGATTCTCTGTATTTAATAGGAATGGATTTTATACAAAGGCCAAGAAGAAGGGAGATAATCCATCTAATATGCTAATTTTCTAAAACTAAAGACACCAAAGCTATCATTAAAATAATTCAAACCCCAAAGTAACTACAAACAGATTCAACCAATTGTTAAGAGTGGGAAACTATGTATTTTGAAAGAGTGACATATTTATATTGATGTAACTGAATGGTATTTAGGTTATTAAATATAATGTCCCTACTGAAGAGAAAATTCTGTCAAAAGGGAAATGAATACACAGCTAGTCTACTTTTAAAAAAAAATATGTTGCAGCTATTAGAAAGCAAGGAATTCTGGGTAACACATAAAATTAAGGGGGTTTAAAGGTAAAATGTGACTCCTTGGTAGGCATCATCCCAATCATCCCATTTCAGGACCCAAAGGGAATGGCAGGAAGATGTGCCTGGGGAGGTTTAGGTTGGATATTAGGAAAAGGCTCTTCACCCAGAGGGTGGTGTAGCACTGGAACAGGCTCCCTGGGAGGCAGTCACAGCTCCAAGCCTGACGCTATTCAAGAAGCACTTGGACAACGCCCTCAGAGATACGGTGTGATATCTGGGGTTGCCCTGTGCAGGGTCAGGAGTTGGGCTTGATGATCCTTGTGGGGCCCTTCCAACTCAGGGCATTCTATGATTCTATGATTCAGTATAACTTGTCAGGATGGGAAGAAGCCCAGCTTTGAGAAGAAGGGGAGGTCCACAGCTAAGATATGCTGAATATTGGAACTCACCTCATATGTGGAGTTTCTTTCACATGTTAATGTGCTACCTGTCACTGCACATGAAAAAGCAGGTAACAGCTATGGGAAAACTGACTATCTTGCACCAAAATTCACTAAAATAAACTTATCATTGTTTTGGGAAATGACCTTAATCTGGTCCTTAGACACATGTCTGTAGGAAAACGACATATTAATCATTAGTTTTTACCTCCCTATAACTACCCAAAGTGGTCCATAGTCTCTTGTCCTGCTGCTTTGCTCATCACTATGTCATTATCCTGCCTATCTTTGCCATATTCTAGCTCTTTGTTGTCCAGTCTGCCATTTGAAGTATTATATCATACTACCCACAGGCCAGCACACACAAAACAGTTCTGCAGTGATTTAAGCATTTTACATAATTCTTAATCTGCTAGGAAATTTAATACGACGTGTGGGCAAAATGCAGATGAAGCCATGCTAATCTCTTTGGCATTCTTCATCAGCTGAAGTGGACATTTAACTCATAAACAGCAGTGTCCTTTCTCAACAGCAAGGACAAGCTAATGAGCCAAAGAAGCAAATCATCTAGGTTTTCTTTGCAGAAGCATAGTTTAAGAAGCATAACGTTCCTTGTCCAAGAGAATAGACTTATCTAATACAGAAATCAAAGGAGACAGTGCTAGCTGATGTAATCCTCCAATCTACAAAAAATATAACACAATCAAAACACTGAAATCATGTAGGTGTTTCTTTACATTTTGACCAAATGACAATGTTGAAAGATGTGGAGAGCAATTGGGCAGAACGACTCATTTTCTCATCACAGCACCTACAGAACAGACTCTGGCAGTGTTAGTTCTATGCACTGTCCTGCCCTATCCATAGAGCCAGCTTTTGGAGTAAAGGGTGTATTCAATCATTAGCTGTGTGCTGAAACCACCAGGAGTGTCATCTGGGGTGATGTTTGGTATGGAGGCCAGTCCACTTTGCGCTGGACTCAGCGAGCCGGGTCATTGCACGGGAGAATTAATTTCTCTTGAGCCTGATGAAGGGGAATATTTTCCCTCTGCCCCAGTGCCATTGCATTGGTGTGACAGTGAAGGCAACAAAGCTGCAGACAAACAACAGTAGCTGTGTAATGGTTGGAAATGCACCCAAGGGGTCTCTCCTCAGTTCTGGCCTCCATGATGAGTCTGGTTTTGACAAGGTAAGTCCTGTGCTTTGTTGGGGAAATGTGACTGCTACAAAATTTACAGTAGACAATGTCAGCATGACATAATAGCAGTATTCTCCTATTTTTCATTGCATTTCACGGTAGCGTGCTGTTGCATGCCATGATGTGAATGTTGTGACACTATGGTGCAGGTAGCTGCAAAGTCATGCAGGGATGTGGCTCACAAGACAACTACACGGGAGTCATTGCCTTACTAGAGACTTGCACATGAAAGGTATAGTTTTGATAAACTGAACACTCATGCATAATTAAGCAGCTACATGGTGTTGTGTGTCGTACCAATTTGATGATCAAGATGAAGTGCAATAATTTTCAAAAGTAATAAGGGAAATACAAACAGCAATAATATAACTATGTACAGCAGGAACAAGGCAGAACTGGCATTAGTCTTTGTTAGAACAAGGGAATGTCTTTGTAGATCCACAAACAATATGATCTCAATAATTTCTGAACTTGGAAACAGATGTACAGTGTATTCCCTCCAGCAGTAAGATTTTGATTTTTAGCTAATCTGCCAGAGAAATTACAAACAATGAGAAAGTGGGTGGGTGGGAAAGGAAACGAAGAAATCCCCCATATCTCCAAGTGTCTTGCTGTGGCAGTATGTTTTCAAAAGCCACATTAGCTGAGTCACTCAGTACTCTCAGACATTGCCCATTAAAACAAAACAACCCAAAAATCTTTCCTTGTATCATAATTGCTTTAATACCACAAGATACACAGATTACATATATTAAAAATTTAAGGAGAAGGAGGAATTGGGAACCTATTATATGTCCAGCTTTAGGGAATCCTTTGTCATAAACAATAAAACAGCGCCCTACTTGCCAAGACAAACTTGCAATTCATTAAGGGGTAGCTTTTCAAGACTTACTGTGACTACTGAGCACTGTAAATATCTGGCCCATAGAATGGGAGTGGCCCATGGTAGACTTTAAACTGGTGAAGAATGACATGCCAAACACATGGGGAGTGTAGCACAGTGTATTACTTGTGTCACTGAAGTGGCAGAAGAGACAGAGAGAGAAAGAGAGAGAAAGATGTGGCAGTAGATTTGGCTCCTGCACCTCCTGAAACCTGAAGGATGGAAAGCTGTGGGAAACTAGTCTGGAAATCCACAGATGGTGCATTTCAAAGGCAAAACATCCTCTTTTCAGAAGGACAGAGAGTCCTTTATAACAACAGTTCACTACCAACAGGCAAGAGGGAGCGTTCCAGAGGCAGGGAATCTATACTCCTCCTGTCTTTAGCCTTAATCCTCATGGCAGGCATGCATATGCTGCAAAGTGCAGCTATTTACAGTGAATAGGTCTCTTGCAGATGGCAGTCTCAGGAAAGTGAGCAGAGTGCATGTGATGCTCTGCATTGCAAACCCTGGTTCTTTCCCTGGAGAAACAACTGGCCAAGCTAGGAACCGTGCAGAGAATGGCCAGTGTGTCTCCATTGCAGCCACCTGAAGTAAGTCCAAGGTCAGCTTGCTGAATACTGTTCACACTTGTTTCTATACAGCTCTTGCTGGTGGGTTGTTCATGTTTCCTCCTAAATCAGAGCAAGCTGTGTTTATCTCCCGATACATAAAATGTGGATAAAGACTTGAAGACCATACTGCTGTTGAAATGCATTGCAATATGTTGAAATATGAAATACCTTTCATATTTCCAGGCACCTGGGAAAGTAGGGGCACATCACGAAGCTCATGTAGCCACTTTAATCCAGCCAGCACCTGTGCTTTGACTTGGCCCACTCTTCCCTCCCTGGAGCGCTGGCATCAGTCCTAAGCCAGTCCAGACCCTTCAGACAGAGAAGACATGCGTCAGGAAGAGTGTGCTGCCACTAAAGGATTTCAGACTATTGTCTGCTGAATGCCTGCAGTGTGTCTTGCCACAGGTGAAGTTGTTGCCCACTTGGACACTGAGTTTTTCTCCAGGTGAGACTGGGGGACCACTGGAAGGTATTTTTTACTGTAGCATGGGGGCTTGGACAACTTTTCAAGAACTTCTGTCAATTTTTTGTTTATCACGTGCCCTTTTATTGGAGGAATCTAGACCTCTGCTGATGTTCATGAGCTCTTCTGCTATTTCTCCATGGCTTATTATAGCTGTGTTTTTAATCTTTTACTGTAGACTTAAAGCTTGGTACCAGATATTAAAGATATTCTGTGATCTGAAGGGGAATTTGGAGAAGACTTTCCATGAACTCTTATGCATTTATCTGCCCTAAGCTAAGCACCTCATATAACACCAGGAGCCTGGGCTAGTCCCCCCATAGCTCCTTTAGGAGCAGGAATCCTCAGAGGATTTCTCACTCAGAGGATTCATCTCACTCTAATGCAGCTGTCTAGGTAGGTTAGATGTAATGCCTGTGCCCTCCGCTATATATAAAACGTCCTTATGGGACCTAGGCAAACTGAGATGGCCAGTGAATTCTATCCTGGATGCCTATGACCTGATTTTCTATGAATGTGGCTGTGGCAGATATTTCCATCTGTATGTCCCAATTTTAAGCAGTTGCCAGGTTATCCTAAATGAAGAGATTTTAGTGGATGTTTGGCTGTGGCTGCTTCATGCACTGCTTGCACCACAGATCAGCAGGGGAAGGAAAAGAGGGCAGTGGCAGCTTGGTGAGGACAGGGGTCTAGCTACAACGCAAGGGGAAAGTCTCCTTTTCACCAGCTTGTTACACTGAGCTGTGAAAATGGGTGAGAAAGTCTAGCCCATGAAGAGCTAAAACACCTGGAGAAACTCAGTGGATGAAGGAAGGTGTATACCTTCTTATTTAGAGAATGTTTCTTCCTGTTGCATAATGAATATTTATCTTATGTATTTCGGGCCTTGCTGTTCACCTTCCTTTTCAATACTTTGGTTTACCAAGAAAGACAAAGGAAATTAATTTTACTGAGTTTGAAACACTATTTTATTTGGGTTTTCCAAATACTGCAGCTATGGTTTATGGCCCACAGTGCTCAGGAACATGAAATGAGGAAATTTTATCCACTCACAGATCCTGTTTTTACTTACTTGGTAGTTTGTGGGAAGAGGCAAGTGAAGGTGTACTTTAGTTTGCAAGGAGGGTGTTAACAAATGGCACAGATGTCCACCCTTCTGTGTCTGAAAATTTGTTTCCCATGGGTTAACAACTTTCTTGTGGTCCAAAATGTCACTGGATTCCCGATTTTCTTCTCTGACAGCAGATGCAGCACATCAAGTGCTGACACTGAGCTGTACTGATGCTGATATTCGCCAGATAAACCCTGAAAGCTGGCCAGAAGTCTTTCAGCCATGTGTGCCCCCCTTTCCATAGTTTCTTTCTGAACAGTATGTCAAAGCAGTTCTGGGTCTGACTGGGAGACTTGTCTGCCCACATGCCCACATGGCTTAGGCTATTAGTGTTTACTAGCATTCTCTAACACAAGTCTAGTCAATAAATAGCAAACATGCCTTTCCTATTAAAAAAAATTTACTATGAAATGTCAATCGTAATAATTCAGCACTTGATAGGCTTGTCTAAGGCTACATTTCATGTTTAGCAAGCTTTTTTTTTTGGTCTCTCGTCTGCATTTTGTTTTTTTATTTTCTTTTGTTTTTAGTATCAGCCAAGGAATGTGAGGCAATTGAAAAGCCCTTGGAGCTTTACGATTTTGTCCAGCGCTTGTCTTTAAATAATGCAGTCCTGTGCCCAAGGAATGGATAGATATGTAGAGCCATAAAAGCAAAAAACCTTATTACCTAGTATTTATAGCCTTTCGCTCCTTTATATAATAGCGTGTTAAGCTTGCTTCCATTGTGTGTATCTGTGCCCCTGACAGGCGCTCTGGCAAATCTTTTATTTACCTCAACTTCCCAGTCTTCAGCTAGTACAAAGAGGAACATTTTCCCTCACTCCATCACCTTGAAGATGGTGCTCATATAAGGAATGGTAAAAGGATTTAAGTCAGAGATTAAAAAAAAATCCCTCTTACCTCACCTGGTCTGTCATGCTATTTAAGTATTTTTCCAATGAATTTCCAGTGTAATTTTAAGCAGTAGGAACTTCAAATACAGTTTAAAATATCCCACTGATTTCTCAGACAAGCAGCTCCAACTATATGGAAACAATTCTCTACCCACTTTTGATGGTGATCTGCTTTTATAAAAATGCCCCCATCCTCATGAGCGCAAGGAATAGCAGGTATTGTTCTCTTGCCAGGAGACCCGTACCTGAGAGGGTAGTTCTCAGCCATGTTTAAGACACACGGAGAGTGCAATAACTAAGCAAGGATTGTGTTCTATGAACCCCAAGCCAGCATCAGGGATTGTACTTCAGAGTCGTGTTGTTATAACAGTAGATAATCTATTGCCAACTACCTAACTACGAAGAAAACTTGCCGCAGCTGGGAAGTGCCCACTAGAGACCAACGCTTCCCTGCAGCACTTCATCTTTTTTAAACAAGGGATAAATAAATTTCTTTCAGTTCTCGCTCATGGACTTTCCTTTTCATAATTCTCCCATTGCCGGGTGGTTCCTGCTAATAAAATTTGTCTGGGGATTCAGCTCCCAGAATACTTTTATTCTCCGAGACATAGTGAAGGTTGGAGGCAACCTTGCAGGAGCTCTGTGCATCCAAACTGTAGCTCGTGCTCCTTCTGCTCCCTTCTCTGGCTGTTGCTTCCAGCCCACCCTGGCACAGGTGGTCACAGCACAAGGAGACACTAGCTATTGCTAACATCGCTTCAGAGCCAGAGGTGGATAGGAAGCAATTTTCCTGTCTGAAAGAGAATCTGTGAGGCTTTTCCTAGCCTTAATCAGGACAGAAAGATCAAAACCTGGGGGGAGCAATCAGCATGAAAGAAAACAATCCCAAAAATTGGACTGGACCATTTTTGTTCCAGATTTTTAGGCTTTGTTATTACAAATGAACTATTTTAAAGAACAGTTATTTTGATCTCCAAAATGCAGCTATATCTCCTGTAAAAGATAAGTACAAACTGGCACATATTAATAATTAAAATCTCATCATTTCAAATCATAGAGAACAGCCCAGTACTCAGCCATCTAACACTTCCCAAGAAAAAAAAAATCAGAGAAAAATTCTCAATTAGAAATACTCCGTAATGCTGCACAAAGATTCAGAAATTGTTTTTCTGAATCTTCATTTTTCTGAAGAGCCCATCATTTCACAAACACGTCTGCTGGTGTAACTAAGAGAGCCCCTGGGAGAAGCAGTCCCTCTTTACCACCCCCTCCTGCTGACTCCTGCACTGCACCCATCCTTTCTGCTGGGGCCATGTAGCATAGACAAAGCGGGGGAAGCTCCGAAGTAAGGTTAAGGAGCATGTGTGATGGCTGGGCGCAGGGTGCAATTATCGGTGTGCTGATGAACTGCACCTTCAGCTGCAGCAGGGAGAGATCTTGCTTTTTCCCAGCTTCCCATCCCATTGCTCCCTTGCATCAACTGTGCTGATCTTGTGGCGTGCTGGCTCAGGCAGTTCATCCGGCAGCAAAGTAACTTCTAAAATAGCAAGAGGAATATTTGCCTACTAGCGTAGCTCCCTTCACCTAGAGGCATGCCAGCCCAGCGGAGGAGGTTGGACTGTGTGCCTTGGATGGGGAGAGTCAGGAGTAGCCGTGCAGCAGCCGCTTGGGTCAGCTCAGCTGTATCCCAAAATCACACTTCGAATTTAGTCTGGATCAGTTCCCCTGTCTGATTCACTGTTTGGCCACACAGATGTTTGTGCTGCACTCAGGGGAGCCATGGTGATGTGGGAATTAGGGGCTCAGGGCATGGAGAGGAGGATGGAAGGGGACAGGGTGAGTCCCCCAGTAATGCTGGTGTGCACAGTCTGTGCAACTGCAACCAGCTCAGCCGCTGCAAAAACACTGAGCTCAGAGGGGCACAAGAGCTTTAACTTGCTTATTGAAACCATCATTAGGGCTCAAATGAGGTGACAAGACCTCCCACAGCTTCGGCTACATCAAAAACTTGCCCCTGCTGGCACATCCCACCGCTCAGCACCAGCTGTGTCTCTGCTGAGAGCTTCCAGCTCGGGACAAAGAAGCGCACAATGGTGGGAATAGGTAGAGGGTCTAATCCTTTGATGGATGTGGGCAGGGAGCTGAGGATGTTGCTCAGAGAGCCATGGGGAGGTGGGGGTTGTCAAGAGTTCCAGCTCATTGGGAATGGGTCTTTTTAGGGGCAGAAGAAATAAAGGGAGAGAGACATTTCTCCTGGAAAAGAGAGAAATGGGAAGAGCCCCCTATTATGCTTGCTTCGTGCTCTTCCTCCCACCTCCAGGACCCACCAGCTCTCGGGTCCCCAGGCGATGGGGTGTGCTTCCCTGCTGGGAGCTCCAGCTTCCCCGCCCTGCTCCAGCAGAAGCCCAGCCTGGCTGCGTGGGGAGGCTGGGTCCTGGTCCTGCACCAGCACGGACCCCCTGGCTCTGCCCTGGCCAGGTTTGCACCTTAAATTCTCCATGGAGTAAGGCAGGAATGAACCCTTGAAGGGCTGTTTGTGAGAGGATGGAGAGGAAGGAGCAGTCTAAAGTTGAGAACCTGTGTTGGCTGGGTGGAGTCTGTAGGATGAAATGGCAGGGGTTTTCTTAAAGTCTTCATTGCCTAAGGTCCAGCTAGAAGCATGTTTTCACTCACCTTCATAGAAGTGCAAAATCAGAGCTGATGCTAAATATAGGCAAAACAAAGGGCACAGTGGAGAACAACAGTACTTATTTTAGCTTCCTGAACTAAGATGTGTGATAGCATCTTGTACTACTCTGTGTATTCATGTAATATTTGGGGGTTTGCTGCCTATTATAACATGAGGTATGCATATTTCATCATGTGCTATGGCCAAAAATACGCTTTTACTGTGAGAAGCACTAGTATGAACAGCATTAGAGCGATCCATGTTTTTCTCTTATTAGCTTTCAATGCAAATGTGTTTGTTTGGGTTTCCCAGCTGCCAAAATTATGGTTTCAGCCTGAGATTTGAAAGATAGACTGTACTCTTTTTTATTTGCACATAAGCACTGGTCTTTTTTCTTTAAGTAAGTGTATGGCAGGCAAATTTTTTCCACCGATGACATTTGTCCAACCTGGTTGTCTTCAGTGGATTCTCACAGTAAATACAAAATGGAGGTATTTCATGAATGCATTTTCAAACACTTTACAAATTAGGCTACTGGGGAAACTAAGGAATGAAGAGATGATATGACTTGTTCATAGGCAAACAGCAGTTGAGTAGTAGAGGTCTCTCTCGTGTCCTACCTTGGTACTGTCTCAGCTAGACAACACTACCAAATATTGCTTTTTGGAAGACAATGAATGATTTTTTGGTAGCCCATCAAAAGCAGGTTCGGCTCTTTTTTCCTCTGATAAATTCACTACAGAAGGAAAGAAAAAAAAAAAGGCAGTTATCACCAGAAGGAAAAAACTGGTCCCACAGAGTCAGCTGATTTACTAACATTGTGCTTTCTTTACTATAACACCTTTGCAAAATGGAGCCCGGCTTCATCAAAGTAAAAATAAAACAAAAAATTAAACACCAGAAGAAGTATTTAGCAGCTTTTGCTCACTTCATGTTCTAGTTGTTTTTTATGTCTGCCTTAATTCTTCTAATAAAAAAAAGTAAGATCTAAGAGTGTTCATATAAGAGTTGACCCTAGTTTATATTGATATAGAAACAGTTTAGTTCAAATGATACAGTCCTGGAACTGCTGAACCACCTGAGAAATAATCACTGTCACTGTTCCTTTGGAAGGAAAAAAATGACTAATTTCTTTTTTTTGTGTGTGTGTGTCCTCTTTGTTCCCCTCCCTTCTGTTAAATGTGCATCCCCAGGCATGAAAAAAAAAAAAATCTTTGGCAAGAATTTTAATAGCTGTTGTTAGCAGTTCTGGCACTAACCAATAATTTCAAAGGCTTCTCTGCTTCCCTGTCAGTGGCTGAGCAAGGAGTGGAAGCAGCTGCCTCCTCCTGCAACCCCACTGGAGAGGGACAATATAGCAGTCCTGGGCTGCGTCTGCATGGACCAGAGCAGACAGGTACCAGCTCGTTGTGTCCAAACTGAAGCACAGCCCCAGCTCCAGTTCAGGAGCTGTATGTCCCATGGTGTAAAGCACTCTGCTATACGCTCCCATCTGCAGTACTAGGCCATCTGTAGTGCTTTGGGATTGCAGCCAGTACTTTCTGTATGTTGAAGCTACATTGCAACAGTATAGCTATACTATTAAATTTATTAGTGCAGTGGGGAAAAGGAGACACTGAGACTGGCTATACCTTTGCTGCTTACCTAGAAGCCAGGACTGGGCAGAGAGCTAAAGCCTCACATACTCCCTGGCTCTTGAATGCCTCCACCCCCTGCCACTCAGGAGCTCCTGGTGCCTTTGAGTCAGGCAATGCAGGTACCCTTCTGGAAGGAGACCCATGAGGATGTGGTCTTGTTCCCTGGCATGCAGCTGTCTGATGAGAGATGCCACGCTCAGCCCGCTGACAGCGCAAGTAGCTCTGTGTTTGAGTCAGTGCAAAGGTGTAGCCCAAGTCCAAGTTTTCGGATGTGAACACAGGATTTGAAGGGAAATCTGAACTTGAGGCTGGTCTTAGACCTTTGCATTACATACACTGCATATGCATCTACTGAGACAAAAAGAGTCAATCACTGTGGCTAAAACCCAGCTCCCCAGAGGAAAACGGGCAGAAATGGTTACTAGGAAGTTGTGCTAAAGAGTGTAAGCTTATAAAGTACACTAAACATTGGGTATCTCCTTATTTGTAGATCAGTTGTAGTGTAGAAGAGGATAAAATAAGATTATTCTTCTGTCGAAAGGCGTAACCTACTAGGAAGGATTCAATTAATAAAAAATTTAATTTTCTGCCTTAATATGGATTTGGGCTTAAACCCGACATGACAGAGTACTATCCCTCTGGTGTATGTCTCATGGAGACATTTTCCAGGTGTGGCACATTTGCCACAATCATTTTGCTTTGTAGGATCCTGTGATCAGCTATTTGCATCTTTAACATTACTCAGGGCAGCAGGAAGAAAATGACACTGTAGCCTTTTGTTTTGAGACTCCAGGAAACAAAGCCTTAGAATAGTAGGGTCATTATAATGCTGATTCTAAGGATTAGTTTACTTCAGCTGAAAATATATTATACAAATAATATTTGAGTTAAATTAACTTGGCCTTCTTTCCCTCCCCCATTCCTACAGTTTTTCCAATGTTAGACTTTCAATTATCTTATTACACCATGCTTAAAACTTTATCAGCCATACTGTGTAAGCTAAAAATATAACCAGCTATGCCTGCATAGACAGAATTAATAGAACCATATGAAACAAAGTTTACTGTGTAAAACATTTAAAATGCAGTCCTTTTTATTATTTTAAGCTAGTTGGGATCAAAAGAAATCTTAAGACCATACTTTTATGTATATAATGTGCATGTATACATGATATATATGAATTTATTAAATGAGATAGAAATTCGCCTCTTCCCTGTATTCTGTTATCTGCAAACTTTTGTGTAAGCATAGTCTCCCAAAACCGAAACAAGAGGTATATATTTAGGCACACATACTTATATACAACTTGACAACCTAAAGATACCAATATTGTGCTACTCTTCCCTGCTTCACCTCACTTTAGATGGTGTCAATATATTTGTCTTCAGTATTTATAGACTGACTAGCACTGCGTGCCACTCAGGCGGAGGTGGTAGATACAGGTTTACCAGTCTCAGCTATATACAGTCCATGAACTCCTCACCACTGGCTCTTCCTCTAAACGTCTGAGTAGCTTCAGACTGTAATCTGCTGTTGCAACTAAAACAAAACAAATGTTTCTACCACAAGTACGTTTCATTCATCCATCTAAATATAGCCATATATTGACTCAGGGTGCAGGCTGGGCAAAATTCAGCTTTTGATCAGCACGTTGATTTCTATTTGCAGTCTCGATAAAGAAAAAATAGACGCTTTATCCCACTGGAAAGGGTAATCACTCAGCCCTCCTGTGGGCTTGAGGGAGCTACAGAAATGCTGCTTCAGAAAGCTCTACGAATATACAACTGTTGCGCATAATACCAAACCGTAAAATTTCACTAAAATGATTTAATTACTAAAATCAAGAGCCTGAAAGTTAGGAAATGCCAATTATCTTGTTTATGTTTGATTACTCTCCATTATAAAGTTGTCTGCAGGACAAGTAGAGGCAATTAATAAAATGTCGGTTACGTACTTGGCTATACTTCAGTATTTATGGGTTCTCTCAGCTCGCTCCAGACTTGGGGCAGAGCATTATCAAGCAGACAGGAATTGTGAGTGTGATCTGGGGGTTGGTGTGAGCTCAAGCCCATGTGACAGGTGAGGCATAGTATAACAAGCTATTTATCTGAGATGGTCCCTGAACCAGTGACTCATGAATCTCCATTGCATGTTCCAGCCATTGGATTAGCTGTTAGATTAACCATTAGTCTGTATTTCATTAGTCCTACAAGTGGAAATACCAACACTCTTAACAGAAAGGCAAATTTTAAGTACTTTGATGCTAAGTGACGTTCTTTTAAACCATAAGGTAGAGACATAAACCTTTGACTGAGTACCGACACCTTGGCCCTAGGTCAGTCTGATTCAACTTGTTATATATTGATATAAATCAGAAGAAACTTCACTAGTGCTAAAAAACCTGTGCTAGCATAAAGTGGTCTGAGATCAGACCTGGACCTCGTGGGACTGGGATGGTGGTGAGTGCTTTTGACAGACTATTCAATAGGTTGTCCAGATCATCTCTGAGATATGTACGGACAATTGAACTGGTTGTATCTGGACGTGAGAAGGAAACTTCACAGATTTCAGCTTTGTTTGCATGGCTTGAAAGCGATTCTCCAGGGTGCATCCACTGCTTATAACTGCTCAGCTGTAAATCTGAATGAAGGCTGGAGAAACAAAAAGCTGCCTATGTAGACAAACCACTTGGCTTGATGCCCTCTTCAGTGTTTACCCAGGCTGCAGACTGTTTTAGCAAAAGAAATCAAAGAATAAATATGCTCTAAGGTCTAAAGATTCTCTCAACTATGTAAAATCCAAAATAGGGGCTGGGAAGGGCAGCTGCTCATTTGCATTCTTGGCATCCGGTGCTAACGACTGGGAGAAACTGTAAGAAATGCCGGTTGTGAGATGCATTAATGTTTAAAGGAAAATCGCACCTAACAGAATAACACCCTTTTTCTTTTTTTTTTTTTTGCATTTTTGCACTTTCTGTGCTCTTTAGACACATAGTTGAGATGCCCTCATACCAGACATTTTTTATACAGCATGTGTGTTTGTTTTTGTTACTATGCTGAGCTCTCCAGAGACTCTTTTCTAGGATGAGCTCTGCTCTCCCTCTTGTCCCACTACAGCTTCCTTGAAATGTCTCCCCTGCAAGGCTGGTTCTTCCTTTGGCCCAGGGTTTTCCTCTCTCAGACACAGGTGACTTCCCTGGGTGTTGCCCTCGCCTTTTATTCCCCAGTTTATGATGACTATTCCTCTCTTCATTCTCTCTTGAAATTGGAAAAAATGTAAATTATAAAGTTTTCCTTGCAGTAGAACATACCTGTTGAACTTTCTACCACAGCAATTCTTCTTTTCAGATTTGCAAAGCTTCTGAACGAATCTGAGCTGTAAATGCCGATACCTGGAGACCATTCGTGTTTAATAGAGAAAGTTTGGTTTGGGGAACTGAGCACAGAACTGGATGTATGAGTTGCTAAGCTTTCCCCATCTCTGCCTGTGATGATTTCTAAGCATATTTTGCCCTAACAGGGCTTGCTAGTGTTTATAATATCTCACTAATGTTTATAATATCTTCCAGCATTCAGTTGGTTAGAAGACAATGGTACACAACTCATCTTTTGGACTGGTCCCCAGTTAGATCACTGAAAAAAAAATGAAAAGATGAACAGCCTTTTGGCTGAGTTGGCAAAAGAGAGCCAGTGCCACATTTACACAAATGGCTTTGCTCTAACAGCTGGCCCCCAGCACAAAGCACAAATCCTTCCCGTATGCCTCAGTAGGGCAGCAGGATGGAAATTCCCACTCTCTGCTACTTTAGCAGAAAGTGAGAGGCTCTGATCTTGTGTTAAGAAATCATTACTCTTGTTTTCTGTGCTGAGATGCTCTTGAGATATAATGAAAAATTCAGAGCAACAGTGTTCTTTTATTTTCCCTGCCATTTGTGCACTTCTTGCCAGCACCTGAACCTATATAAACTAGGTGTTTGACTTATCACCTGATGCAGCTCTGCTTACGTATAGCTCCTGTCCTGTATTGTATTTGTGGTGGTGTTTCTCTGGCTTTATTTCCTCCAGCAAGCCTCTGTCTCCAGTAGCAAGACCAAAAAGATGAAATCCCAGCCCACTTGAAGTTAATGGCAAAACAATCATTGACTTTAACAGGGCCATAATTTCAGCGCCTAACACCATAAAGCAGCCTTTGGTACAATTGATTTCCTGAATTGCATTCACTAAATATATGGTTTATTCTAAGGGTTTCTGAATGCTGTTTGCTCAGAAAGTACCCGCAGCAGCTTCTGGCTTCTCTTCTCTTTTCTTTCCTCTGTAACAGCAAATGTCATTGTTATAATTTAACAAATTAATTTAAGGGTTTACCTGAATAAAGGATGGAATAATAATCTGTCTAAACATACAATGGCACCAAATCACCAGTACTAAGGTCCCATAGGATTCTCAAGACATTAGTAGCTGAAATTTCACAATCATACAGAAACCCACCCCATGCCCCAAAAGCAGGGCACAGAACTGTCTTCCTCAGTGGAAGTGGGTTTGAAACTCAAAGAATTGAGTCAAAATCAAGCTAAAACCCCTTACCAACTGGTTCAGGCATCAGGACTGACCCTGAATGTAAGCCTTTATTTTGAAGTTTAATTGAACTTGAACTGGAATTGAATCAGGGCAAGCTCAGTCTCATCTGGCCCCAAATCTGGACTCAGAAGCAAGTTTTGCTGGTTGGATTTCCTCCATGAAATTTGGATAGATGCATCTCAAGTTACTTTTATCAGCAACACCTCAAGCTGGATTTGCTGTGGTTAGTGTGAAGACAGGAAGCTGATTTATGGTTAGAGGAAGGATAGAAGAAATTAAGACTTCTTTAGAATAAGAGTAGATGGGATCATTTTTGCATGTAGCGAGTGGGAAGAACAGCACAGGGAGATGAACAACATGAATCAGAGGTGGCCCAACTGTGGTGTCAGGAGCATGCACTAGATGACTAGGACTAATCTGCATCCGGAAGGGTTTCCAAACTACAGCTGTGACCCTCCAGATCCTGCCCCTTACCCGAGAACAGACAACACTTTATCCAATAACACTGGCTTTTTTAGAAGTCTCACAATGGTATATATTTAGCACATTATTGCATAATTACATATCACAACATGTAATTACATATTGTAATATGTAATATTGCATATTAAATAGGATGCAGTTATCCTGTGTAGTGTATAATTCATCTAAGTATCAAGAGAACGTGGTTAAGTGCCTATAGTTTCTATGCAGAATGTAAACTCCTCTAATACAAATCAGTAGTAAAATCAGCATGACATATATTCAGAAGAAAATGGGTGAATAAAATTTTTATCCGTAAGTCACCCAGAGTAGAACAAATACCATGTTTCGGTCTGTACAATCAAAGAAGGAATCAGAAAATGAACCACTGAAAATCAATTAGCATCTTGTCTGAAAGCACTAATACACACGGATTTTTTTCAGACTCATAAAAACATGCAAAAGAGAAATGTCTCACCTGATGTCCGCAAAGCTGTCTAGACATGAAATGTAATGTCGCTGTTAGTAAATACATATACCCCTTAATCAAGCTATTGCAGGTAGAAACCCACAATTTTGTAAGAAAACGTCAAATAAAATTACAGTGCGGTTTATCAACAGGCGTTCTCTGTGAGTCTTTGATTATATTTATTGCAGGCATATTCTGCTGAGCTGAATCCCACTAATAGTATTAGGGGAAATATCTATTTGCTTGATTTGTGATAGTAGTCATTTTTATTTGAGTTCCAGCATCTCAATTGCAGTTGAAGCTTTGTTCAATGAAACCTAATAAAAGCACAGAAGGGGACCTCTTCCCTGCCTGTGTTGTAGTTTTGTCTCATGATGTACAGCACAGGTAAGTACAGGCAGGGCAGTGTATGCCCATTGATTTGGTGGCTTATGTGTATTAGAGACAAGATTTTATAATGTTGTGCTTTCGATTCCAGGCGGTGACCAGCTTTAGAGAGAGCAGATTGGAAGGAAACTGTGCTTTAAGCCAAGCTACACAAGGATTCATGTGAACAGGTTAGGAGTTTGTGCCAGATCTAAAGTTGCTAGCTGATTTATCCACCTTGTGGTAGGCTATTAGAAGAGAACAGGTTTATTAAACCCCTGGCTGAGCTAAATACGGTAGTTTCTGGAATATATGATGTGGTTATTCTTGAAAGAACCAAATGAAATGAAATTAGCTGAACTGCAATTAATTTGGTTTCTTCTGGTCTTATTTCATAGCATGTAAAACAAGGTAAAAAGAAGAGGCAGTTGCAGAAAGCTTATGACCTGCCCTCAGCTCTGGCAATCGGTCAAGCATTTCCATGTGACTGATGGATGGCAAGCATTTCCTGAAGCCCCCCCAGCCCCCTGAAGCTTTAATGAAGCACACCCGTGGCTAAGGTGACTTTTACACAGAGAATTGGTGCGGCCATTAAAACCATCCCCGGACCTGTACTTCTTCAAGCCTAGCCTTGGCAGCAGCCCACCCTTGGCGTGGGGGCACGGGGCTCTGCTGACCTGGTGGCTGCCCTGAGCAGAGGTTGGACATCCAGCTCTTGAAATGGCCCTGGTGCAGGCTGCTAAGGTGCAAGATATTTATAATTTGGAGGAGCTTTATGATGATGTATTTGTAATTTATGAGGTTTTTTTCCTGGTTTTGGGTTTTTTTTCCCACTGGCTACATTTTAAATCATTGATGTGATTCTCAGTCATTCTTGTGCCAGGATATAAATCACTCTCCTCCCAACAGCTATTCATGTGTCTGCAGCAAAGTGCTTTCTGTGTGGTAATTTGAAAGGCAATGAGGGAAAACTGGTACAGATCAATAATGTAGGCTTTTTTGGGTGTTTAGTGCAGAAAATGGAATGAAGGATATTCTTTGAGGATAAAACATCTGTTACGGCCCATCACAAATAGGAGAACTGGGATTTAATGGTAAGTCTGGCACGTGGCACTGTTATTGTCCTAACCAAATAAAGAGTATGTGTTTACAAGGAATACATTAATGCTTGATGAGGCATGGATAACACCATAAGATATCAGTTGCTTCATGTATTTATGAGGTGAACAGCGACTATTACTGATTTTGTAGAAAAGTCTATCTTGCATTAAAAGTCTTGTGATGAGGAATTTTATAGCCACAAGCACCAATGACATTAAAGAAGACAGAGCTAAATGCTGCAGAGTGCATAAGGAAGTATGTTATCTGAAAAAAAAAATGCTCTTAATGCTGTGCTGTGCTTTGAACTTTTTATTTTCCTCCTGTGAGGCTGAGGTGAGCAGACATAAATTCGGCCTTCCCAGGAGAGCCAAGCAGAGCAGCAGCTCTCTCTCCTTCGCCACAGTCGTTCTGCCTCTGAATCTTGCGATCTGCCCCCTCGCAACCCGAGTGTGGTACCCCTACTGCCACCGCCACCACCCTGCTTAAAAACAGCCAAAGTCTTCCCAGTTCCTTTCTGCAAGAGGTGGCCCCTGAGATGCCTCCTCGGAGCACTAAGGGAAAAGGTAGTGTGATTTACAGGATGCTTTTAGAAGAAATAACCCACATTCAGAATATCTGTGTAAAGGTTGCTTCTGCTTTTAGAGTATAATGTTATTTACTCTTTAAAAAGAGCTAAGGAGAAAGCTTTCTTACTTATGACAACATTTCTTAAACGGACTATCAAGGAACATCACATTGCATCTCCACCTGACCTGCAGAGGGGAGCCCTTTACGCAATTACCTCTATTTTTTGTGGTTTGGAGGGGGGCAGGGGTGTGGAGGTGTTAGCAGCAAAAGATGGATCTTGAAAAGAATAATTTTGGCAGTGTTGTGCTGTGCAACCTCTCAGCTTTCTGCTTCCACAACAGTCCAACATAGGAGTGCCCTGCGTCTGCTTTTTTTTTTTGGTGGAAGTAAGGTGTATTATTGTAACCCTTTTCTTACTCTAAGAAATAAGTCCCCTAAGCTGGCATGGCATGTAGTTTCTAGAATACTGTTCAATAGGGGATAAAAAATACTTTACTTGACACTTTATATTACTCCTGATTGCCAGCTTGAAAATTACAACAGCAGTGACATAAGCTGAAGACCTGTTCTGCTGGCCTGATTTGTAGGAAAACAATATATTTTTGTACAAGCTGTCATGGCAAAATCCCCTTGAAATGTTGCTCAACATGACTGGATTGCAGAGTCAGGTCCTCTTTGAATAAAAGTCTTTGACTTTCAGAAGAACTGAAGGAGTATGGTTTCATCATTATAGCAAAAATAGATGCCAATGAAGAAAAGATTAATTTTCCCATCTCTTGCTGAATCCTTGAAGACTTTTATATGATTCAGTGTGTTTTATGACCTGTGTTTCCAGGAATGCTGGCAGAAAACTGGGTAATCACTATTTCACCATCATGTCAGTTTTATTTTAACTAGTCTCCACTGATTTTGGAAAAATGAGGAGCAATAGGGGCCCTCAACCAGCTCTGTTTGTGTTTACCTCTGTCTGGTTCCCCAGTGTTGCCAGCCCGCCTGCTTTATCGACTTTAGGGCACACACAGGCCCTGTGAAATTACCCTGGGAGGGAGGAGCAGGGCAAAGCATGGACCAACTTTGTCCTCTAAGCAGAGGAGATGGGAGCCCTGCCAGCAGCCCGGCCAGCAAAATGAGCCATCCCAAATCCGCAGCTTGCTGTGTTTTCTGGCAAGCTGTTGTGCAGTACCATCGCTACGGTGTTCTCGCAAAGGCAGCTGCCTGGACTGTAAACTGGGAGTGAAACCCTGCCCCTTCCTCTTCCTCCCCTCCTGCACCTACCCCATTTAATATGCTTTTATAAGATGGTGAGATAAAAGAAATATGATTTTTTTTAGGCTGGCCAAGCAGGAATCTGCTATTGAGTTCATCACAAAGGAGTGCTGCACATGTGTACTCTGGGCATATGTATCCCGTGTTCTCTGGGCGCGATGCAGGTACACAAACATAAATCTCCGGTGCCCTCTTAAATGCCTTATACAGCCAAGCTGTCCTTAGGGGCTTGGCAGAAAGGACCTAGAGCTTAAAAGAGGCCTCTGCCCTCCAGAATGGTTTCTGGGTTATTCTTTCCTTTGTGTTCGGACCCTTTACAGCAAAATATTTTTACCAGTGTTCAAGAGAATATACGTTCCGAGTCTTAAATGCTGCCGTTTGGGTCAGTCTAGAAATCTTTCCAGCTGCCTCTAATCACAACCTGTGGCAGATGCTGAGGAAAAGGGTGACAGGAGAAGAATGTGAACAGAGTGACCTTGAATTTTTGATACTCCTCAGTTCCCAGAAATCAGCTGTTTTGGGGTTTTGGAGATAAGGGTTGCATACAGATGATCCTACAGAGGTGCCACCTATCCGCTGTTTGCTTAGCTGAACACTTTCTAAACCCTCTTTCCTGTGGGTGACTCTCACAACAGGCTGTCAGTGAATACCATGATACTACTCTATGCCATATAAAAAAGGACTTCCTTCTGCTTGCTTTTAAAATTGCTCTGGATAAGGTCATTGGGAACCCTTTAGCTCTTACATTACGAGAAATAGTAAGAATCATGACCCATTTAATCTGCTCCATAGCACTTAGGATTTTACAGACCTTTGCCATATCCTCCTGGGTATACTTCTCTCCAGGATAAAGAGTCATAGTCTATGGGGGTGGCCCTTAACATGGGAGCTACCTCATGCTTCCAATGATCCCTATTGCCCTTCCCACTACCTTTCACAGCTCTGTTAGACTGATCTGGAAATGGGGTGACAAGGGCTGCACGGGGTATCTGAATTGTGACTGCACTGTGAATTCACACAGTAGCATAATGGTGTTTTTTCTGTGCTCTTCTCCTTTTGACGGCTGCCAAATGTTACAATGCAGACTACATACCTGAGCAGACTTGCTTAGTGCCAGGTATCCAGCCAAACAGGTTTCAAAGACTTTGTAATAATTATTTAAATGATGCTAGTTCTTCCATACAGAATAGAATCTGATTTTTTATATTCTTTAGCTTATATCTAAAATATAGCACTGGGAAGAGAGGAAAAAAAAAAAGGCTTAGATCCCTTCTAATTGTGATTCCTGGTTTTCTGATGGGCCATTTGCAGCCTGGATGAGCTATATTGTGCTGGATTTTATAGCTGCAAGTGTTCCAGAATGAAATATTACTCATCCCAGACCTCAGGAACGTGTAATTATATGGAATAAAGCCCACAACTGAAGGAGGAGCTGGAAAACTTGTTTCTAAACCAGTTGTTGAAAGCTGGGTAGAGTTTGAAACATTAAGAGGTAATCTGAGGGAAGATGGATTAGTGACCAGAATTCAAGAAAAGCAGTCAGATGTGAATAATAAATTGCACTTCTTACAAGACTCTGTGGTTTCTCACATGGGCACTTACATGGTACATATAAAACTATACATATGAGGTATAGTTTCCAGACTCTTTTTTCTTTACTTTTTGTAACTCAATTTTATAGACAGAATTGATGTCACGTGTTTTGTCCACCTGATCACATCTGTATATCACAGCACAGCTCCAAGTGTCATGGACAATTTATATTTTAGTATTTATAGCCAATATGCTAAACACTAAGGCAATGGCCGTCAACCCTGACTGGGCCCATGGGCAGCAATGTTGAGCAAGTAACCACACCGCTAGTGACATTACACTTTGCTCTGCCTGTCAGCCTGGGCAGTAGCACGGCAGATCAATGTTTTACTTTTTAAATTGTTCATTGCCAGGAGCAACATCACAGGGCGTTGCTGCCTGCAGGCTGGCGTGGAGACCGTAAGTCAGGGAGCTATAATCTTTGTGCTTATCAATAATAAGGTGCGTGCCCGCACACTGACAGAGATCACATTCACAAAATACATTTTTCTTTCCTTTTCCATGCCACCAAGGGCAAAAGGGATGCATTGCAGTGGCCCCAGGAATGAAGTTTTGGAGACTGTATATGATCCACCTGTTTCAGGTAAGTAGATTCTGGGGTCTTGCTGTTTAGAAAGAATATCAGGCAGCAGGTCTGCCCCTAGAATGTGTACTTTTGGGATCCAGAGATAAGACACCAGTTCCAAACACAGAGAGTTTGAAAATATACGGGATTTGAAAACTGGAGGTAAAGCAACAGCAATTCAGACAAACCCACTTGGAACTTCTTTTTTCTGAGAAGATTATAGGCACTGCCAATAGACAATTTTTACTGGTTAAAACTTTAATGAAAAATGTATACATCCTATGGAAAATATTGATATTTTATTTTAAAGACCTCCCTGTGCCTGAAAATCCTGAAGGTTTTGGGGAAGAGAAAGGTAATTTTAAAAGTTTTTTCAAAGAAGATGAAAAGAATTCAACCACTGGTCCAGTTTTCTGACCAGTGCTAATCCATGCATTTGGATGGTACCGGTAGTCTCTTTGAGAACACCCCACATACCTTCTCCTGTTTTTTCTGTTCCTTCTATGTAGGATTAGGAGTGTTTTGTTTGAACTTTCCCCCTTATAGTAGGTGACAATTCTTTATGTATCGTTGATGTGAATTCAGGCAAACAGAGACTAAAACTCTGACAGCTTTTCCACTTGAGGTTCCTGTTGTCCCATGTACTTGTGACTAGATGTATTTTCTTATCTCTCTCATCACATTTCTGTGTCAGTGGCAGCTACTACAACATGGTCAAAAGACTCAACAAATCCAGGTCATACAACTGGTAGAAATTGTTTCATGCGACCTTCCAAATCTTTTTTTGTTATGTGTTACTTTATTACAGTCTTCTGCAAGCCTACAGGCTCAAACCTGACGTGCTTGCCAACATTTCCATTCCCTTACTTGGCCCATTCCATGCTGCTCTTCAGAGCAGCCTGTTTGGGCTTATTCCCTTCTCCTCAGAGCCAAGTCCATTGTAGGTAGGATTGCAAACCTCTCTGGAGGCTCCCTGAAGTCATCCTTTGTTCACCTCAAAATGGAAAAAACCCAACATTAAACTCAAAGATGTCTCTACACAGCCTCAGCAGTCACTTAACGGTGCCAAGCATCTCCAGATGACTGGGTGCATGCGCCATTGCGGTGTAAGGATCTTACGGACTCCACCTCTCACAAAAAGTTCTTTCTGTATCTGCAGTGCCTACAGACAGGCACTTCACAGAACACATGTCCCTTTCCTCAGGGGTCCTCTCAATCTTTGGTTTATCAAGGAAAGCTCACCATAAAGGTATGAGGGAGATGGGTTGCCGGGGGGCAGAAAAAATCATTACACAGTTTAAGCAAGTTCTTCTCATGTAGTCATTCCTACTGCTACCTGGTTTGAAGCTGGTTGACAGCATTGAATATAGGGAAACTCCATTAGTGATTATATTACTGCGTGTAAGACTGTCAAGTGTGGTTTGTTGTACTGGACATATACTGCTAGTTGTGCTGTTCGGGCTCAGCCTTGTGAACATCTTCCAGATTTGTGGCTAACTTAAATGAATAAATTTCTTCTTAGCGATATAAATCATAAAATAGATTGGCTAAGAACATCTGCCAACCAGCGAGCTAGGCCCTCAGGTGAAGGTGGCCTTGCCTTTTAGTTTAGCCATACACAAGTAACATTCTGATAAGAAATCTGAGGGACTACAGGGTAAATCACTATGGTTTCATTAATCAGTGCAGATAGCAGTTCTTTGTTAATTTCAGCTCTTCTAGCACAAGGATTGATAGAAAATTCTGTGGATTATATTTATCTTACGTTTCTGGGGGTATTTCTTTTCACCTTTGTTGAAGATAGACCACTGCAATTTCTGTGGCTATGTTGTTATAGAGCTCATCACTGAATACACCATTGCTCTTTGTAAGATTTTGATGTTTTACATAAAATATCCTAATATTTTGGCCATTCTGTTTCTGTCTGTTTCCCTTCCCTCTAGACAGGACTAAAATATGCCAGATAAAAAGTTGTAAAGACAGCACTAAAGGATTTTGTACTGATATAGAAAATGGGTTTTGTCTTTCCAGTTTCCCTGCTTAAACAATATCCACGTCTCTCTTCCTGACTGCCATGAAATGCTAATAACGCCAAAAGTCTTGCTGTGATAGCTTGATTTGAAATCTCTCTATATTTTGTCCCTGACTGTGATCTGAAGCTCTGAACTCTTTAGATTAGTAAAATCCAGAGGTGGAGTGCATGTGGAGATAACACCTGCTTGCAACTGATGTCAGCTTTCAAAGGGTAATCTCTTATGCATGAGCTGTATTTCACTGCATTTCTTGCTGTGATTGCTGAACATGTAGACATACCTCAAGCTAACTTTAAATGTCTCATTTGGGTAGGGCTACCCACAAAACAGAAGGTGCTTGGGGTTCAGCACAGGCTAAACCACCTGAATGTTTTTCTCAGTTGCTGGATGGATTTTGCTACCAGACAGAGCTAGTTTAAAACAAGGTTGAACATGTCTATATGTGTTTCAGTTATGGCTTTGACAACTGCAAATATGGGTCCCGACTAGCACAAAAGTCAATTAAAAAACTTCATAAATAGAAAAGTTGTCTCTTTATTTGCTCTTATAGAAATACTATATTCCGATGTTGATGTCCAAAATCCCAGTTTTACTGCCTGTCTTTCAGCAGTACATTAAGGATCTGATTCTTCATTCCATTATACCACTTACTGGAGTTGCTCATTATTTACTTTTGCGTAGAGCAGATAAGAACTGGGTGTCAGCCCTTTTGGTGTGTGGCTGCACAGGGTGCCCCAGGACACTATTCTTTTCTAACTGGTCTTTTCCAACTGACCTTGAAAGAAAGCTCATTTTAATGAGTGCAGCAAAATACATATGAAGGAGCTAAGTGACTTTTCTTGACATTTCTCCCACATATTTTCACCAGCTGAAAAACTGTATTTTGTTCCTTCTCTTCCCTCCCCATCTCCCAGCCCCCACCATCTTTTTTTTCTCTCCAGAATGATCTTTAACCAAAAATGCTTGCTGAAAAGCCAGGGAAGCCTCATACCTTCGTACAGGTCTTGGGGCCACTTTTCTCTTGCTGCTTAAAATGCCTCCTCTGGACCTGATTGTTTCAGGACTGCCTCCTTCCTTTTCCACATTGTCTTTGCAGGAAAACAAAGGGGCAACTTCCTTCCTGCTGTCCTCTCGATGGTCTTGCCAAAACTTGTTTTGATCAACTTGTGTTTATCAACTCTCCTTCCTGCCCACAGGACCAGCATTGTGTGGAAGGTTTTGTGTGTTAATTCTCCCACCCTTAGGCAAAGCAGGGAACAGTGAGACTTGGTGATACGCTGTAGTTACAACTGGTCTAGACTTAGCTTTTGATGAACCAGCCAAGTGAGCTCAATACACACTAAATTTAAAGGCTTCCTTCACTAAGAACCAGATGCTGCTGTAGATTTTCTCTCAATTCTGACTCTCTTCTCTTTCCCATGCTTTCCTTTTCCCTCCCAAATGACCTGTGAACTCCTCCCAACACTACACACCCCAGGCTCATACTCTCTCACCACACATACACAAACGCTTTCTCTCCTACTGGAGGCGACTTAGGACATCCTCACTTTCACCTGGAGGTGACTCCTAGCTTTACAGCTTTAATCTCTTCTTTGCTGCCCTTCATCTAATTTCTGGTCCATCTCATGTTTTCCAGTATAGGTTCATGTGATACCATTCTAGTGTTATCCAAAAAAAGCTGATTTCCTTCCAAAGAACTGGCACTACTTCTCTTGGAACTTGTCATCAATTTGATGGAAACAGTTAAGGAAATAATAATGAAAGTAGAACTGCAGTCAGATAGGAGGGAACAGTAGCCCTTGACTGATGGGGGTGGGAAGAGGAAATAGCCTGGAAGATAGATGAAATGGGGTAGGGAGCAGTAACCTCTTCGGCTGGCAAAAATGTAGAAGAAGGGTCTGTGGGTCTTAGTCTATAGCCTTACTAGTTCTGTGCTTGCGTTACAGCTCTAAGGCCAACAAGAAGCATCCCTCCGGTTCAGTCACTCCTGCAGTGCCACTGTCCTGCTTCCATTCAGCAAAAGTGACCTGCTCCATCCTCACATGCTGCGCTTCCAACTTTTTCAGCTTTTTGTCCGCAGCAAGCACTAAATGAAATTCAAAATAAAACAGAAGCATAAGCTAAACTGCACTCTGTTGTATTACAGCCATGCGTCCTGTAACCACAATAAAATACTACTGTGATAAATCTTTAAGCAGGGGTCAATAAAGCAATAATACTGTACAGTGGAAACTGATCATTTAACATAATGACTGATTTATTACACCATTAACTTGTCCTTAGCTTTGTCTTAGGGCAGTTTACTAAGTGAGTGCTTGTTAACTACTGTAATAAACTGTTTCTTAGGGGAAATACTTATATAAAAGTGTATGTTATTGACAGGTGTGAGATCAGTCCTTCAGTCTATCAGAACAGAAGAGTCTATAGTGCAAAAGAAAACCACATATAATATGAAAATTTTCATTTTATGGTATGATATCAAAGACAACATTCAAATGTATGAAAGTAAATACAATGAGTAAATAATAGGCTATAGTAACTGATGTTAAAAAATTAAGCCTTTGAGAGATTGATTTTTTGGTTTTGTTTAACTGCAGCAGGTAGGAAGTTGGTATGAGTGGCAAAATCCTGGCAGACAGTGCCTTCAGCCAGCATGTCTGGTCATGGTATTCCTGATTGGGATGCTGGAGACATGTTGTGGGAAGGTAGAGGATGGGGCTTGTCAAAGGTGATTGACAAGAACTTGAAAGCTTCATGAAAGGAGGTAATGTGACTGTGGTAGCAGGGTACAGGACTCAGAAACCAAGCAGCTGCTGTCCCAGAATCCCATACTTTCCTCAGGGTGGTCAGGAGGAACCAGTCCCTGACTCTTGCCCTCCCCAGCAGGAGAGCAGTCCCTTCACCAGTACCTATCCCATCCTTGTCACTGACATTGGAGTGCTTCAAAATGTTCTCTGCTGAAGAAGTGTGGGCGACCCCATCCCCAGGACTGGACATAGACCTCAGGGTGGATTATCCTCCATTGAGATGTGCTTACCAAGACAACTATTTATTTGCTCCAGAGTGGAGTCTTAGTGAACTAACATGTGCAGTGGAGATAGGACCTTAGTGTAGAACAGTGGGCTGACTGTAGGGATGTACCTTTAAGAACATATATGCAAGGGAATCAAATGTGTTTGTGACAGTTTTCTGACATGGAGGCCAGCTGGTGTGGAATGGCCTTTGATGGTACAATTAAACCTTTTAGCTTCCAAAACAGGTGTCAGCACTCAAACAGAGCATGGTCCCTGGCTTGTGCTCAGGAGAGAACTATTTTGGGAGAGTGCTATTTTCTATTGAATTCATGCCAGGGTCTTCTCCAACAGTACTGGGAGATGATTGAATTCTATTGCCCTGAAACATTTCCTGACACAAACTAATTTATTTTATGTATGAAGTTTTAGAGCTTTAGAGGGCTGAGACAAGTTATCTGGGATCTGTACAAACATCATGATATTTTTATTTCATGATAGCGTAGTTCCACTGACTTCAGTGAGATTACTTTACACTCATCCTGGTGTGATCACAATAAAAAATTTTCTCATGTTATTTTGGAAGAAAAATGTCCACTTTCTCCTGCTTATAACTCTGTCTTTTAAAATTTAATGCATGGGTAAAGCATGATAATAAGGTGGTTAAATGATGAACATGTCCCTACATAGGAAAATTAGCTATAACTTGGACATCAGCAGGGATGGGCTTGTTACAAATAAAGTTTATTAGTAGTGATGTACAAATCAGAAAAGATAAATATGGGAGAGGAAGCATCAGAAGGAGTAAGACAATAAGTATCTTGTGAGGGAGGTATTGTGGAGAGAGAGGAAAGAGCAGAAATGTGTGGAACAAGAAATAATGATACTGGAAGTAGAAATACACATGGAAAGAATCAGGAATGAGCAGAAATAAAGCAAAGATTAAGGCAGCATAGACATTATTCCAGGTGGCAGTCAGGAGACCTGGAAATACAGAAACGTTAATGGACAGGGAGATAAAGTAAGCAAACTTATAAGGTAGTGATGGGAGAAGCGAGGTGGTAGGTGAAGGAATGAGGTATGTGCCTGGTTTGAAGGAGGCACTTGAGGCTTGGGAGTGGGGACACATTGAGGAGAAATCTGGATACAGCAAGGAGAATGGAGAGGCTGAGATGTGGGGCTCACGTGAGGAACTGGAGGGGTCAGAGTGCTTGGGAAACACGAAGAAAGAGAAGGAGCCCTCGACACTGGAGAAAATGTTGCCAGAAAAAGCCCTAGCAGGAGGATAAGGGACCGTCAATGGAAGCTCTGGCATATCCACAAGTGGGCCATGTTGGTGGGAGAGGAAGGTGGATCATCTGCCGTGGTTTGCTCTGAAATAGCGAAAAAGGAGAAGGTAGCAGGTAGGCTGTGCTGGAGGGGAGAAGGAGAGGAAACTTAGACAGAGTCCCTGTTGGATGTAACAAAGTGTGTGACATGCTAGGCTTTAAAATGGTTATAAATCAGCGTCAGGAACAAGTCTGCCAACAAATGTAGGACGAGCCAAATAGAAACAGAATACCTCACTGTCATCCTGGGAAAAACCACATTTTTAAATGCTGCCTGCCTCCTACATGAAGCTGAATACATCTGAAAATATCTCCTAATTTGCATACAAATAGCTACATAAATTGGCTGTGATCTTGTTTTTGGTTGTAAACAGAGGCATGGGAACAGGAGGCAGCACAGTGCAGTATATGTTGTGCTGGGCTCATTTTGCAGCTCTGCTCCAGCCTCACCTTCTGGCCTTGGGTGGGAGGCCTCTCAGACAAAAAATGGCAGAAAGAATTTTTTATGTTCAAGAGGAGCGCAGGAGTAGCTAACAGGGACACGGGAGACCATATCCTTGAGAGAGCTAAGTCTTTCTGGGATACTTAAAGTAGGACTGTCTTCCTTAATTTTGGATACTGAAAAGTTATGCACTTAATTCTGAGACAATTACCTTAGGTTTGATTGATACTGAATGGAGCTAGATAGGTGGAAAGCTGTTCTTCTGACCTATTATAAATGACTGTCTGAGCATAAGATGAATTGCCCTTGGGAGATGGGATCCATTAACAGTCATAAAAGGAACACAGTGTAAGTGCATTGGATTCAAATGTCCAAACGGTAGGTGTCTGAATTACAGCAGATGACTCCAACCTAAATTGTCTTTCTTTCAGGAATTTGTCTGAAAATACATAGTGGCAATACTTAACATTCTCTGTAAATATTTTTGAGAGCTTGAAATGTGACATGTAAACATACATATTATTAGTAGTAAAAAGATCCTCAAATTTCACATTTTTAGCACTTGAAAGGTCAAATTTTGTGACAACTAAACCATTGAAATCTCAACATTTCAAACCGGTTTTCTCACTCTTTTTTCCCTCCAACTTTAATAGTTGAAAACAAAAATATGTATGTGTAACTTTTATGCAGGCCAAATCACACTGCATGCAGATGATTAAGTTTTCTTCTATGAATATTAAGTCTATTATTAGAAAGTAGCTTCTTTGGCACAGTTATTCAAAATCTAAATAGAAATAAATTCTTTTTATAAATATAGGCTCTCACATACACTGGAAATAAATATTTTTTTGATTAAGTTATTTCCCAGACACCACTTGGAAATGGTTTTACTGAAAGATGACATAATGTGTGGGATCCATGTTAGATTTATTTAACCATCCACACTTTCTTGACTAAATCTAAACCATTTGGTTCCCTCTAGAGCTGATAGAGAAGTGTCTCCAAAACGGCAACTCACCCCATACTAAAATGGGCACCCAAGGCGGCTGAAATAAATCAGTCTTTGTAGGTGCATGTTTCCCCACTGACTTCCAAGAGAGCACAGTTTAGGCTAAGAGGATATTTACATGTCTACAGTGAAGACAAATGTCTCATGCAGAGTGCTCTATCTGAAGAATCATTGCCATTGATTTCAAAAGACCCCAGGATTACCAGTGTTACTCTTGCCTCCACAGCATCCTCTCCAGGAATTTGGAAGTAGTGAGACTGCCGGCATCACTGAATCCACTCCTGCATCACAAGCAGTGATGACAAAAGCCACGTCTTTGGAAACTTTCTTAAATGCAGTCAGGTTCTGCGACTCCTCAATCCTGCAGCATACTCATCCTTTTGGGAGGCTGGTGTATAGCATCAGTTTTATTTGGTTTTAATTTTGCCAGTATTGCTTGTTCCAGCAAGAAGAATGAACACCAGATCTTTGCTGTTCCTTCCCTGGTCCTTTCCGGCTTGAGGCCCTCTCACTGCATACCTGTCCTTTCGGCAAACTGCACAGCCCTCTGTGCTCTGGATGTGCTCGGCTGACAAACCTGATGGATCTCCTTAGTAAGAGCCTACAACAATGTTCAGGCTGGTTTTTTTTTCTGATATTGATCTGCATGTGTTGTCTTTTCTCTTCCTCTTTGCCTTTTGGCTGTACGTCTCCCTCTTTTCTGTTTTGATGCTGAATAGTCTGCATTTCAGTTCATATTCTTCCCCAGTTTCTGGCTTTCAAATACCTCAATCATCTTCCATTGCTTTACCACAGGGCTAGTTTCTCTCATACTCATTGTCACCTTGCCTCCTGCTTTTTTTGCCTGTTTAACCTTTGTATTCTCCAGTATAGTGAACCTGTTCCTCAGAAGTATCTTTCTCTATAGCACACTGCTTTTTCTGGTTTGTTGTCATGTTCATGCTTCCATTTGTGGGCAACCATCTTCATGTAAATTATGCCTGTGTTTTTGTGTCCTCCTGTACTTTTCCTGCTTCTCCAACACAGATACCTCCACTAAAACATGTCTAAAGACCTCATTCCTTAGACAAATATCTGAAAAACCTGTCAGTGCAGTGTTTGTGAGGTGGTCTCTGGTGTCTGAGCAAAATGGTTCCATAAAATACCAGAATAGTTTCTTGAGTTATCTCCATTGAAGGGTGGTTGTTACACCCATCAGTTTCCAGGAGGTCCAGCCCTACCCATAACAATAAATAATTCCCTTGCTAGAACTCCTATGTTGTTGTCCCGTTGTTAGAGCTGAGCTGTCTCAGAGCCACAGGAAGTCAAAGCCTTTTAACTGTGCTTAGCATTAAATTGTTGCAGGTGGTTAAATGTTTTGCCCAGATAGTGTTGCAGGCTTGGAATCACCTAGCACAAATACAACCCTGTCGTCAGCTTTAGACACAGAGAGGGAGGCCACTTCCATGCCTTTGATTTTCACGGCATAATGTACATCAATATTTATGTCACGGGTCTAAAAACAGGAACAAAGCAGAAAGCACATAGGAAAGCTTATGAGGGAGAAATGAAGGAGAAATACCAAGAGGACCTGGGCAGAAAACACCCCTGCTATGTTCATTTGAGAGGGTTGGGTCTTTCCTGCAGGTCCTCTCTGATGGGCCGGACGTTGTGCTGTCCCTTTCCCTGGCAGCAGATACTAAGTCGGAGGATAGCCTCAGCCTTGTGGAGAATTCTTCTGATACTACAGGGCCTGCAGGTCTATGGCAGCAGAGCCACCTTCTTTGCTCAGTTCATGAGGTGGGTTCAGGATGAGAGGTAAGGGCATTTGTACACAAGGGGCTCAAGGCTATGTGGGCAAGCTTTTACAGAACTTCATGTGAACTTTGCCAAAAGGTTGGCAGCTTTAGACTAAATAATTTTCCATAACCTCCCACTGTGAGATGAAATCAAGTTTCTGACAGTGGCAGCCACTGAAAGATGATATAGATCTGTAGCTCTAGCAGAAAGGAGATTGGTATGGAGAGTAAATGAGGAGGGGATGTTGGGGCTGAGAGGCAGAGGTACACTGAGACCAGTGCTGACTGCAGCTATCCACTTTCTTTTTCTGGTAAGCAATTTATGACTTGAAAACATTCAAAATTCGAACTGAAACCAGCAGCAAATTTAGGTCAAATTGAAAGAAGAGCCCTGAGTGAAGAAAAGCGAGCAAAGAAAAAAAAACAAAAAAGTGTTGGCAATGTCAAAAAGATTAGTTTCGGCATTTTCCAAAACACAGCGTTTCTTTTTTTTTTTTTTTTTTTTTTTTTGAGCTGGATTCAAAAAGAGCATCTGCTGAAGGAATTCCAGCTCTCATAATCCTGGTGATTAAGGCACGAGCCCAACATGCTGAAGACCCAAAAGCCAATCCCTATCTGATTCTGAAAGGGAATTTGGATATCTACTTTCTTCTTCCAAGGAGGCCTTTCCCACTGAGCAATCACGTATTGCATCTTTAGTTATTCTTTCTGCTGGGCCAGTTCCATTTTGAAATCAAATTGTTATAAACATATATTCACTGGAAAGGAGAGACTTCATAGGCTGGGAGTCTAAAGGAAGGAAAACTGAGCTCAACTCTTTCTTCCAAGTCTCATGGCAAGGGGGAGTTGGACCCAGACAAGTGCTTTAATCAACTCACTCTGGAGAGAGGCGACAAATGCTGCCGCATCCTTTTTGTGGTTTTTTGAATAGCTCCACAGACTAGCTTTTAATGCACGCTATTTTTTTTATTTTTTTTACTTTTTTTTCTTTTAAAGCTGTAATATCTGGAAAAGAAAAGAAACCTATAATTTCCAACTGAATAAAATTTTTCATGTTTTGTTCTATCCAAAAACTGGTTTATTCATTTTGTGACAGTTTTTTTCCCCAAATTTTCATTTTGCTTTCTCAACTTTTCAGTTTGCATGCTGAACCAAATAATAAGTCATTCCTGTGGCATGTATTCAGTTTCCTACTGGACTTCCAATCCAGTGGAAATCTGTAAAGGAGAAACATATATTTTACATTTTCTTTTCTCCATAGGAGTGCGTGACCGAATCTTCCTTTTGTTTAGGTCCTTCTCTAATTGCACTGCCCTGATTTTCTAAAATCACCATTTCTGCATCAGAAATAATGACCTCATGGTCTGGCCCATTAAAAATAACTCAAGAAATGCACAAACCCCACAGATTATATTACTCTCCCATTATTCCATTTTTCTGGGAACTTTTTCTTTCTGTCATGCTTTATTGTACAAGAATGATAATAAAATAGTTCTGCAATAATTTCTAGGCTGTTTTGCATAGTGTACTGTGCATAGTTTTTTAATGTATCAAATCCTTTAATCCTTGAAGTAGGAAACATATCCTAACATTACAGCATTGGCCTTGCAGGAACTTGTGGGAATGAAGGATTTAGAAAGTCTATGGTAAAGGGATTACGACACATTACTATTGCTTAATGACTATTACTATGTGCAAATTCAGATGCCAGTGTGAAATCAACACATTCAGCGAGTAGTAGGGGAGATAAAATAGAGAGGAAAAACTACGGTCAGTAAATTTTTTAACTAGGAGCCAGGCTATTTGCAGGAGGATGTAATTTGTTTTATTAGCATGTGGCAAGTCAGATCTCAGGCATGTCAAATCTTCTTCTGGATGTATGAAAGTCTGTGCTGACTGTCAAGGGAGTGAAAAGAGCAACTTGTGTACTGACTTGGCTAAATATGGGCTGCATTCCTATTACCTGTTATCTGCATGCTTGATGTGGAGGACTCCAGTGAAGAAGGCTGGGCATGCCCTACTGCTCATCCAGGGCCTTCCTTGTTGCCATGGTGGTTCTCACCAGTGGGCTAAGATACAGGAGCCCAGCGACTGAGGTAGAGTTTTCCATGCAGCTGTGCACAGTGTCTCTAGCTACTGGGCAGCTGACAATTATGATGCAAAACCACAGCTCAAAATAGAGGACTAATGATGGAGATGAGCAAGAGGGGCTCTTGAGCTCTGGCTTGCTGCATGCTCTCACTTTCCTGTGTTTCACATATTCTCAACTATTGAAATAAAGATGATGGTAATTAACTGTCTACCTTACATAGGTGGTGTGAAGTTTAATTAGCGCATGTACTATTCAGTTGCAAGATAGCTTAGTGTTGTATTGCTGTAGTGGCACTTTTTAATATTGTATGAGAAGCAAGACATGATACTCAGAAGCTGCTTGTATCTGAAAAGTGGGAGAGGCAGAGGATGGTGAATTAAGGGAGCTCTTGCTGGCATGGCTTTCCATATGTTGATAGTAATGGTCTGGAATGAAAAGACTAATCAGTAAAAACATCTTTGTTAAATCTTTCCATTAGGAATAAAGTAATTTTGGACCATTACCAAATGTACACAGAAATACTTGCATGTCTAGTGACCTATTGGATGTAATACAGTAAGACTACCTCAATAGCAATAACATTTTTGACAAGAAATTTAACTCTCAAATCTTCTGCTCTTGGTGTAAACAGTGCTTTTATAGTCTGCTTGGCAGTGAAGGTAATTATCTCCTAATGAACAGAGACTTATGGTTAGGGAAAAAATCATGATAGAGGAAGAGAAGTAACTATTTTTTTAATGGAATTATACATGTCTTGCTCTTATTATCATAATTAGCTTTTCTCCTGTTATGCTTTTTTTCTATATTCTAGTAGACTATTAAATCAATAACAGTCTCTACAGTGTCTGAAAAAAAGTTCAAGGCAAATGAACTTTCCCATATGGATGCAATATTTGCAGCCATAAATAAATTCTTAAGGTTTTTGTCAGGCTTTTCACACACCCACAGATTCTGCTATCAGCCAGTAAATCTTTGTTTAAGACACTATGAGATCAGATTTCCCTGGACAAAGTGTTGGCCAAAACAGGGAGAAAATAACATTGCAGAGAAACTAGTATCTCCAAGTTCTGCCTTCCCTTCCACCCCAAGCAAAGTATTCTCTTCCCCTCTGCTTTTCTTCAGGATTTCCTACCATGGTGTACTTGGAGTTGGGAAGGAGAAGCAGATAGTGCCCTCTGTATGCATTTTTTTCTGATAGCAGAGGGGACCTTACTGTTGGATAAATGGGATTTGAAAAGTCAGAGCTGCAGCAGGTCATGTGGAATCATTGCTGTCCTTTCCTCTCCTAGCAGGACATCTGTTCAGCTAGCTCAGTTTCATAGCTCAGTCCCTGCACAATAGCAAAAAAAAAAAAAGCCTCCTTGATTTCTCCAGCGATGTTTGAGAGTATCTCTTGAGATTCCTCTGCAGCATACACAGGGGTCCTATGAACGCTTTCAAAAAAGGTTTGCTTGCAGCTATTCACATAATACTTCATACAATACTGTACTTTGCTACAGACCACAGCTCTTCACCTCTAAAAACTCTCCCTGGGAGTCAGAGATGCAGATGCTAAAGCAGTGCAGTTGCAGAGAATGCTATGGTCTAATCAGTGACTCCTTTAGACAAAATAAAACGGTACTGTCTTTATCAGAAAGGAAGAATAAGAAGTATAGAACCATATAATCTTCCTGGAAGTCAGAGCAATGCTCTGTATGATGTTTAATCCTGAATAACCTATTTATTTTTGCACCTAGGGATGTTAGTGATTTCCTATTTTGGGGAGTTGCTTCTCTTCCACAAGATACTTCCTTTAGCCTGCTTTCCTTTTGAAGCCATAGCAACTGTAGCCATGGCATTTACCACCTATAAGATTTATTAATGCTCCATGGTTGAGCTGGCTTTAGTAATTAACAGATGAAAGGCAACAGCTCAATAACAATAATACCTCTAATCAGCAGGATGTATTTTATATGTGTGCTGGACTTCTGTACACAAGAAGAATCTGATGATGTCAGCTACAGATTAGTTCCTACAATCACAGAAAAATAAATTCCACAGAGGGAGTCTGTAAAGTCCCTGCTCATCCTCCTGCCCTGAAGTGGGATAATTTACAGAATTAGTTATTGCTCTGCTGACATCCTGACTGAAGTTTGCACAACCTGTTCTCACAACGCTCCGTGACAGAGATTCCCCCACCTACCAAGGCAGATTTGACAGTCTCTCCAGTGCTCTGTTATCCTCACTGTTTAGCCTTTTCATCCTGATGTTCAACTGCATTTGCACTGTAGTTTGCACCCCTTAATTCTTGTACTATCCAACACAGACATGGAGAACAGCTTTAATACCCTTTCCTTAACACAATCTTACATGAAATCAAATGCTATTGTGGGAAAACAGTAAAAATGAGAGACATATGCCTGCAAACCATCTTTCAGATGAATGGTTTATTAGCTTCAATGAGCCAGCTTACGTGATTCAAGGTCCTGCTCACAAGTAGAGTTTTGCAGCCTGACTAGCATGGCTAGCTAAATCTCCAGCTGGTGGTTTCTGTGGGCCCAGTATGTATCTAATAGCAATAATTTTGTGATGGAATTAAGAAGCACCAAGTGATACGGAAGATACAACTCCTACACCAAACACTGATGGGACTTTTACATTACTTGATTAAACATAAAATATGGTAGGCCTATTTCCAGATTAAATCTTATATGGACTGTTTTTCAGTGATTTTAGAATAAATCTTCTAATGCATCTTTAGCAGTAGTTTATAGCACTTAGGAATTGGGGCATTACTGAAATTTACTTTAATTGAATGAAATCTGCCAGTAAGTCTGAAAAGAGATTGTATAAATACTGAATGCTGAATGCTCTTCTGCTCGCCTTTCTGTTATCATGCTTAGTCTTGATAGAATGACACTCAGTGAATCACAGATAGTAGCAGAATGGACTTTTACCCCTCTGACCTTTTATGTGATGCTGAGCAAATTGTTAATGAAAAAATTCCTCCTCCCTCTCCCCCCCCAAAAAAATTGTTTGCTTTTGAATTCTCAAAATGTAACCCCATCCAAGTCAGATTGCAATAACTGGTGAAGAAATTTACTGACAAGGTTTGTGTGTGTGTGTGTTTGTGTTTGAATAACCCCAAAAGGCTGACTACTCACACATAGAAGTACAGAAAAAGGAATTCAGATTCAGGAGATGTGGGACCAGGAGAATATAATCCCCCAAAATTGATGGGCTCACATTAAAGTTCACATTAAAGTACTTTTAATTTCAATGCTTAGGTGGGAGTCATCATGTTGCTCAGGAAGAAAATTGAATCTCTTGAAGTTTAAGCAGTGTATACAAGGGCATGAATCAAGTTCCTTTCAGAACTAGGATCCAAGACACCAGGCCTGTACATTCAACATGAGGTAAATCAGTAATTTTCTCAGATATGGTTTTGTACATCAGAGCTCATCACCTAACCCTTCGTTCTGTGTTTATACACTAGGCAGTAGGGCCTAAATTCTGCCCCACCTTTATCAGTTACATAAAAATCAGGATTTGACACTTCCCAAGATAGCAATGGTTGGAGTCATCTGGCAACCCAGTTTGTGTTCAGATCTTGCCTATGAAAAGCATCATGACAGATTTGAAAACAGAGACAGTATAACTGGGCATTACCTAGATAATGTGCCAGATGTGCAATTAAGTTTGATGCAGTATTAAACTCCCTATTCATCAATTAACAAATTTGGATATCTCAGCTATATCCTGCTGAAGAATTAGCCAATCAATGCCCCAAAGTGCAGTGCATGTTTTGAAACTCTCTATTAGTAAAACCATTAACAGATAGACATACATTAAGAAATCTCTCATGGGACTGAGCATCCAAATACCTCTCACAGCCCTACCATAGGACGGATAAGGCTGTATCTACACAGCAGAATTGAGGCAGGATCATAGCCTGAGCTGGAGTACCTGTGCTAATGTAATTTCAACAGGTTCAGTAATAACCAAGACAAGTGACAGTGTTGTCAAGTTTGTACTGCAGTGTAGCCACAAAAGTTTGCAAAGCTGCATCTTGCTACTGTTTTTTATCTGTTCTAGCAATTTCAAGGTAGGAGAGATGTGCCAGCTTCTGCTGCAAACACACATCCATTTAACCACAAACTGTGCACTGAAACATTGATTTCCATGCAAAAATGATGTGGGCTGGAGTGAGCTGTGTGATCCAGGAAGAGGAAAAAGTCCAGTTGGCAACTAATTTCCTGCTGCCTTTATTACTCCAAAAACTAAATCAATTTTTGTGTCTGGATGGGGTTGCTGAAAAGCACAACCTTTTTAAAAGCTACTTTTCTTCCCACTTCAAACCCATGAATCTAAAGAATTTCCACCCACTTCTCTCTGGAAGCATAGCTTTAGAAAGACAAAGAGATTGAAGTAGCCAAAGCCAGCATACGAGTAAGAATTTCCATTTGGTGAATACTACTCACATAAAAATAACTTCTTTAATGGGGAAAAAAAGTGGGAGGAAAATTATTCCGTAAGAGAAAAGTAGCCCATATACTTTATTTCTCATTAATGGTGGGGCTTTGTAGGCAGAGCAGTATATTATATCTTTGCATTTTCTCTCTCTGTGAACCATGGAACCATGAAATAAATTATGTGTATTTGCCTCCTTGAGCATCCTCCTCAGTTGCACTTTGCCCACTAATCTCTTCTGGAATTACTTCTAATATTCCAAACCTCTGTTGAGATGTCAAACAGCGTCCTCTTCTCCTGGTAGAAAAGAACCAACTACTACAAAAATGTTTCCTTCTTTTCCTCCAAAAACATATTTTTTGCACATGGGGTTTGAAAATGACAGTTCACCGTGGGTTTTATCTTTGACATGAATGGGTTCTCGATTTACAGTATTTTTAAGATCCAATAATTTGGGAAACACAAGAATTAATTGAAATTGGTGCCTTGTTAAGATACAGATCTGACAGTGTCTTAAGCCGGGGATGTGGAATTGATTTTTTTAGCTGGAGAAAAAAAGCCTGCGCCTATATAATTTTTACAGCTTTTTTTTTTTTTTTCCCTGTGTTTTGCCTAACAGGGCTGGTGGCATGAAAAAAAACCTCAGTGTGTGCATCTGTTGAGAAAACACAGAGTGGGTCTGTCATTAGATCCATCAGTATTCCCACAGGAGATTCCTACAGAAGAGTCCTGTAGGAATGGTGACTGGTCAAGCCATGAGAAACTCTAACGGGCTCTTTTAAAGAAAGTGTCATAATGCCAAGGAGAATTCCCTTGGCCATGTGCAAATATGACATGGGGCAAATTATTTCAGTATCTAGTCACTGCAATAGGCATGTGAATATAAGGTATGGTGTCTGGGGAAAGCCATGTGCACAAAAGTCCTCCCACAGCATGGTGTTTCCTTTGCAGGCATCTTGCCTCCTGTCTTTTGTTTCTGTTAACAGCATCAGGCCTCCTAGAAATAACCCGGAGAAATGCTGCCTGTCACATCACCCTGCTGCAAAAGCTGGTGGGGATGGATGGAGGTACCTGGCCCAAGTGCAAGGGGTGAGACAAAGCCAACTTTTTCTCCCTGAAAGGGAAGCCAGCTGGGCTGGCTCAGAGCTACCTGAAGCCTCTTGTACAGGGAAAATGGTATGTCTGAGTCATAGACGTGGTGGTCCTTCCATAACAGGGCAGGTGCATCCTATGGGCCTAACTTTTCAGAAAACTTAATGCTCATCAGAAGAAAACAAAACCCAAACAAATTCAATGTGCCCAGGTGGCCAAGAAGGCCAATGGCACGCTGGCTTGTATTGGGAATAGCGTGGCCAGCAGGAGTAGGGAAGCGATTGTGCCCCTGTACTCAGCACTGGTGAGGCTGCACCTCGAGTACTGTGTGCAGTTTTGGGCCCCTCACTACAAGAAGGACATTGAGGTGCTGGAGCATGTCCAGAAAAGGGCAATGAAGCTGGTGAAGGGTTTAGAGCACAAGACTTCTGAGGAACAGCTGAGGGAATTGGGGTTGTTTAGCCTGGAGAAGAGGAGGCTGAGGGGAGACCTTATCGCTCTCTACAACTACCTGAAAGGAGGTTGTAGCGAGGTGGCTCTTCATCTTTTCTCCCAAGTAACCAGCGATAGGATGAGAGGAAATGTCCTCAAGTTGCATCAGAAGAGGTTTACGTTCAGTATTAGAAAAAATGTCTTTGCTGAAAGAGTGGTCAGGCATTGGAACAGGCTGCCCAGAGAGGTGGTGGAGTCACCACCCCTGGAGGTGTTAAAAAAATGTGTAGGCATGGCACTTCAGGTGATGGTATAGGAGGCCTGGGGGTATTGGGTTGGTGGTTGGACTTGATGTTCTTAGCGGTCTTTTCCAACCTTAATAATTCTATGATTCTATGAAACACACACACACACAAAAAAACAAAAACAGAAAAAAACCCAAAAAAGCTCAGACATATAAGGAATTCTTTAATAGATATCAGTAACCTGGAGACTAATTGACACCTGCATTTTGTGGCAGCTTTTGAGAAGAAAAAATTAGACCACAAAAGGATTAACATTTTCTGTCAAAGATACTAGAAAGACCTGAGAAACAAGGTGAGGCTAAATTCAAGGGTTCTGAGTCTTCAGAAGAACGTAAAGGTAACACTGCTGGTATAAAGAAAAGCTTTTTATTGTAACAGCATGGAAGCAGTGGTCTAGATAAGACCAACTATGAAAGTACACTGTTTTGTTGCTTTGACTTCTTATATCTAAATGCTCTCTTATAAATATGAAGTAAACCACACCTATGTTTTGAAATACCATGGGTCATAGTATCTCTGGTTTCAGATTCTCAAAATGAAGCATAAAGGCACTTGAAATGACTTGGGTTTACCTGATAAAACAAAGGAGGGATACTCTGTGTACAGCAGCCAGATCCCAGTCTCAAGTAGTGTGAAGGCTTTGTGAAGACCATCACGAAGAGACCAGAAGGAAGAAATAAATATTGGAACTCTGTAAATGTGGCACAAGGATACTCCCACCAAGAAATAGCTTGGATACCTCACCCATTTTAAAGTATGATAGATTGAATGCCTTTTTAAAATACTTCAGGCTTAAAGAGATTTACTGAAGGCTAAGAGCAAATCAGCCTTGCAAAATCCCTATGGATGAAGGTGAGAAGCTTTTTTTGATGAGTACCATATTGGGATGAGCATGTGAATTATCTTTCAGCATTTTTTTCATTGTCCCCAGGCCTCAGAGAAAGAGCTGAATGAGTGAGATTTGCATAAGAATTTTGAAATGTTGCCCTATTGTTTTCTTAGAGGCTCTGTTTAATGTAGAAAACATCTGCCTGCCTTGAGTGCTCTGTGGATCATTTGGTTGTTTGAGAAATCCCATTTCACTCCTTCCTCCATTGCCTGGCTGGGAAGTGCTTGCTCTTGGTACCTGTCAGCCAAGAGAAAGAAGCAACAGGGGAAAAAACAGAAAGAAAGCAAGCTATTTTATGCACTTATCAACATACGTTTTTCTCCTGGGCATGGGAGTAACCAGAACTTGGCACATTCTGCGTCAGAGCAGTCCTAAGCACTCATGACAGTATTCAAGGCCAAATGTAACAGAGATAATAATAGATTCTAATTAGAGTCTTCAGAAAAACTATTTTGATTTCAATGGTGCCATTAGTAATATAAATAGTAGCACAGATTTTCTAGGCCTCATATTAAGGAGTGCATCCTTGGTTTGAACATTGTGGTTTGGAGCAAGGCTCTTCCTCCCTAGAATTTTCTTCCCCTCTGAGGAATTTTTTTTTCTTTCTGTTTTCTAGTACTTAAGTCTAACAGCCATTTAGGGATTACGGAATATACACTAGTTTTGCTTAACATTTGCTTAGCAGCTTTTGCATTATTACTTTTCTGTAATTAGAACACCTAGTGGCTGTGATGATAGACACTATGCATATTAGTGATACAGACAAATAATCTCCTTTTCACTCTTAAAAGGACAATATCTTTGCTCTTCTATTTGATGCTGGCTGTCTTACTGTGACTCTCAACATACTTTTCCTCATACCTTGTTTTGTTTTTTTTTTTAAAAAAGGAATAATTTTTCCTTATTCTGTTACTTGGCTTTTCATTACTCCCTGAAGGGCACACTTAAAATCAAGCTATTCTGCTTTTTATGGTGATGTTTTCTCTTTTCTATGTCTTCTACAAAGGTGCATAAGAAAAATGTTTCTTCACCTTTCAATTTTTCTCTGACATTGCTAACTCAGACAAAATTTATTTTAAAAAATCCAAAACATGTAGAACCACCAAGAAAAAAACCTCATAAGCAGCAGAAGAATATTAATCTTTCTTTGTTTGTGTGGCAGGAGCTACACTTTCCTTCCAGAAATTTGCACAGGAAAAGGCTGCATTAGCAACTGTCCTCCAGGTTAAACGGATGGGGTCCAGTTACTTTGGTATCTAATGCTTTAAGACGTTCAAGGGAGTCCTGCTTACCCAGACAGCTGCAGGTCTTCTGGGAGTCCTGTCTCATGTCTTAGATAACCAACTGGATTTCAAGTGGCATGACACATCTAAGTTTAGGTACCTGAATCACTTCCCAGTAGTCCAGACCTAGGACCCATACTATTACTTTTCTATGATTATATCACCTAGATCTCATGACAGAACAAAATGATCATCTAATCATAGGCACCTATTGCCATCTGAGGTGTCAGAGGCACCTCTGTAGGTAGGTAGACATGACGAGGATCTGCAGGACACTGTGCCCTCCAGGGCTGGCAGGGTTGTCTTCAACAAAGTGAGAGACCATATGGTATTTAGAAACACAACAGGCACCTATATTTAGGCACTGTGTCCCAACCTTAGTGCCTGTTTTGCTTCATCATGGTCTGTACTAAATCCTGAAATTCTGTGGATGTCCTAGGTGGCTGGAGGGGCTTTTCAATACTTTTCCTATTAGAACTGTTGATTTTAGATTGTCGTTTCTTGCAATGCTTTTTCTCTCCCTCTCTCTTCTCCTCCCTCCCCCCTGAGTAATTGCAAAGCATTTCATGAGGTATTCCCCAAAGGGGAAAGGTGTTGAATGTTTGACATAGACTTTTTCATCCATGTCTACTAGGCAGTGAAATTAAATATGTGTTAATAAAGAATAAGCATTTGTTTAGATTTATAACTTTAAAATATTTTTCTTTCTCTGTCAGCACTCTTTTTGCTCGTTTCATGCTGTAATTCTAAACTTTTTTACAATCACAGAGGCACTTTTATAAGTATGGTCTTTCTTTTAATCTACCACATGCACTGTATTTTATATAACACAAAGAAAAGCAGTGAAAAGGTGTCTGTTACAGTGACACAGCCCAACTAAGCTACCTGATGTGTCCCACCAGGTCCACATGAGGCTCCTTGGGCTTTTGCTCCCCTCTGCTTGCTTGCTTGCTAGCTAATAAGCAAACACAGCGCTGAGGTTGAAGTACAGGGCTTTAACTCATCTTAAAAGATCTGAGTGAGGAGTGTTAAGAGATCTGCTATTAAGGGTGTGAAGAGTGCTGCTTTTGTCTCTGCCGTACGCTTCCTGTGTGACCTTGGGAAAGTCACTCACTCTGAATTTCAGAAAAGGCTGTAGGAACTCAAGGTTCAGCTGAAAGCAGAAAGTGGCAAAGCTCTTGCTGAATCACCAGCAGCAAATGAGTCCCTGAGATACCAGATGCAGAAGGGGTCACTGACACTGCCAGATCTTCAGGTGGCCTTGCGTACCCAGGGTAGGACTAGCCAGGATGAAGGAAATAATACGTGTAACCGTGCCCTATCTCCTCCCATTTGCTTGGAACACTAGAGCCACTGGGAAAATCTCTGTGGCAGGATAGCACAAGAAATGATACTCTGGCTTCCCAGGCTTGAGTTAGTCTTAATGGTGTGGTCTTCCACACCACCTGTACCAAATAAAAAGGGGCTGTTGGCAAAGTGTCCTTGATTAATATTGTGCATTTTAGACTACTCAAATATCCAGAGATAAAAAGCCACTTGAGCATAGAAATGTGTTATCTAAATATGGCCGGGTTTATGTGGCATGGTGTGAAAGGTAGTATTACACTTCTGGTTTCTGCTGTAAAGGACTGCATGCATTTTTATTCTTATAAACATACGCATTTATTATATTATCCTAAACATGTAAGTACTGTCCTTGTCGTTGTTGTTTTCTGGAAGCTTGGCCAACACGCAGTCCCAAATGGTAAAATATAGACTATCCCTTCACCCAGAAAAGAGATTCCGTGGCTTGCAACTCAGGAGAAAGTTCTTACCCACTTATTTTTCTAGTGAACTGAGGTTGGTGTCCTGTTTAGGTTTGCTGTCCCATGTAAAAGCAACAAGAAGGTGGCCTGTTATAACATTGGTACAAACTACATACAGCATAGAGAGAGACAGAATTTAATACATTATGTTAGAAGGAGTGCTCTTTTCTACCTTCAGGCTGAAAAGTTTGGGCTTGCATTTTAATAAACCACAAAAAGATCATCCAGCCAATGTTTTTATGTGGCCTTGACAGTCTTCAGAAATGTTCTGGTGGCCTGGGGCCTGAGGGAGAAGAGTGGCATCCTTCAGAAGACACGGGGGGTTGGATGCCCAAAGAGACTGAAACACTCTGCTGTGAGAGAAAGTTGATGGCACATGTCAACGAGCAGAACAACTTTTTATGTGTGCGTTTGTCAATATCTTGGAAGTTGTGGGGTTTTTGGTTAAAAGCTGCAGGAGCTGTGAGCTGTGGATGTTATTGTGTGAAATACTGGGGCTACGAGGCTTGGTCACAGGTAGTAGCTCACCCCAAACTAACTGCCCTACCTGGCTGCCCTGGGGGTAGATGACTGGGGTGAAGAAGTGCCTGAGAGCTCTAGAAAAAGAAGGAAAGATAGGTCCTTTTTGGCATCCTTTTCGACCTCAGAGGTTTTATAAAGGCCATGCACATGCTGGGGTGAGACCCCAGCCTGAGACCTGCAGCCTGGCTACTAGACTAGACCAGTGAAGGTGGCCCAGGAGGCTGCACGCTTTGCTAATGCTGTTGGGCATCTGCCTCCTGCAACTGATGGGTGACAGTGTTGCAGCTGAGCAGGCTGACCATCAAGATCAGCAGCAGCTGTACTGAAACCTCTTTATACAGCAGTCTAACCATAGCATAGTTTTTTGAGTCCCAGAAGCTTGATGCACCCCACAGGGTCAGTAAACTGAATGGGGTGCAACTGAAGAGGAAGACAGTGACAAGCTGTGCCAGCAGTCACTGGTAATTAATAGGAGGAGGGTCTGATTTAAACAATAGATTTAGGGCCAACTCATAATATGTATTGTATTTTCCTTTCCTCCCTCTCCCTTCCTTCACCCCCAGCAGTTCCTTTTGCTTAAACAATTTCTTCAGCTCGCAGCTTGTGAGCTAGGAAGTATTGCTTATGGCTCAGTCAGGTTTCCCAGATTTCAAACAGTATTGGTGGGTTTCTTTGTAAGTACTCTTAATGACTGAAACTAGGCTTGTTGCCTGGTGAAAAGGGTAGAGGCATTTTTAGCAAGGTGGGAATTAATAGGATGAATGATCCCCCTTCTTCTGGCATCTGGGCATTTACTGTAACGATTGAAATAAAAACTGTGAGCTTTGGTTGAGAAGCGCATTGCTTTACTGTGAAATGTACGAACCTACTCCACACCATTGTCAGTGTATGTTCCAATATATACTTTGCTGTTCATGCATTTCTGCGCCTGACACAGGACAGCGGTGAGCTTGCTTGGGATGATGCATTTGCATGACATTCTCTGGATTCATGTATCTGCTTGCTTTTCTAACCTCACTTACCTGATAGTATAATTATTATTCCTTCAGCTAGACAATCAGTGATTTCTTCTGTGTATTTTCCAGTAGAACAAATATATAAAAACAGGCAGTTTTGAATTTAAACCCCCTATTTTTCTCACAGAATGAGCTTCCATCTACATTAGCAACTTTGTGCTTCTGCTGGAGATGTTACTGGGGAGGGAACCAGTCTGTTACCTAAATCTCACCTTCACTTTAGGTACTTTAGACACCTAAAATAAGATCCTTACAAAGCCAGTGAAGGAAGACAAGTGTCTTTTAATGCCTCCAGAGAAAAATCCTGTCTGCATAACTTAGGTGCCTAACCATAGATGGATGGGATTTCTTGACCACTGGAGGACTTTGAAGGCACTAGGAGTAGGATTTATTTGACTACATGTCAAATGTATAAGGTCTAAATGTATTGTAGGCATCAGAGAGCGGTCTTTGCATTTCCTGTGCAGTGAAAAGAGAGAATTAAACATTCCTATAGCACAATTCTCCTGAAGGTATTTTAACATTATCTGATCTGTGTTACAGAGGCAACTGCTTCTTTTATTTCACTAGGGTAGGGGGACTAGTTTGGATTAGGTGTTTTGGACCCTGCCCATAGTATGGGTATAGGGTTTTTTTGTTTGCTTTTGAATGTATAAAAAAATATTAAAGGTTAAAATAAGAAGGAGAGGAGAGGAATAGAACATGCCAACTTCGGGCAATTTAAAGCAGTTTTTTCAACCACAGGCAAACCTTTTTCCCTGTATTTTTGTCATGTGATCTTTTCTTCAACCTCTTTTTAAAAATCTAAATAAACGTTGAAAGTAAAATGTTTTGAAACAAAAAAATCTTGGCACGCAGGGAACTAACTATCCTGCCAAAAATAGGGTTTTTCAGTGATTTTGGTGTCTGAGGAGCTGAGGATTTCTGGAGAGTAGCCAGTTTCCAAACTGCTAGGCACATCACTGGGTTTTCCATGAGGAAATCCTAATTTAGGCAACATGGTTTTTGCTTTCAGTTTTTGGTATTGGATTTTTCCAAACTTTGAATTTTATTGGTTTCTCCTTTCATTGTCTTCTTTTACAATCACCCCCTTTTCCCTGCCTTATAACTCACTGAAGGAAGATTAGGACGAAAGGACAGAAAGTACTCAGAAAAACCCTCCTCTTATCTCTTATTCATGCTCTCATTTATTTCAGTGTAAAATACTGGAAAAAGATAAAAAGTCAAAGCATGTGGTAGTGAGGGAACAGATACATGCCTTTAAGCTCTTCACAGTTGAAAAAGTAAGAAAAGTAGAAAATATTTAAAAAGAATGAGAAATCAGGCCCGTTGGTTCAAAGCTGTTTATTGAAACTTGTCCCTAGGAACGAATGTCCCCTGAAAGAGAGTTTTTTAAGTGTGTTTATTGCTATTACAACAAGAAGCTACATGTTTTTAACCAATATTTCACAAACGGAGAGAAAGGTCTAGAATCAACGCATGTATCATCCTCTGTAAGTAGCTTAACTGACTTTGCCTGCCCAGCACTACACTTGACTGGTTGTCTCACCTCAGTTGGTGACACTGGTTGTCTCCAGCGTAGGTAGCTTTGTGCTTAGATTGCTATACAGTTAAGTTGCTGCACTAGTTTTTGAACATAGAAATTTACATTCATGTGATGTTTTAGTCACTTCAAATTTGAAAGTGGGTCTCCAAATTTTATTTTCCTGGATCTTCACGGGGTAAAGTCCATACCTTGTTAACACAATTTGTCAGCTCTCATGCCATCCCTCTATACAATAACACAATGACTGCTTTTCAGCTTCAGTGTTATTTCACTGGGTGGTGACTCTTACTGAGCTGGGCTTACCTGAGTATGGATAACCTGAATTACCTCTGTTGTAAATGCAGCTCAAGGTACAACAGACACGCTGCAAAATTAGCTCAAATTTTCACATGTAGTTAGAGGCCATACTTTCCTCAGAAATCCACAAATGAGGAGTTCATGGAATGATTTTCAGGGGAAAAAAAGCATTATTCTCAAGGAAAGTGGCAAGAGGATAGTGGGCCACAGAGTATGTCCTGATCACAGGGACAGTTCTTCAGTCTGAGGGTGCCAGGAGCGACTTCTTGAGCAGATATAGGTGTACCCCCCAGCTGCAGCCCAGCTCCATGAATGGATGTGTAATTAAATCATGGCTTCAACCTTGTATCTTTGCCCATGCAGCTTCAGTAGTTAGACCACTAATAGTCTCTTTTCTCAGGCTAGTCCAACCAGGCCTCTCTAAGACAAGCCTGTTGTAGGGGGGCCAGTCCTCATCAGTGGGGACATTAGTCACAGTGGTACTTGGACTCAAGGATCATGGAACAAACAGATCCTCCTAGAAGCTATGCTAAGGCACATGGGGGACAGAGAGGTGATTTGAGAACAGTCAGCATGGCTTCACCAAGGGCAAGTCCTGCCTGACCAACCTAGTTCTATGATGGAGTGACTACATGAGTGGACAAGGGAAGAGCTATGGATGTCATCTATCTGGACTTCTTTGACATAATCCCCCACAACACCCTTCTCTCTAAATTGGAGAGATATGGATTTGATGGGTGGACTATTTGGTGGATGAAGAATTGGTTGGATGATCTTATCCAGACAGGAGTGGTCCATGGCTCAATGTCCAGATGGAGATCAGTCACAAGTGGTGTCTCTCAGGGGTCTGTATTGGCATCTGTACTGTTTAATATCTTCATCAATGACACAGTGGGATCGAGTACACCCTCAGCAACTTTGCAGATGACACCAAGCTGAGCGGTGCGCTTGACACACCTCAGGGATGGGATGCCATCCAGAGGGACCTGGACAAGCTCAAGAAGTGGGTTCATGAGAACCTCATGAGGTTCAATAAGGCCAAGTGCAAGGTTCTGCACCTGGATCAGGGCAACTCTGGATATCAACACAGGCTGGGGGATGAAGGGACTGAGAGCAGCCCTGCAGAGAAGGACTTGGAGGTACTGGTTGAGGAAAAGCTGGACATGAGCCAGCAATGTGCGCTTGCAGCCCAGAAAGCCAACCGTATCCTGGGCTGCATCAAAACCAGTGTGGCCAGCAGGTCGAGGGAGGTGATTCTGCCCCTCTGCTCCGCTCTGGTGAGACTCCACCTGCAGCGCTGCATCCAGCTCTGGAGCCCTCAGCACAAGAAGGACATGGACCTGTTGGAGTGGGTCCAGAGAAGGGCCACAAAAATGATCCAAGGGCTGGAGCACCTCTCTTGTGAGGACAAGCTGAGAGAGCTGGGGTTGTTCAGCCTGGAGAAGACTGCAGGGACATCTTTTTGTGGCCTTCCAGTATTTAAAGGGGCTTTACAAGAAGGACGGGGACAAACTTTTAGCAGGGCCTGTAGTGATAGGACAAGGGCTAACGGTTTTTAATAGAAGAGGGTAGATTTAGAGTAGATACAAGGAATAATTTTTATGATGAGGGTGGTGAAACACTGGCACAGGTTGCCCAGAGAGGTGCCCAGATGCCCCATCCCTGGAAACATTCAAGGTCAGATTGAACAGGGCTCTGAACAACCTGATCTGGTTGAAGATGTGACTGCTCACTGCAGGAGGGGTTGGACTAGATGACCTTTAAAGGCCCCTTCCAGCCCAACCCATTCTATGATTCTGTGATTCTATGATAGGGCCAAGATTGGTTCCTGGCCTTTTTTTGGTTAGTATGAGAGACATAGCATGGGTTGTGCTAGCCACAGTCCTCAATTGGGAAATCAAGAGATCAGGATTATAGAAATCTAACTATAATTAAAAAGACCTAATGATGTCTGAATATGCTTCCTTGCTAGTTCAGTTTCTCTCACAGCCAAAGAGCCAGTCTACTCGGTGAGGCTCCGTGTTAAAACAGGTTTAACCCTGGTCACTGACATATGCTAACACAGCTGGATTCCTGTTTATGGCTCAAGGACCATAGTTTACCTGCTCATCTTGTTGGCAAGCAGGAAATAAAAAAAATTACAAAAATAATCAAAAAAGTAGTGTTACAAGACCAGACTCCACTGTGTTGTGGCACGGCCAGGCAGTCAAAGTCATGGAAAGCTAGTGTCATTCTACCTAATTTTAGACAGCTAAGGGAAATGTTTAATTAAGGAAAGTCCTTGTTCTCATTTTTTATAGATAATACAGACAATATGCAGAAAACTGTTGATGACTTAGATGTGCTGTATTACTCACTGGAAGTACCTTTCTCTCACTAATTAATTTACATAGACCTTAAAAGAAAAGCACCTCTGATGGCTTCCTGCAGCTTGGTGGGGTGAATTTAAGCTGCATACTGTAAGGGTCGGAAGAATTGCAGCCCTTCCATTTCTTGGAAGGCAGGCTGCAGTGCCAGAGACAGGATGAGAGAGAGGCCAGTCATCTTTCTTACCTTCCAGGTTACCCAGATAATGCTGCAGGCTAAACCTCTGCGGTGGGAAGGAGCCATGGTTTAGGATTCACAATCAGACAGCTATGGACCAGCACTGCTCTGTATCAACACTCACTGTTGTCTCTTCTTAAATAGTATAACCAAAATCTTGTCTAGTTCATGTTCAGGGAGGAAAATATCGTAATAAGGAGTTTTGAAGATAAAGAATAAAGGAGGGATGAAAGCCTTAGGTGCAAGGGCAGAAAGCCCCAGATAAATATGGCTTTGATTCCCTCTCTCTGGGCAGTTCTCCCTGGGGAGAGCTGAATCGCGTGTAAGTGGATCTTTCATTTACACCAGTGACTCTTAGGTGGGTTGTGTTGCTGGCTTTGTAAGAAACAACAAATTTAATTGTTTCTTAATACAGACATCCCTTCAGTGCTTTGAAATGAACAAAAAGACCCCATTTAATTCCACCAGGCTTTTTGTGTCATGACCTTTGTGCAGTGCTTGAGTTATACAGTAGGGAAAAGGTGTCCCTTTCTTGCATTACAGATTCATGAATTTTTAAACTCGCAGTATGGGGCAGCTGCTGTCAAGTAACAATGGAAAACTGGTGTTCTGTCCAGCTGTGCATAAATCCCAAGAGCGCAGACAGGAAGCAGTTGGACCTGAAATGAAAGGTATATCTCTGGTGCTACAAAAATAAAACAAGAGAGAATCTTCCCTCTTTCTTACCCTTCCCTATTTCTTGTCTCACCACTTCTACCTCATTAACTTTGTGTATCTAAACATTGTTTTCGTCCAACAGAAGTCACAGGAAGCATTTATGTTAATTAACAAAAATAAATCAGCATCAATGTAAATCTATTGGCTGTTATGCCTTTAAGCAGGAGAATGTGCTTGTGCTGAAACAGAAAACCCATAAAAGCTGGGAACTCTGTTGCATCTTCAACAACAACCTTTTAAAAATATCTGCCAGGGTTAATTTCATATGCTAGTTATAATTGTAGTTATAAGGAAATAAAATCTCTCCAGTCACCAAAGTCTGGTAAGGACATCTGTGTCTATACCAATATTTTTCTTTTAACTGAGAAGAGCAAAAAACCTGGACACTTTCCCTTATAATTACAGGACTTCCTTTTGTCTACTTTGTACATCTTATTTGTGGGGTTGCATATGCATAAGGCATTTCTAGGTGGACACTGCCACCTTTCCTGCTTCTAACAGAGGCTTCATCTTGCTAAACCAAGGTAGGAGCGTCATTGTGAGGGACCAGTGAGGAGCTGATGAAAAATCTTTTAACACCAGAATATCTCTATTGAATCCAGTTATCCCAGGGGAATCACAGTTAATTTCCCATTGCCTTTTCGAGATCAAGCTCGGGATCACTGTGTCTAAATATGCTTTGTTAGATTGATTACTGAAGGCAGTAATCTCTCTAGGGCTAAAGGCTTAAGCAGAAAATTTTGACTATTAATGAAATACATTAATGTTATGAATCTTTCTTATCTTTCAGTTATTTGTAATCCTGTGAGCTGTTATACCCTAATCATAAAAGAAAAGGATTCTAGAAAGTTCCCATTCAAAGGACCATGATATTAATCAAGCTGGTAAAAAATAATTTGTTAGTGTCAGTTTTTTACTGCAATTAACAACATTCATGTTTAGATTTTACCTAAATTTTGAAAAACACTTTTTTGTAGTTTCCTGATATAAAACAAACATAAGAACCTGAAATATGTGCCCTTTTTAAAAACATTTCACGTAAAGTGTTCAATTTGCTGTTTTTTTGCCAAAAGAGTCCTTTTTCTGTTAGAAAGCAGTAACCTGAAAATATACATTTGATAACAATTTTTTTTTCTGTAAAGTTATATACAGTGAATATGCAGTAGAATATGCAGATAAAGCTGAGGGGAAAGGTTTGTTTACTGATGACTGCATGTAAAACCAAGTGAAAGTGACGAAATCCTGATCCATTTGTTTATTACTTACAGACTTTCAGATTTTTCTGTGTTAAGATCGCAGCATCTCTTTATCCTTTCATATCACATTCCTCATTTAATGTTCTGTCACAATGTAAATGAACATCAAAATCTAGTGGTCTTTGAGTGTTTGCAACAACTTACAAGGAAGATTGGGCATCACTGTGGACAACTGGTAAAGCAAGGGAAGGTGTTATTCTGTTTGGTGAGCACCTGCACAGCATTTTCTAATAACACTGGAAGGAAAAAAACAATCCTGTTAACTTCTTCTAAAGTTCTAGAGACCTGGCACACATATTTGTTACTTTCACTCTGCCCTCAAAGACACAACACTAGAAAAATCAACTACCTACTTCTGAAGAGGGTTTGTCCTTGTCAATATAATAATAGGAAGGAACTGAATATTTCTATCTAATAGTGAATGTGTACACACAGGATAAACACTGCTTTCAGTGGGTTGTGTCCTCAGTTTCACTTTTCCTTTTCAAAGGGCTTTCACATCAACTCTTTTTATCATTCACAAATAAGATAACTGATGTTCTGGACACTTTCTTCCAAGTCTTTTTTTTTTGTACCCCAGGGAAATTTTCTAATGAATGCAATTAATTATGGTCTTGCCATTTTTTTCCATACTGTTCCCTGACTTTTTACTTCTGTTGGTGAAACCGTAGTAAAAACAGAGTAAGAAAGTAGTAATGGCACCAGATCAAAATGCTTCTAGGAAAGAAACTACAGGTAAAGGAAAGGATCAGATGCAAACAAAAGCAGTGTCTAGTTTCTGGCTGAGATTTGGCGTTCATACTGCTGCAATGACATGCTCTGAAAAGGAACCAGAAGTGTTACTAGGTCTTTTTACTTAGGCTGAGTAAAGGTTTCTGTTCATCACTGATACTGCTGAGATGATTTAACTCTTCTACAGTATTTTCTGTGTGGACGGACTTCCAGTCCATCTTGTCCATCTTGTAAATGGGCAAATGATTTTGGGTATATTTCTTTAATGTTCAAGGTTGAAATTTTAACATAAGTTTATTTCCTGGGAAATGAATGAAATTAAGTTGGATAATGGTGATATATCCTAGATTCATCCAGTCAATATTTCAATAGGAAACCACTTCAGATTTTGAATCTGAGTGTACTACTCCATTGACTCTTGAGTGGCTTTTTAAATCTATATGCCTTAATAACATAGCTAAGTTGAAGGAGTGGGAGCTTGTACCAAGTGCCCTTCTGGAAAGAATTGTCAGGATTTATCTAATAATTTCAGTCCTTTGTGGACTTAAGAAGAAATGTTCTGCCATTTTTAAAAGATAAGACTATTAGAAGTAACTACTTCTCTGGGTAAACTTGTGCATTATCTTGAGTTTTCTGGCCTTCTTTGGCCACTTACAAAAGAAAGTACCAGACATTGTCAAGCTTGGATTTAAATTATGAAGATGGGGTAGATGGGATACTGTATGGGTAGTTCTGCAGCTGCCAAACAAGGGTTATGGTAACTCACGTTTACCATAGTTATTATTCAGGAATCCCCTCCCATAAAATGTGAGTGTCAGCATAGAGAAACCTTGCCCAATTATCTCTATAGCCTTCATCATCACGTAATATTGCCCCAAACCAGTGTTCTTATTAAATGCTCAGAGCTCTCACATTATTCTTGCTTTAAGACGCTAGCGATTTGAGTGAAGGTTTGCCTTTTACATACATTTTGCAGTCCTGTTTGCTTACAGTAACCTGCTTGGAGGTCTATAGCACTTATTTCTGAGGATTATTTGCAGTGATTACTTGTACCTTTTTAACAGCTGTGGTTCAGGACAGAATTTTTCATCTGATACGCAGAAAGGTGTTAATTCTGATCAGCTGTTGTGTTTTCAAGATCTGTGCAAAATATGTTTATGCAGCCAAATGCAGAGTGAAGGATGAGCTTACTGAGGTGTAACAGCAGTGGAGAATGTGGGAAGCAGCAAAGAACAAGTTAGTAACTCCGCTTCCCCTTATGAAGGGAGAACAGGGTTGCTTGGAGGGAGGTTGTCTCTTGGCTGATGGAAGGAGAATTGGCAAGGTGTATCTAGTTGGCACAGGGTATCCTGAAGTCTCTGGCGTAAGCAGGAAAGTTGATTTGTGAAATGTTTGGGACCATGAGGTTTGCCTGTAATCTGAAACATCTCCAGTATTTACAATGAGGAAAGATATAAAATTTACAACCAGGAACGGTTTCAGATCACAAAGCACACCGTATCAGATAAGGGTGAGTGCAACACCAGTCTCGCTGGGGCAGCCTCACAGCTGCAGGACTACAGGCATATCAAAGAGGCAGGATCTTGCACAGACCACCAAGGGCCCCTAAGGAAGGCTGACGTCCTCTTAACTTTCCATGGAAAACTTATGCTTGCTAGAGATCTTCTCAAGGGATAACTAACAATCATGCTGCCTTAGTGTGAACAAATCATAAATAGAAAAGGTCTGACTTTGAAAGCAGTGGGGAAAGAAATAACAATTCTGAAAAACTCTTAAATGTGACTGATTAACTCTCATTCTGGAAGTAATCATGCTTATGGGTCTGATCCATTGACCAATGAGGTCAATGGAAACACATTTACTTCTATGGATCTTCAGTCAGGTAATCTATTCATGAAGTGTACTCTTTATTTGGCTTCTGTTGTCCCAAGAGAGGCAAACCACTTCTATACAAGAGTATCCCAGCTATTGTAGTGCAATGAACCAGGTCTATAGTCTAAATGCATTAAAAGGCAGAAACTGTAGAACAGTAGGATTCTTGAAAACATGGTTCTTTTGATAGTCTTTTGATAGTCTGATCCAAAATCAGAACTTCCCCTGTAACCTCTCCTTTTGGCAACTGCGGGCAATGTACTCCAGAAAATAATGTGCTCTTTTTCTTGTCATCCTCTGAGCTCAACATGTTTTAAATGGTACAATGCTATGTAGCAAATATTTCCCTTGATGCACTAAACATTTACTGGGGAAGTATCACAGCTCCTTTACCCCTCTTTGCTTGAAATGCACCTGGTACAGTGTTGCCTTGTGAGTGGGATATATACAGTGGGATAAAACTTACCTGAAAAATATCTAAAGATAAGCCTGAGAAGAATGTATACTCATTTACATGTATAAAAAGTTACAGCAGCTGCTGGTGTTCAGACACAATTATTTCTCATGAAAATGTTTGCATATTTCTTTTTTATTTTTGGTAGTGAAATCAGCCCGAGATATTGCGTCTGGGAAAGATCTGTCACTATCAGAAGTAGGCACCAAAAGGGACAAAAGAAATATAGTTCTCTAAGTGGAAATCCGTTGCATTGATATGACACTACCTACAGGTGAATGGATACTGCTTCCTCTGGTCCATCATGCTGAGAGGGCAGCTGCTATATATGAATCTGGGAGGTATTTGTTTTCTGTATCTTGTCTCCCTAGGGACATCTGTGGAATTAAATGGTTGGATCTAGGTTTAATTCTACAGCTTAGCATTGTTCTCAGAGTAGATCTGGGAAAAATTCAAACTGTGCTACATGCTGGTTCATAGAAGAATCTACTATTTCACCTAACTTGAATAAAAGATTTACTGAAAACCCCTGAAGAGATAGGAAAATCTTCAGAATACTCATTCATCCTCAGTCAATTATAGCAAAGGATCTGACTATTGAAACACACTCTCACAGCATTAGCATTGTAGGCTGAGACAGTCTTAGAGGCATTCACTCAGTTTAAAGTTAGTTAAAGGCAAGCATTTTCAAGTTTCTATTAGCAGGTAAAAGAGATTCAAACCAAATCCAACACTACTGAGATCTTTGCAAATACTAAACATAAAGCCTTAATCTCTACAGTTTCAATTTTTATTTAAGCCTAAATGTACATGTAGTATACCTGTGTTGTTGAACGAGTATTTATAGCAGTAGAGAGCATTGCCTGGTCTGCTGAAAAGCTTGATCACCTACCTGCTTACACTAGTTTCACCATGAAATACAGTGTTTCTAAAATGATATGTGTGATTAGAGACATGCTGTCAGGTTTGGAATTGAGACCAGGCTGCAGTAGGGAGTGTGGAAGAACTCCAGTTTACAGCTTTATGCCTGAACTGAGCTTTTCATTCTGGGCAAAAGCAAAAAAAAATCCTGATGTAAAGATGAAATTCATTTCACCTTCATCATCAGAGCTGAAGTGTGCTCAAGGTAGGTAAGATGTACATAGACTGCAGATGCAGCTTAGATGCTCTCAACGCATGTGACCACAAAGAGAAGTCACAGCACAGCCCCTTCTCTGCCTTTTCTGTGCATTACAGCTTTGACTCTAGTGTTGGTTCCACCAGCTCCTTTTTGCCAAGTGTGTGATGTGTCATGGCCATGAATATGTGTGTGTAATATCCGTGCAGCCTATCCTCTTGTCCTCCTTTGGCTTGCCTCCGCTTTCCTTTCGCACCCCATCGCCTGCAGAGTTCCTTCCGACTTGGCAGGGCATCCTTTGGTCTCTCACTGCTCCAGCCTCAGCAGATCCTAAGTGTTACAGTTGGACAGAGATTTTAGTTGGCCTTCAGCTCTACAGCTAGATTTGTCAGGATGTGGTTACAAAAAGAAAGCACCCTGGAAAATATGAGAAGACAAACCTGACAATGTGCTTGGGTGTACCACCATCTGCAGCATATGTTAGACAGGAGCAGCATGCAGAAATTCTGTCACCTTGCTCTCCACCCCTTTTCAAGATCACTTTCGAATATGTTGAAGTCTTATTCATGAACAAATGAACTGTGGAGTGTTTAATGAGGCAGTGTTATGTGTTGTGAAACTAGTATAAATTTCTGCCTTTTCAGTTTTCTGTGTCTGAGACTGACCCTTACTTTGTTTGCAATCCTTTCCTGCAAAATATGGAGGAAAAAAAAAGAATAAAATAGAACCCAATACTTAATCTACTTGAGGAAAAGAGACTTAACTTTTTTTTTTTTTTTAGGAAATAATGACTCATTTCACTTTGTACCTTAAGCATTTTGATGTATTGGACTGGTCTAGTGATTTAAGTAAAAATGTGCTTAAGTTCATAAAACCTTCTTATTCTTACTCTCTCTGTGTTGCTTCATAGAGCACACCATGATTTATAGATGCAGTTTTCTTTCTTTCTGCTGTGGCTGAAAAGTCACATAACCATCCTCTCTGACTTGGCTCAATGTTCTTCAGTTTTATAGTAGTTCAAGTACTAGAAGACCTGATTAAGAACATCTTGGAGACTTCATAGGATAACCACTTATAGGAGCTTTGTCTTCAGACAATGTCATCTAAAGGCCTGATATTTAACAAGCAATTAAAACAGAACTGAGAGGGTTTTGGTTTTTACCACAACACCATGGGGATAATTTCATGTCTTCAGTCATATAATTCAGATTCATGGTTTGGGGTAGAAAATGATAGCAGCTTGTTAGAAGCAGAACATTATTTATCATTCTAATAATCTGTAAGGCTTTGCTTAATACAATGCTGATTCTTTTCTTATGTCAGTGATAATATAACAAATATGAGCAACTCATTCACACACAAAATTTGTTCATTCTGAGCCTATGTTTTGCAAGGGTCATTATAACTATGCTGATGTGAACAACATGGGCTTGGAAGTTCACCTAGTATTCAGCAGTTTTTAGATGTTGGCCTCAAGTTCATTCTGATGGGAAAAATACTATTTTTTAAACAGACATTTATCCACTTACTTGTTTTTCATCAGAAAAGGTTACTCATCTCATGATGCAAACCTCTCGGGAAACCTGTCTTGTTCCACAAATATTTCTGCTGTCATTAGAAATGCTCATGGAATCTGTGTAAGTCATAAAATGTTTAGTTAGTGCTCTACAAAACGGAGATCTGTATTCCATTACAGCAGTCTCTTTTTTTTTTTTAAACGAGTATTTATCTTGAAGAGAAGCCTTGCAAATGGCACTTGATTCGGTTCATCAAATTCCCAGTTTCTCTGAAAAATACCAGTTATAACAGCACTATCCCAGCTTTGATCCATTAGCTGTTAGAGACATTCTTGGGTTTTTTCAGTTTGATTTTGATTGCAGGATGAGCTGTGTTATTTATATTCCTGAAAGGTTGACTGTGGTGAACAAAGACAAAGGATTTTTATAATGATCTAAGTAGCTAAGACCAAACTTTTTCTTAACTGGCACAGATTAACACTGTAGAAAAATGGCTGATCTTGCAGAAAGACATGATAAATGAAACTTTGGAGTCTTCCACTGTGTACACAGGCAGTCCTGAAGAATTTCAAGCTAGTACTCCTACCTGCATCACACTTGGGTCAATTAAGCTTCTGTTTCTCTTCTTTTTTATTCTTCATTTTTAAGTCATCACAGTATATAAGTTACTCAGACCACACCGGCATACTGTAACAGTTATTAAACTTTAGCCAGCGGTTTTGTATTAGAAATGTTCTATTTTTAGAAGTTTCTAACCAGACTATAAAAATAACTTTGGGCAGTCTTGGAGTTAGAAAGCCTCTGCAAAAGCATTGTGTTAAAAAATGTAATTAAAAATAGCAGGCTGTGTTTGGAAACAAGTAAATGCAACTAATTTATGTAAGAGCACTCTAGTCACCCTCTGGGTACTCTGACTTCCCTATCAAAACAGTATCTCAGTAAGATTTTGCTCATACATTTACTACACTACTTTACCAGCTTTGCGCAGAGTTCCTATATATATCTGCTGTATTCTTAGCATTTATTTTTTTTTAATTTATCTTTCCATGTACTTTGATCCACAAGCTCTTTTCACCCTGAAAGAACTGCATTGGTAAAGATGTGCAACTTAGGTGAGTGGTGGGCGATGCACACAGAACCGCGGAAGCTGGTAGCTTAGTCTTTCCAGTAGATAGTTGGAGGGGTTTTCCATCCTGCTGTACCTTTCCAGTTGCATTCCTGAGTGTCTGCAGAGCTGTGAAGAAGTCATGAGGGACTGTTGTGAAGGCCCTTTGCCATCCCTTTCTTCTGCCGCAGGGATGTTGGCAGAAGGGATGAGGCTTGAGTGGAGCTGTGCCAGCACTCAGACGCTGCAAAGATGAGAGCACCATTAGCCTTTACTGTGTGAGGAGAGGAAAAGAGAGAAGAAAGGAGTCCTGTGACCTAAATTTTCAATATCTAAATAAATCTAAGCGAGTTGTGCTTGTGGGGTGCTTTTTTTTTTTTTTCAAAGGGGGCTGTGGAGAGTGGGGGATGACTTGTGAGTGTTGTGTCTGTGTTGTTAGAAAGCTGCCAGCTCTGTTTTGGTTAGGCTGTTTTTTATAATTTCTACTGTTTTTGCTCACATGTTGGCCTGATTCTTCACGTCACGGAGGCACAGACAACAGAGGAACGGGTGTGATTCCTGGATCACTGAAGCATAATTGCTTTAAGCAATGAGCTAGCTCTTGTTACTCAGATTTTGTAAAATAGGCAGCAGGTCACTTAGACAACAAAGTTACCTACCTAGGGTCTGTTTTTTCCAGATCTGCCTACAAAAGAAGTCACCTGGCAGAGGAATCAGAAGGTTATAAAAAAGGATAACGGACCATTTTTAGCAGCTCAAGCTGACGAAGAGATATCTGCTCCAGGAGCTCAGCAGGGTGGAAGGGAAGCTGAATACAGACAGACCTAGAGGGAGGAAATAGATAATTTATTCTAGTTCTGGGGCACAGTTTTCAGATATTAGGGGTGGATTCAGCCCACCTGACTCAGGTGCTCAGCTTTCTGGTGTCTACTGAAGCAGCCCTAAAGCAGATGCTTTAGATCCCTCTCCAGTCACTGGGGGATGCAGCTGCTTGTGGAAATTTCCAGAGAGATCACATCTGCGTGAGGTGCCACATGATGGGTGGGATCCTACCCTTGGCAGATTAATAACTTTCAGTAACAACTTATAATTTGTCCTTTAAGTAAAAAGAGCTGTGTTTCGATTCCTTACAAAGGTTCTGTATAGGCGCATGTGTGTCTACTAATGGGTTAACATGCAAGGATGGAAGGCTCCTGTTTCTGGCATGCAAGAAGAATCTGAGAAGTTGGTACTTTGCCCTGGGATGTGCAACTGCATTTTGAGTTCTTCATCTCAGGAGTTTTGCAAGACAGAGGATGTGCTCTTTGGGAATATGCCACAGGGATTTAAGGGCTTCTAGACATAGCTTGGGCTCCAGAGGCTTGCAAGTGCTACACATGCAAGGTCTGAGTTCCCAGTAGACCACCTGAGCTTTCAAGAGAGGGTGTGTGATTAGGTTTTGTCCCCTGGGATAACGAGAATCTTCATTTCCTCCATGCATATTCAACGTTTATGTTCTTTTAGGCTTGATTGCTGTTTTCTTTTTATATGGAGAAGAGAAATATAAAGTCCTTGTTATTAACTTGAGTTTAAGAGTCTGAGAGTCTCTGAAATCTGGCTTTAAAATACATATTTTTCTAGGTTCTTTAAAATGTTATTCTGTAGAATGTAAGGGTGTAGTTACATGAATATTTTCTTCAGCACCAAAACAAGTTTAAACTATATCCTCAGGCAAATAAAACATTTGTAATGACACTGCTGGAAATTTCATAAACAATTTCAATTGCATACTTACAAGGAATATACTAATTTTAAGACAAAGGAGAGGTTAGTACTGAGTTATGCGTGGAAGTATCTATTAATCAAAGCAGCAATAGATGATCTCAAAGCAAAATACTTTTTCAAGCTTGCCAAAGAAAGCCTGGCGGACAAAACCAGCAGATCTGCTTGAACGTTTATGTTTCAGTGTTTCAGGCTGTTAATCACTTTGTCCCATTCGGAATTGAACGCTCTTTCAGATTAAAAGAATGCAGAAGTAACCAATGTTTAGGAATGGGAAGGCATATTTCCAAGGTGTGCTAGGACTATCATTCAGCTACATCCTAACAGAACGCCTGTATAGTCTTCATTTACAGAAGTAAATCTGTATTGTGTTCACGAATCTCTTCCTCCCTTTTAAAAATTAACAGGCTTCTGCTTCTAACACTTGTGGACAGCTCTTAAAAATATGAACCAAATGTAAAGTCATACACTGTTATTTTCCCGAGTTAGCTGGCAGCCTGAAATTATAGGGCTTGGCCAATTTCTTTAATAAAGGGCTTGACTGAGAAACCCTGGAAACTGATGAAATGCCAACATAGACTCTTGCTGCAGAAGTACATAGTTAATGTATGCCTCCTAGAATCCAAATATATATATGTGCCTTGCAAGTTTCCAGCAAATCTCAGCTTGAATGTACTCAGCCACCAAGATCTTCATCTTCCTGTTCCCACCCTGTCCCACGTTCTGCAGGCACAGGAGCATGGCAGGCAAGGTAAGAGCAGAAAATGTCGTCTTCTCCATCCCAGTAATGATCACAGAAAATGTACTTGGATTACCTCTGGCAGCAGGCTGTCTGACCTTTTTTAAAAAGACCTTCACTGCAGACGATGAGTAATTTCCAGTGTAAAAATCCCCAAAACTCCTTAAAAAATAAAAAAATATCTGTTATATCAGTGTGTGATCCTACTATCCTTACTGCAGCATTTAGCTGTGCTTATTAAGGACAAAATAGGGGTAGGATTATGCTACTTTGGTTTTAACCCTTTAGTCTGCTCAGATAAAACTGTAGTCTGACTCAAGAAGGCAGTTCCTTTGCTCCTTTATTTCCAACATTTTAGCTACATTGTTATGAGTGCATTCACTAATACTATGTGACCGTGGCAGGATTAGTCACATGAATAAGGAGAAGAGGCTTGGGTAAAATTAGAAACTAAGCAATGGAATATATTTTCTTGTACTACAAAAAGCCATGGCTCCACTCTAAAGTGGCACTGGAACTATAAAATGTGGGTTTGTTTAACTTTGTTGAGCTCCAATTACCTGTTCCTCTATGAAACCAAACCACATATTTTTATTTGGGGGGGAAAGGAGAAGAAAATAAAGAAGACAACCCAGCCTGCCTAGACAATTTCTAAATTATATTCTGTAAGTGGGTTTAAACAAAGTCAAGAGTTTCAGCACTGGTGCTGCTCAAGCTCTGAGCACTTTGGCTGTCCCTCAGCTGCCCTGGCAGGATGCTGCAAACACAGGTGCAAACTGGGAGGCGATGGGGCTGACAGGTACTCCCAACCCCTCCACAGCCCTGCCAGAGACTACAGAAAGGGAGAACCTCTCTGGAGGCGGCCTGCGGGGAATTTCTGACACCTCCAATAATTAGTCCTGTACATTTGGCAGCAGTCAAAGAGATGAAAAAGTAATTGTACCATCTCAAAGTCATTTTCTGTTGCTAATGGTCTGGTTTTGTCACACATGTAATGGCACTAGGAAGCAGCGTAGCTTTCTTATTAACTCATATGTCTTGACCCCTTATTTTTTTTCTTGGAGTTGAACCTTATTCAGCTTAATCCTTTTCCACCATTTCCCTGAATATTTATTGTGAATAATCTTTGAATGTTTTAGTTCTTAGCACCTTATTTCTACCCTGGTGCACAACTCTAGTGAGGTTTGTTGTAAATTTTTTAACTGAACCTTTTTTTTTCCCCAGCAAAACCCACAGCTGGCTAAGAACTGTCTCATTTTATAGAATTTTTTTTTTTCCTGTTATGAAAGTTCAGAGTTGATAGCTCCATCACAAAGTTAATTGGAAGGTTGATGATACCTACTTTTGGACAAAGAAGGTCTCTGCATGGGAAGGGTTTCTTCCCCCCTATGCCCCCAAGGCAGTTAGAAGTTAAACAGCATTAAGTCACGCAAAAAATATTACTGTTAGCTGATGCCTCCACAGCTCATGCCTCTTACTTATGTAGGACCAGGATGTGACTTAGACCTTCCAATTAAAAAAAAAAAAAGTAAAATTTAACTCTTGGAAAGAAGCACTGTAAAAAAGGTGTAAATCTATAAAGCTTATTGTCTTTGTCTCTATATCATTATGCTTATACTGTACTACAGCATATACCCTTTGCTTCCATCTAGTTTACTAGGAGATTCAGGTTGCTTTGTGTCTCTGACCTTTCCTCTTCATTATTTCTCCATCCACCAATCTTTGTGTCATCTGCAAATTCGATCAGCAACGATTTTTGATTGTTTTTTCTTTTTTTCTGCCAGGTTCCTGAAAGGTCCAAAATGCAATCTGGCAGGACTCCATCAGCAACACTCCCATATAGTAGTGAGTCCCTGTTTACAATTACATTTTGAAACCTATCAGTTAGCCAGCTCTTAATTCATTTAACGTTGTGTCTGCTATATTGATTTTACATCATTTGAGTTTCCTGATGAAAATATTATGTGGTACTAAGTCAAATACTTACAGAAATCTAAGTATATTACATTATCGCTATTACTTTTATGAATCAGATTTGTAACCTCATCAAAAAAGATAGGAAATTTTCTCTGACACAGTCTATTTTCCATAAATCTAGGGTGATTGGCATTAATTGCATTATGTGCCTTTAATGCTGTATTAATCAAGTTCTTTCTCTTTTCCTGTTTCATTTTACCATGGACTGCAGTCCTGCTGACAGCCGTATTGTGGGCCCAGGTCTCATTAATCCTTTTAAGATATTGCCACAGTATAATTTTTCCTTTCAGCCATCTGGAACTTTCCCAATATTCCAAGAATTATTGAAAATTTGCTTTAGCTTACAGATAGATTGGGGGGGGTGGGGGGGTGGGAAGGATGGCTAAACCACTATTTTTATTCCTTCCTTTCTTAGAAAAGATTCCAGGACTGTTGCCATTTCCCTAAACCTGCTGTGTCCAGTGTGAAGTCACAGCACAAGAGATGACACAAGGAGCCCTTTTTTTTTTTCAGAAAAAAATATCACTTCTCTGGCAGCCTGCCCACTTCTCCTGGCCAGTGGGGTGAAAAGCCAGATGAAATCATATGTCTGTCTTTGCAGCACTCCTTGCAGCTGCCAGTGCCCAAGGATCGCAGTTGTTACTGGGATTGCCTGGGAGGAACAGAGGAACTTCTTGGACCAAGAGCAGGAGGAGTGCTTTAGAAATCACAAAATATCTGCATTTGCACAGAATTGATCCAATTTTTCATGTTGTTTTGTAGGATATTTTGATTCAAGCAGAGCAGGCTGATTAAATAATATATTGACTTAAGCAAAATGAAGTGGCTGAAAAGAATGTCACTGCACCAGTGGACATGACATGGCCTATGACTTCTTTCGGAGAAAAAGAAGAAGGCAGTCAATTATCTGCAAAGAGGCAGAAAAGAAATTAAATAGTCCTGAAGCACTCGGGTTTTGCAAATCTTTGAGTTGAAAATTCCTTTTTGCTAGCTGAAACATTATTTCTGGCACTCCTTCCTGCAAGGAAATGGAGTGAGTGGGAGCTGCAGAGCCTTGAAGCGTTAACACAGGCTCCCTGTTGAACAGCAGCCTTAGCTACTGAGTGTGAAAGAGAGGCTGCCTGACAGCCAAAGGCTCCATAGCCCTGATGTGGGCAGAGCATTTGGTGCCTTTCGCAGGACTTGGGCTTTTCTAGATTAAGAATTATCATACAAGGCAGGAAAACAGGTTATGATGAAGTGCTTGGAGGCAAACGGCAGCCACCCTGATGCACTGTTCAAGGGTCTGTATGGAAGAACTGGACAGCTGAAGTGACATTAGTATGGGAGATGTTATGCAAAGTGAACTTAACGGAATGTTTCCCATTTTCCTAGATTTCATTTCATACATTGAGATCCCCCATCCCATTCCCCACCCCGTGTTTTGAGACATCAGTAGTGCATTGGTATAATCTCCAGAAGTGCTGCAGAGTTCTGCAGAAGACACTCAAGACTGGATTTACATGGCATTTTGTAGGCAAAGACAAGCAAATTCAGGTCGCGCTCCAGAAGAAAGAAGTATAAATCACCTCTGAACTCAAAGCCACAGGGCACTAGTAAAACTGGTGTAGAGCCTGTATCAATAAACTTTATAGAGAGGCAGTTTTGTCTCACTCTTGGATCTCTACCACTGACAACTGAGTGGTTTATAAGGTGCATTTGCCTTAAAAGCTATTGCAGCCATTATAAAGAATCAAGTCAAAGACTCTAGTAGAATGTTTTCATCAGATGTATATAAACTAGTTAACTTTTTAATGAAGAAATGTAGCTTTTAAAATGCTAGATTATTTCATTTTGTTATTTTAAAGGGTGAACATGAAAAAAATTATTTTGATCTTGCATAGTTTTACACAGAAAGGTTTGATAATAAAAAATCTGCAAGTTTATTGAAAAAAAAAAAAGTGAACATCAAATTTCAAATCCTCCAAAATGATTTTCTGTGCAAACTTTCATAAGACTGCTTTTTAATGATTCAAAGTGAAATTTTTTGCCAGACACACAAAATTTGTTCCTGTTGTGTGATCAGTCAGGTTGAAATATACTCTTATGGACATGTAATTTCTGTGATCTTAGCAATAACAGACTTTTTGGGTGGAGAGAAAAAACTAGCCAGACAAAAAGGTATGTGCCTGAAAGGAAAGGGTAAGGTGTGACACCAAAATGCATGTATTACCTATTTTCAATGCCTACTTTGAAATTTACAAATACTATGAGGCTTCAACCCAACCAGAGTCTAAAAATGTTAGAGAAAATTGTGATTGCTTCATGTAAGGTCCATCAAGATGCAAGACTGCAATGTGAGAGACAATTCACATCCACACTAATGCCTTCCCATGGTTTTCTTGGTATGTGGCAAAAAACCTAAGGTGAAAGTAAGCTGCATAACATTCTTGCTGTGCAGTCGCTGAATAGAGACAATCAGTCATCACAACAAAGTTTGTGTAGAGGAATAATACTTAAATAGCAGTCCTAGAAATTTTGAAATTGCTTCACATTTAGAGAAAACTGACCAGCATGTCCTCATGAATGAAATAAAACGCTTTCCAAAGTGCTGGCTATGATTTTATACTGCTTGTGTAATCATACTGGAGGAAAGTCTAAGAAATGCCTCCACTGCAGGAGTATAACTATTCTTTACTGCTTGTTACAATGTAGAGGAGTTAGCGTCAAATTCTAAAATTTTCATCTGGTTATTTTCACAGAAATGTTTTTAGGTACTATTATTTCATAGCCAGGCTGGTGGGTCTGCATGGATATCTAAAACTGCAAAGACAATGCAAAGACCTGAGGTTCACATTTCTTCTTGTGGAAGACGTAATTGACTCTCATTAGAGCCATCTTCCATAAAAGCAAACATTGCCATCCCTCTAGCAACATATCTGGAGAGGCCTTCTGTTAGTGAGGAATGCAGCCTTAGGGGAAGCTGTTTCCATACTATACTGCCAATATCTACAAGGTTTTTTCTGGACTGTGCCTCAGGTATTGGAAGGGACAGAGCTGAGGCATCCACCAGCACGTCTCCATTAGTCATTTCTCCAAAGGAAATGCTGAAAAATGGAGCTGAAAATGAAGCCTGAAATTCAAGTCAGCACAAGCTCTGCTGCTTGGTGCGTGTATTCCTGCTCCTAGTCTCTAAAGACCTGTCTATCATGCAGTTCTCTTTGTTAGTAGGCAAAAGAAGAGATTTAGACTACGTGGGAGAGGTGAGGGTGTGAATTTTTTTTTAATGTTATCAGCAAGCAAATGCCATATCTTGAAAGACTCTTGCTGTTTCTGACTTTTCTTTACTCGCTGCATTTCTTCCCAAAAGCTACTCCATGCTTTATTACCCAAACTCTAATTACATTCCTGTAGGAAGTAGACCTGTGCATGAGTGAACTCTTCATCCCCCATCTGCAGTGTTCCATGTTTGAAAAACCTATGGTTAGCAATGTTTTTGTGAGGAGACTTATGGAATCACTAATATAAGTCTATAGCTGAAATCTCATTTTTGTCTAATTGAAATAACAGGAGCTTTGATAATACATTTCTCCCCTTTTTATGATAGCTTATTTTTTAGCCTTATTTAGAGAGGAAAAAGCAACCTGCTTGAAGGTATACAGAGTTCTGAGATAAATAATTGAATAGATTCTGATCTTGAAATATTTTCCTATACCATGCTGCCTTCCTTTTGACAATTTGGTGTGAAATTCCACCATTCAAATGAAGTAGTAGTTTGCATTTACTTCACATGGAAAAAAATCACTCCTCAAGGTACAATGCCAGAGTGAGCCTGCAAAACTAGGAGAAACAGTGGTCAAGGCCCACCGTTAGTAGACTCAGTGCTAGTTGCTTCAGATGCTATGAGCCAACACGGCTGGTTGTCTTTTTGGTTAATGCCTTCTAGCATGGAGGGAAACTTTTACATAAAATACAAGGACAATGGATATATCTCTTGGGAAAGCCGTATAAATTCATTAAAAGTCACCATGCATCTACCAATCTTTTTTTTTTAATTAAAAAGATGCAGAACATATAAACCCAAGTTAATTTTCTTCTCTTTCTATTTTGCAACTTCCCCTCTCCCCATGCCTTCTTTTACCTCCTCCTGCCCCGAGCCTAAGAAGAATGGAATTTCTTATTGACATCAGTCCATTAGAAAAAGATTGCATATAGATTAAGAAACAGGATTTATGGAGGACTCAAATTTGTAGAAGATTGAAGACTCATTTAAGGGCACTTGGAAGCCTTTTATGGATTACATATACAAAACAGATGTTACATCTTAGAAAAACTTGTAATTCATTGTTATTTCCTACTTGACTATGGGGTGGGGGAAAGACTACATTTTATAATATTATGAACTGAGACAATTTTTTTCACACAATACAGTTGCTTTGCTTCCTTTCCTTTTCTCTGTTGGGATGTGTGTTCTCAATTACAGAATGTAGCACCTCTTATGACAAATAATTATTTTTCACAAAGAGGATAGTTACTCTAAAGCCACCAAGAAAAATAAAGAAGAACAGGAGTAGGAAAACAATGCCTTAGTTCTTAAAAAGCATTTTATTATTTAAGTAGAAACCACAGAAATATTGGTAGGAACCATGTTAACTCTCCTTTGGGAATAATCCACCATTTGGCTGATACGAAACAGGACTGAGGTTTGTGCCTTCTCTTTATTGGACTAATTAGGGACCTTGCTAGGTCTTCACTTAAATCAGCTGAGATATGACCTGTTTGTCAGAATAACACCTGTAAACCTTAATCTTTTTGAGGATGCCCTCGGCATGGTTACTCTGTATGGGGTCTGGGGTGTGCTGTCTCCAGGGATTCCTCTATCCATAATAATTCTCTTCTGGTCTGCTTTGTGAGCTTGTCTCTGAGATTACACACATGGTCTGTAGGCCCATGGGTGGGAGATCCCTTTGGATTCCCACATTAAGCCCAGACCCATCATGGGAAAAAGTTTTCATTGCAATGACCGTTTCTCCTTCAAAGGCCTTGCTAGCCCTCTACTTTCCTTAAGGCAATTTGAACATTCCAGGGAGCTGGCAGAAATCCTCAGACCCTTTGGAGGCCAAAGACTGTGTCTTGGGATGGTAGAATTAAAGCAAAGTTAATTTGCTGCTCAGATGCAGTGCATTGAAGGGAAGAGGTTCTTGAAATTTTTGTCTTCTGTCTTTATACTCCCTTTTCCTGCCACTAGGTTTGCTCCAGGACTCTCTTTTTCATTTATGTTTTTTAACCTAGATATGATTGTTATTTGGCAGCTTGCCTCTTTTGGAGTGCTGCCATTTATTCCTTATATTTGCTGATCTCTGCTTAAGTATGATGAACGTTTAATTTGGAGGATCTGATTTTTATCCATGACTTTAACCAGCTGATTGCTCGCTGCTGGTGTACCATGGCTGTCTTTCAGTAGGTAATTCCTGTGCTCCTAATACTTTTTGGTCCAGAAATAATGGTCTTAAAATAAACATATTATGTGCAAGGTTTCCATTCTTTTTTTAAAGGAGGACTTCTTTGACATATTTTTCTTAAGGTTAAATTCAGTCACAGTACATTCCAGTAATAGTATGTGTTTTCTTTCCATGACTTCAATTACTGTAAGATTTGAAGGGGGAAGGATGAAAAGTGGTCTTGGAATTAGGACAAAGTGGTCTTGGAATTAGGACAAAGTGGTCTTGGAATTAGGACAGAAGAAAATCAAACCCCCCACATTTAGTTTCTTTATCTAATGTTGAATTGGTGTTGAACCAGCCCAAGTCCCAAACATCTCTGCCTTTACACTTGCACTTGTAAATTATACTTCTTTTTATTCTTTATTATGTATTTAGGGTTTTTTTAACTTCTTTGGTGAGATTATTATCTCTTATTAAACATATATGAAGGGCAAAAGTGCATTTTAAACATTTAGGTATGACTGTGGTGTGTATTTTTTATTACACACTGAGTCTTATCGATGTCCAAAACAACTGAGCCACTGTGTAAGTTCTCCAGGTACCCTTGGCATAGTTAAAATATGTTTCTAAACATGCCACTCTGCTCCTGTTCATGGCTATTCTTACAATCATATTTTCATAATGTTTATGGGAAAGGAATCCTCCTGTATAGCTGAAAAATCTCAGTCTCTTTCAGAAGAAAGAAGGGAATTTGGTTGGACCCACAGAACTAATTAAGAGTTTCACTGGTTGTTTTTTTTGTGTTGCTGTTGTTGCTTGCTTGTGGCCATTGTAAATAGCTGTGGTAGTTTATTTGCGTGAGTTGGAGAGTAGCCTAGATGTGGTAAAGAAAATTTGGAGGTCATTATAACTTAATGGAGATATATCAGGGCTGTGTGTCTGATAGAATGTTTGGGGAGGTGAAAGAGAACAGCTAAGGCAGCCAGAAAACATTATGTTTGCCAATTAACTGCTCCTGCTGCACAGGAATTCTAGCTGGAAAGAAGAAATACCCACAGGAATTCTTGCTCTGATGGATGGCTTGTTAGGACAGAGGATTGCCAGCAGGCAGGATGGGTTCCCTTAGCAAAAGCGAAGCCTTCACTAAAACCGGGGCTGAAGAGATCCAGAAGCCTTCTTGAGTGTTTATTTGAGGTTTTCATGTTCTGCTGGATGAGTGGATCAGTAAAATAGCTCTTTATCTCACTAGGAAGTCCTGTGCAATATGTTACACATGATTCATAAAGACAGCAGAAGGGTTAAGATAGTCTTGAAACTATTGTTCAAGACTAGTCAAGCATGACTGATTTTAATCATAACAACTTTTTGGCAAGTATTTGGGGCAAATATTGTTTTTCTAAATTAGCACTCTCAGCCTGTCTAAGAAGTTATTGAGAAGTGCCTGCAGAAAGTTACTCCCAAATCCCTTTTTTTTCACTTGGGTATTCAAGTGCTGCTGTAAGTTTCTTCAGTATCACTTGCGATGAAATAAATAACCTAGCTGAGCTGTATCCCAAATCCAGACAGTATATGTGATTTTGTAGTGATTTACAGGGCTAAGTATGACATCAGTTTGACATACAACCTGGCTCACCAGACTGACAAAGTTCTGGAGAAGGGTGGAAAATGTAGAATATATAACCACCTTTGACATGTCAAAGCTGCGCTGTCAGATTACTCTTGTCCTGCAGTCCTAGGAGCTGACAGGCTGGCCTCCTCCATGGTCTGTATTGGCTGGAGAATTGACTCTTTGGGCTTCCTGGAAGTCCATCATTCTCAAAAGCAGGAATGAGCTAAGGCTGATGTCTTCTTGAAATATTTGCAGAGCTTGGAAAACAATTCTTCTCAGGTGATGCTTCAAGACTGTTGTTCCCCTTTCCTTTTTTCATCTGTCCCTACACCTCCTTGTACTTTGAACTGCTTCAGCACCACTGACATCATTATCAAGACTTTATTTATTATGGTTGAGCCCAACATCAGCCACAGTGAGCCAGCGAGCTGACTGGTTTGGCGATCTACTGCAAAACACATCAGGTTTGTTTCAAGTAAGCAAATGAAAATAGCTTGATGTTGTGATACCACCTCAACTTGAAGAAAACCTGTGCAGTGGCAACAGCCCTTACACTTGTTGTGGTAGAGGACCTCTGCCAACCCTCCATTACATACCCAGCTGGGTATGCCAAGACCAAAATTTAAAAAGAGAGCAACCCTTCTTCATATTAGCCAATTATTACTGTTGACTCCTGTGTAGTTTTGGAGTGATCATAGCCACCTTAAGTGTGTTTATTGGGTAGCAAAACACTTCAGAGCAGGCAAAGGTAAGCTGCCTATGCAGACATATTGCATGCATACATTTTTTTATGCTTTAACTCTTGAAAATGCGGACTCTAGCAAAGAATTTTTCATACAGGTATTTTCAAAGGAGGTGAGTTAGAGGATGACAGTTACTATTGTCTGAGACAAAAGCTTCTTCCAGAAGAGCACAGTGAAATATTAAAAGTGTGCCTCATTGTCACCTGGGCAGTTGAAACTCCCAAGTAGCATCTGCTGGGGATTGCTCTGCTTATTCTAACTAGTACTGCCACGATAAAAATGACTGCAGTGCTGTATTTATAGCCTGTCTTTGCTTCTGGACTACACAAATAATTGCTGTCTCATCTCATGAAATCACTAGACTTATGGCTGTTGAAGAGTTTTTTGTTTCATGGAGAAGTGAACAGTGATGAAGAAGATGGAAGAATTTTGCAATAGTATATAAGGATCTACAAAAGCAGCTGCCTTTGCACTGTTTGCTTAAAAAATCATTAAGGTGCCAGGGATCAGCTAAAATTATTCCCAGATGAAAGATGTAAGTAGCCCCTTAGCTGCACTCTGGTTTTCCCATAGAAGTCTAATATGTGAAATAAGACTTATAAAGACTACCAGAATCAGAAGGCTTTGCTCTTTTCTGGCTCAGCCAAGGGTTAATTTTTTTTTTTTTTCACTTTAAAATAAAGTCAATTTAAAGGATTGCCTGTCAAACAGGCTGTTGGCAGTTTATTTATCTGGGCTGGTGAACATGGAGCCTATGAGGTCCTAACTAATTTGTGGCCCTGTTAGTCAAATTCAACAACTTTAACTGCAAGCTCACAAACACATATTATAGCTTGTGGAGTGCTGGGTTAGTATTTACAGGGTAATCTGCATCGCATTCAGCTTCGTATGCTTGGAGTCAGCTTCAGTTTCTATATGGATTCAAGCTATAAATCTTTGACCACTTGTTTTAGGGGCATAACATTGGCACAACTATGTCTGCCTCTGAAAGAACTGTCACAATGTCCTGTTTGTGCCTTGATAACCAAGCAGGAATAATTTTTCCTTATTCAACAGTGCATGGTCATGGGTTCCCTTTTTCTGCACTTGTACTATTATGACCATTTATAAAATCAGTGCTACTGAAAAAGCATAAATGCTGAGCACTTAGTTCTTCTAGAATTCACAGTGTGATCTCTGGGGTTAGTAGTTGTGACTGAACTATCAGAGCAATAGTATTCTTCACATCTTCCTTAAATTTAAAATTACCGCTTGTAAAAAATAGAACTTAGCTTCCCCTCACTCCAGTTCTCTTTTGCATATGACCTTTTCTGGAATGGATGATAACATTAGCAAGCCTTTGGGTGGAGTATGTAACTTGAGCATTTAACATTTGAGTTCTACGTGCTTGGGTAAACAATCTCTTTTCGCTTTACACACTTCCATACTACTACTTATTGTAAAGGAAAACCATTGTATTCTAATAAATCTGTGAAACTAATTTTTACCTTCAGCTAGGTCCTACTAGAAGCTGAGAGCAAAAGAATAACCTTATTTTACTTGAGCAATATACAGGTAAGATTCTGATTGTTTAATGTAGCTGTACAAATGTTTCTTCTATAGCTGATGAACTTGGCCAGAAGTTGGTTCATTTCCCTTTAAGGTAAGGGTCCAGCTGTGTTAGGTATTTGTCTGTCTCCACTGTTTAAAGATGGAGTTCAGATGATGATCTCAAGAAACATACATACGATCAAATAATTTAATTTTGCTCCTGGGTCTGGTCCATGATTGCCTGCATAATGAGTCACAGACCACTAGGTATGACCAATTTTGAAAAACCTCCCAGACACACACATAAGTATAGATTTCTGCATTAGGTACCAGCTTTTAAAATCTTGTTGTAGTGATGTTAACTTGAAAAATGAGTGACTGGAACCAATCAGTTTTGTCTGATGTAAAATTCAGGGCTTATAACTATAATATTGATTCAAGTTTTGCATCTGGTAAGTATCCTTTCTTTAGCAACTATAAAATTTGGATGAAAATTTAGCTGAAATATTTCATTTTCTTACTTGATAAGAATGAAAAAATGCTTTCAGAATAATTGTAATAAACATGGCAAAATAATAAGGAAATGGAAATTTGCTGTTCCAGGGCTCTTTGTGCCTCAAAGCGTACACCTGTTTTTGACAATATGATTCTATTATTTCTCTATAAAAAGTGTTAGAAATGATTTTTCTAACTGTCGTTACTTTTTGAACTTAGAAACCTACCTTACAATTGTTTTTTTTTTTTAATTTACCAAGGGGAATTTCATAACTCAGGTGGACTTCTACCATTTCTCTTGGTAGGATCGCTTTATATTTACTCAGTAGTTTAGGCTACATTTATAGTGCATTTATAGCAACTGAATAATGGAGATCAGCACACATCCTTGCTGAAAAGTGTTAAGACTCTTTCCACTGGCATATACCATCCCAGATGGTTTTGGCATTGACAGCATAGGCAGCTTTATTAATATCTATGACAGCATCTTGTTAACTGCACCTCACTGTTCATTGTAAAAAATTTACAGTAAGGTCAAGGTGATTTCAAGAAAATGAATGTGAGCTCAAGAGTTTCAGAAACTTTTAGTGAAACCTAAAGAAATGTTCTATTCATAGCCCAGGAGAACATTAAATGTAGTAAAAAAACCAATGGCGCTGTGCACTTACCATGGGTTAAATATCTCAGTCATTTTGGGCAAAGCCAGTCAGTTAATCTTTTTTTTTTTTTTTTTTTTTTTCTCCCTTACCAGAAGTAATGAAGATTCAGGATACCTGTGCCGATCTGCAATAGAGTTGCAGAATTATCCTTTAATTGCTAGCTATATTTGAAAGTCAAATGACAGCAAGAGATGAATATCACTTCTTCAGTTAAGGCAAAGTAACAAGTCAGGCCTTGAGGCTGTCTGGGACATCCGGTCAGGAACAGTGGAAGACAAGACTAGAGACTGGCCTACCTACACCATAGCTCAGGGCAGGTCTGGATGCCCAGGCATGAACTTACTTGAAACTTCTGGGCCACAGGTAGGGGGAGAGGATGGCCAGGGCCAGAGTTTTAGCCTTGGACAAGGTTAAGATGGTCAGGGCCATTAAGACCTACTAGAGTACTCAGGCCCCTGACAGATGCTACTTTCACCAAAACGTTTTCACCCAGATTACGGAGGCAATGCTCCATTTCCTTCCTAACTCCCATTTACCCTTGATGCAGTCCAGATCAGAAGTACTCTCACATTTTGTCCTTCACTATGCTATTCCTCTGTCCTCCTGGATGGCTTCCAAGGTTCGAATTGTTTCTTGAGCAATTCCATTCTTTGGTGTGCTCTCCTCAACCCTCAGCTTTCAGTGAGCGTTTCTCAGGGGTTTCTCTTTGCTGATGAATGCCCACATTCATCTTTTCTTAAAGCAGCAGAATCCACAAGCTCACATTCGGCTTGTCTTTCAACCTTGATAGTTCACAGATCTTACCCTATTCATGTTGCTTTTCCCTGCCTCACCTCAAACTCCAGCTTGTCTTCCTCACAGCTTGTGAATGCCTGTCTGTCAGCTCAAGTTCAGCACAGTGAAAAAGGCCTTCCAGTCCTTCACTAAGGAGATGTCACTGCTGAAATAGCAGGGAATAGCAGGAAAACACCACTGCCTTGCCTGCCACTACATCCACAAAACCAGAGTTAGGAGGAAATTTGAGATTATTTCTTTGTAATATTTCTAAAAATTCTTTCCCTCTCCATCCACACAGCTAATATTAAAATCCAGATTTACTCTGACTCTTGTCAGTGTAATGATACTTTTCGCAGTGCTCTTGAATACAAACCTTCTAGAATGTAACTGATAAGATAATTTGCCTAGCCCAACAGTGGCAAAATTACGCCCCTTTGTGATATCTCCTTTCTTTTCTTAAGGTGACTGACTCACCAGAAACCCTGAAAGTCCTTGAGAGCACCTATGTAGTGGACTTAGGCAATACTTACGCATTATTTTAGCAGCACTGGTCCTGCTTGCAAGACCAGGCACTTCTAAATTAAATATATCTTCACTTAAGTTAAAGACACTCTGAGCCGACATGGCTATGCCTTTCTTACTAAAGAAGTTGTCCAAGCGATAGCCTCAGGCTTTGTGTCCAGGTGCCATGGACTAGCCCACACCATACTGCTGAGCACTACCCTCCTCTGTAGGAGATTTGTATTGTAGGGAGAATAGTAAAAAAACAAATTAAAGAATGACCTGGCAGTTATGTAGCATCTAACTGCCTGGACAAGCAGAGGCCAGCTGGCTCTTTTTTATTTAGCAGTAACAGTTTGCATGGTGGGATGTTATCGCATTAGGTGCCATTAACATTATCTTAACTGAACAAATTATGTTACAAGGTATGTGGCAAATGAATTGGAAATTGGAAAAGAAATGCAGCTCGGTGGAGGTTAAACATTCTCACTGAGGAGAGGAAAGGAAGGGGGGGAATATGCTAAAAATATCATGCAAGAGTGTCTCATTTAACTAAACTGAATAAAAGCTTATCAGCTATATTTCCCCTTTCATTTGGATGGGTACTTAGCAAGCTAGATAAATATACACCTACACCTCTAGCCTGTTTTTGATTACACTGATATGCCACTGAAATTGTTTGCTGTGTTGCTAATAGTAACAGCAATGAAAATTTGAAGAAAACTTGGTTCAGGTTGTTGAAGCGATTTGCCTTAGAGACAGTTTCTGTAGTTAGGGTTTTTGTTAATACTCACGTAAGAAATCAGTTCTGTACACTCAAAATGTGTGTCCTACTAAATATGAATTAATGTTTTCATACTAGGAGGGCCACTAGTATTATGAACAATATTTTTTTCAGAAAGATAAATCTCAAGAAAGGAGCACTCGTTTCCTCTT